>NC_141913.1:57270500-57582000 GCF_057802395.1 Ceratotherium simum simum
AAACTGCTTTATGCTTTATAGGTATAGATAATTTGAAAGCATTTAACTTTATGAAGAAAATTGGGCACAAAGGGAGAAGGGGTCCTTATTGTTATCTGTGTGCACTTCCATACATTTGAAATATTTTCATATGTATGTATTTCTAATCCTATTAAAATAAACTGGTTAACAATAAAAAGCAAAACAAAAATACAGATTTGAAGATGCCATGACAGCGGGAGTATGGGTTCTTGTTGAAACACAAACAGTTCAGGCAGAGAATCTTCTCAGAGGAAAAGCCATCTGTGTGTAAGATGAAACTTTGAAACATGCATGGGAGATAGGAAAGAAACAGAAAGTGATGAGTAGATTGTAGGAGACTGGGGAAGAAGGCCAGAAAGGAGAGTGCTTCACGGAGAGAAAAGAACCACAGGATGAGGACAGGGAACACTTGGGAAAGAAAGAGAGATGTGTGCAATGTACCATTGTATGTATATACCATGGTATGGACAGTACAAATAAAGAAGCCCACAGACGAATGCTCCTCATGAATACAGATGCAGAAATCTTTAACAGAATATTAGCAAATAAAATTCAGCAATAAATAAATGTAATAATATGCCAGGGCTAATTGGGGTTTATTGTAAGAATGAAAAGCTGGTTCAATATTTGACAGTAAATCAATGTAATTCACCATAACAGGCTTAAGAAATAAAAATCACATAATCATATCAATTGATGCAGGAAAAGCTTTTGAAAAATTAATCAGACATTCCTGATTAAAAACCCCAGAAAAATAGCCTAAGGTAGTACTTCTCAACTAGATAAGTGTTGCCTACCAAAAAAGAAAAAAAATCTACAGTTAACATTATCCTTAGTGCTGAAAGACTGAATGCTTTCTCCTTAAGATCAGGAACAAAACAACAATGTTAGATTTATATCTAAGTACTTTTTTTTAAGTAACTGTGAAAGGTACTACATTTTTATTTTCTATTTGTTCATTTCCAATGTGTAGAAATACATTTGATTTCTGTATGTTGTACCCTGCAAAATTTCTGAACTCAATTAACTACATATGGGATTTTTTTTCCAGTTCTGGTTCTTGAAATAGAAACATTATAGAAATAGAGAACAAATCAGTAGTGGTTGCCAGATGTTAAGAATGGGAGGAGCAGGAGGTGGTGGGTATTGCTATAAAAGGGCTACAGGAAAGATTCTTTTGGTGATAGAAATATTCTGTATCTTTACTGTATTAATGTCAATATCATAGTTGCATTATTGTACTATAGTTCTTCAAGACATTACCATTGGGGGAAACTGAGTAAAGGGTACAGACATCTCTCAGTGTTCTTCATCACAATTGCATGTGAATCTACTTTTTATTTCAAAATGAACATATATAATTTCAAAAAGCTGATTGAGTTAGAGTAGTGAGAAGGGATTTTCCACAGTTCCAGCGAGATAATGATAATTTTTTCTATGGGATAGCTGTAGACATGAGACATATCAATAATACAAAATTATTAGGACTTGGTGACAAACTTTACGTGAAAAGTTAAAGCAGTGTCATAGTCGACCTTTTGTTTCTGGCTTGTCCAGCTCTAGGGTTAGGGATATGTTTCCTGGAAACAGGAAATGCAGAAGGAGGGTGTGTCACTACAAGATGCCTTTGGAAATCCACGTAGTTGAACAGCTGAGTCTGGATCCCAGAGGAAGATGTTCTCTAGAGATGTAAAGTTGTGAACCGTCCGCCAACATTCGGTAATTGAAATAGGAATATACATGAAATCACGTAGGAAGTTACTACAGAATGAAAAGAAAGAGAAACCTGGATCTTAGATTTCAGGGAGGTGAGCAACAAAAGAGTCTGAGACACTTTAGACAGGAAATAAAAAAGAATATAAAGGATGTAAAATTATGGAAATAAAGAGTGTAGAAAAATCTCTCAAAATATAAATTAGTTGAAAATATAAATTAGTTGTTAGGTTTCTATATATACATGCATATATATATATACACACACACACATATATACGCACTTTGTGTGTGCATGTGTGTGTGTGTAGTGTTTTAAAATCCACCTTTTACTTACTAAACAGTGACTTTTTTCTTTTTAAACATCCTATTTCACCTTTATAAACCACTAGGAGGTCATATTGTCAGTTACTTTCTGGCCCGTATAAGCAATAATGCGAAGTTCGTAAAAACAGTGGCGTTGGTTTGAGAATTGATCAAACATTTAGGAAAGAAGGTAACGTTTTCTAAAGACCCCGACCTCCTTCTTTCTTATCGCATTGTCTCTTACCCATTTGGCACACCTTCCTTGGGTGCCATATGCACGTATCAATGCTTTTGACAAATAAAGATAAAAGGGGAAAGTTTTGCTCTGACAGATGGTAAGATATATTACCAATCTAGTAATGAGAAGATTAGAATTGGCACATGCACAGACAAACAGATGAAAGGACTGAGTAAAACTCAGGGAGAAACACATAAATATTTGGAAATGTAATGTACAATATATTTAGTACCGTAAATCAGTGGGGCAAATGCAAGTGTTGAAAGGAGAGGGGCGGAAATGATTCCCTGCCTAATACCAGCCACATGGGTGGATTCTCAATGTGTTTAAGACTAAAACGTGAAATATAAAATCGTAAGTTTAATAGAAAAAATTATAGGAAAATATCTTTGTAAGCTCGGTAGGGGAAATAACATGTTAAACAGAACTTTAAAATCACAAAGCATATGGCAAAAACTGATGAATGTGATTAAAGCAATCAGAGCTCTACATTCAGCAAACGATATAGAAATTATAAAAATGCACACACAAAAAGACTGTATGCATTGTTTTACCAAAGACAAGTAGAAACAAGTATTTTGTTTCTATGCATTAAACATATTAGAATGCTGAGTATGAGTAAGGTGACCTTTCAGTCCATTTCTGATTTTGCCACTGTCCTTCTCAAAAATGTATCCCAGTTTGAACAATAAATTATGTGTCCAATGGCTGGAGAATGGGGAATAGATTGGAGTATGGAGATAAAAGAAAAAAATGCACGTACAGTGGTGTGCTGGAAAATGTTTAGTGACCTTTTCTGAAAAAAATATGTACATGTACATATATAAGCTTATCATGAATTTTACGGCACACAATTTACCCAAATAATAAAATTTAAAGTACTCTTTATTGTAAATTTCATATACCCAAATGCAGTCTCACAGTATACTTTTGTTGATTTTGGCCATGTCCTTGGGTATTTATCGCCAAACTAGGTTTTCAATTCAACCATGATTTGACAAATACAGTTGCATCCCATTTCGTGAACTCTTTTTCCAATAATTTACTGTCCCTAAATCTGATATAGAATCTACTGTTAAGCTATTGCTACCCCTAATGCAAATTTTATTCATAAAATGAAACTACCTTCAGCTTCAGCTCTGCATTTGCCTGGATTTCACTTGGTCACCAATGACGTGACCAACTTCTTCATTGAATCAGTTAATAGTTTCAAATAATGGAAGAAGAATCTCTTTTTTTGTATGCTATTCACAATGTAGAATTTATAGACATTACACATTTTTAAGTTTATCTTGCATTCCTAACATTTTCTCCATCACATTAAATTTAAACAATAAATTGAAAAGTAAATAAAGCCCTGATTTGTAGAATTTACCAATTCCCATGGTATAAATATTCCTACTTTGGCTAATTCCAAGCAACCAACATGATGTTATTGAATAAGGAGTTTACAGTTGCACACTTGAGTATATTTCCACTATACAGATGCTACAGACATAAATAAATCAAAAATATAGAAAATAGTAAAATAATTAGAAAGTGATGAGTTCTGAGTATGTATCACATTATTTTAACATAATTTACTTAATTGCAAATGCAAATTTATATATTTTAATTTAAAATGGCAGTGTATGACAGCTCACAAAATTCCTGAAAATTTAACAATCGCTTCTTGAGTGGCAGTTTGAGCCACCTCTATCAGACTGCTGATTACAAATACATACGTAAAACACACCGTTTAACTCTCCCTGACTTTCTAATTCAGCATAGTGAGGCCTGAAGAGACTTCTTTGTCTCATCTCATTAAAGCTCACACTCTTTCAACATCTTAATTCTTAGCAGAAATGCAATCTTATTATACTTGATCACAGGATTAATTTAGTAAGATATGTCTTCTTGAACTGGACATGGACTTCCTGGGTCTCTGACCAGGAACAAGTTCTCTCTCTTCCATCCATTTCTGATTCCACTTGATCTCTGCTTTGAGGTTTGTCGTCTTTTGTTCTGTTTTTGACAGTGGCCATCTCCCTCCACGACAGCTCCGGTAGAGTGGCGCCTCCTTTTTGAGTCCAGAAGTCACAGAGCCCCCAAAAATCTATTTTCCCTCCTGGCTCTCTCCCATATATGATATAACAGCTTTTCACTGTTCATCGCTGGGTGCATTGTCACCCTGCGTGGTTTCCCTAACCCTGACCACGTCCTCTGTTATCTTCTCAACCACCCATGCAGGATTGTGTTTCTTACTAGGATGATGACCGATACAACTCTAAAAGGAGAGGGTTCAACTGGGCAACTTAGAAGGTCGTTTCTAACCCCATAGTCACAAAGTCTAAGATTCATTAAGGTTAATTTTCCAGAAAACACTTTTATTAATAACAATTTAAAATATTAAAATGATGAGTTCCTACCTAAACAAAGCAGAACTTGGAAAAGGATATTGAATCAAAGATAGACCATATTTCAAAAATATGCAATGACATGAAGGAGACAAATATGTAAATAATTATGACAAATATAAAAGCCATATAATAGAAAAGATCAGTTAGATAAGCTAAGTGAATTACTCATTGATAGTAGATATCTAAAACAGATGGTTGGGGTATGTATTCTTGTTTGTTTGTTTTTCTCCACATACACATATTTTTTTGTTCATCTGTATATCCAGGTTTCTCCATATTGGCACTACTAACATTTTAAGCTGGATAATTTTGTTGTTGTAGTGGGGATTGTCCTGTAAAATATAGACTAGTTGCTAGTATACCTGGCCTACAACCACTAGCTACTAGTAGCTTTTCCCCCAGTTGTGACAACAAAAATGTTTCCAGACGTTGCCAAATGTCCTCACGGGAACAAAATTCCCCTTGGTTCAGAACCACTAATTATATGATTACACACATATGTATAGATAGATAGATAAATAGAGATATAGATGCCAAAGAGGACTTGAAAAATAATTTCTTTAGAGTCCTATATTCAATACTATTCTACATTTTTATTAGCTTGCATATTAATGCATACTCTAATGCTTCTGATTGGAAACATTTATTTAAGTGATATATATGTATATATATATCATATAAGACATAAATCTCTATATTAGAGTTTTAGGTTAGCCAGGTGTTTTACTAGAATTAAGTTTCTTTGGGGCAGAAAGAATGAATTATCTAACTTTCATTTCCTAGCACCTAGCGCAGTCCTTTACATAGTATAGAAAATTTTCTTTATAAACTTGAAATAAATTTTAGTGTAGTTTGGATGATTTTAAAGGCTGACTTGGATGAAGTTTTTATGTTACATTTCAGGCAATTTAGAACCCTTTAAAACTTTTGAGGCAAGGGTTAACCTCATCTTATCTATGCTTAAGGATAAATAATGCTAATGGCAATGTGTGGTGTTGGAGACAGCTAAACCCAGAGGGGCATGAACTCTGACACAGGAGGTCATGGGTCAAGCCCTTAATTAACCAACCGTTTTATTAATGTTGGGAAGACCCTGGATCTTTCCTCATCTATGAAGAATATTCTAAGATCATTTTAAATTGGCCGTTGTAAGACCTTTAGATGAGTTACTGTTGCGATGCAGTTTAGACAAGAAGTATTATGGAGGCTTTAAGGTGTGGTGATGAGCTGTGGTAGTGGGAGGGGACAGAACTGAAATGAACAATGAACGTAAGGAGCAATGTGGAGATAAAATTAACCTCATCTTCTAATCATGATTTATAATCTTTATCCCTTTTCCATCTAACACCTTCTGTACTACATGCTGCTGGTTAGTTATCTCTAGAATGAATATACAAGTAGAGATGCTGACAAAACCAAAAACTTAAAAATAAACATCCTGCACCGTGTGTGCATGAGCTTTCTGTCACCATCCAGAGAGAGATCGTGAAATGCGACAGCACGTAGGTCGCGCTTTCTCAGAGATGTAACTTTTAAAAAGCGAGTGAGAAATAAAAAGTAACAAGATACCATATCCTGCTGCATCATCTTGAATGAAAGACGGTCATTTACATAGTCATTTTCTACAGCCATTTCCAGGTTTGAAGTGCCATTGTCAGTAAAAATTCTACTTAAATCGACATTTATTTATCTCCTCTACAGCTGATTCTAACTATTCCTGTGGCTTACGAATCCTCTTTGCTCTGAACCTTGTCCTATCTTGGCGGTGGAATTTGGTGATCAGCATAATGTGGGAGCTAGCTCTGTGTTAAACTAAATATTTCTCAACATTTTAGGATTATCTTATAGTAAAGTATTTCCTCCTATGCTGTGACACATTTACTGTATGTTCTGACAAATTTAATCAACTAAATTTCCTTTCAATATCATATATTCCTCTCCCATTTCCAACTACTGCATCTTTCTCACCCAAAATTATTACTATTTGTAGAACTCCCCTACCACTGACATAAAAACTGCTATTTTCCAGGGAGTCTAAAAGTGACCCATAGAAAGTATGATATGGAATTTATTTAGAGATAAATATATACACTATATGTATTCCTCATCTTGCCTAAATTCTGAGAGAAGTAAAATGCAAAATGATGTATTCTTATGTAAATGTAAATTTGAATTGAATGTACACGTTTTACTTACGTTATTAAGATGTTGTTTTTTTAAATTGAGATATAATCGACATATTATATTATTTTCAGATGTAAAACATAATGCTATGATATTTGTATGTATGGTGAAATGATCACCACCATAACTCTAGTTAACATCTATCACCATATAGTTACAAAAATGTTTTCTCTTGTGATGAAAACTTTTAAGATCTACTCTTTTAGCAACTCTCAAATATACAACGCAAGATTATTAACCATGGCGCCATGCTTACCTTACATCCCCGGGGCTTATTTTTTTTATAAGTGGAAGTTCGTACCATTTGACCCGCTTCACCCATTTCGCCGAACCCCACACTGCCTCTGACAACCACCAATCGGTTCTCTGTATCTATGAGCTTGTTTTTTCTTTTTTTTTTTTAGATTCCACATGTAAGTGAGACCATATAATATTTGTCTTTCTCTTTCTGACTTATTTCACTTAGCATAATGCCCTGAAGATCTATTCACGTGGTTGCAAATTGCAAGATTTTCTGCTTTTTTTATGGCTGAATAATATTGCATTGTGTATATATACCACACTTTCTTTATCCCTTCATCATTAATGGACATTTAGGTTGCTTCCATGTCCTGGCTGTTTTAAATAATGCTGCAGTGAACACAGGATGCATCTATCTTTTTGAGTTAGCATTTTTGTTTTCTTCAGAAAACATACCCAGAAGTGGAATTGCCAGATCATATGGTAATTCTATTTTTAATTTTTTTGAGGAATCTCCATACTGTTTTATTGTGGATATATATATATAAGGCTTATATTTGTTGTAAAAAAATAGAACAGTAAAAAAGTATGTAAAATTACAAAATCCAACTCTCTAGGGATAAACTCAATTAATAGACACACATGTCTTTTCAGACCATTCTGTAACACACATACACATGTGTACACACACATTTTATGCAAATAGATGTAATGCATAATGCACATACTGTTATGCAAATTGGTTTTTAAAAATTCAATAATATAACATGGTCATCTTTCCATATTAGGCACAGAGAACTAGCTCATTATTTTTTAATAGCTTTATAAGTATTCCATAGTATGATTTCTTTTCACTTTTAACATATGGGGAAAAAAACAACAAAAATAAATGGTTATAAATGATTCTAAATGTTCTTTACTATGCCTGTATTTCTAAAAACCTCTTAAGTCAAGGCTGATTGTAGACTTTTTTCAAAAGGTTCTTCTTTGATGAATAGCACCACAGTGACACTGAAGAAAGATGCTTCAGCTGAAGTGGTAGCTGTCATCTTTAACTCACAGTTGATGAACGGACCTGAAACCCTGGGAGTTCCTATGAGGATGGTTATACCTCAAGGATGGTAGGCAATAGTGTTTGCTTTTGTGACTGTTGTTCTTATTAAAAAAATTTCAAAAACATCCAGTTATTCAAACATTACTTTAAATGGAGTATATTTGAGTTGAACAATATATAGATAAATATATGATATTGTTTCTAAATTCCTATCAATGAATGTTATATAATTTGTATAAGTGAAAAGTCAGGAAAAAGAATTTAAAACGTCCCATGTAATAATCCCCCATTTTTCCTTTTTAAAGTCCATAAGTGTTTTCTCATTTATATTTCATGATATAATACCAGAATCAATAAAATTTGCAATATAACTAAAGACCATTTATTGTTTCTAATTTCTGCCCTACATATAGTAAGAGGGGTAATCATATTCTTTTGACTGCTGGGTGTTTTAATATTTCCCTGTTTTATGGAAATTTATACATAGTCATTGCTTTGCACCAAACTGTGTCACCTTTCATTTCCTTTTACTCTCTTTAAATTCAGTTCATTGTGATGGAAAATGTTATGAAAAATATATGTATTACTTGGATCTCAAGGCTTTGCTAAACTACAAACATGAGTAAAAATTTATGACTATCACATACCTAATTGCTATGACAATTGCTATGAGAGCTCATAAATAAAATAAAAGCAAAAAAAAACAAATAAACAAAAAATTATAAAAACCTGACATCTAGTACAAAAAGCTCTGAGGAACTCTAGTTAGGGGTGGAAGCTGAAACAGCTTCACAGAAGTATCACAGGAAAAACGATGAAACCCACGCACCAAAGTTTGCTTCTAAAACTTGTTTGGTTGAGTAGTAGTCCTGTCTGCGTCAACCAAAGTTAATCTCATTGCTACTGCAACAAAAGGGAAGTTTTCTGCCAGAGAAAGGCAAAGATGCCACCTAGAACCCAGAGACATTCTAAGATTTCGGTGACTACATCCTTTGAGGCAGGAAGAAAAAAGGTATTATTCTTGTTGTAGGATTTCAGTGAGTATTTTGACAGTGCGGACAGATTTCAGAAGGTGGCTATACCGGAAAATTTTAACAGTAGAAGGATGGAAATAGCAAATAATAATATTTGTTATTATTTGTTATTATTATTTAACAATATAATATTGTTATTATTATTTGAAAATTAATAACAAGAATACTGCAGAGTGGTAGTAGTAGCAATTTTTAAAATGAGGATGTGGGGAGAAAGAGCTACTTTACTCAGGCTCTACTTGCATTTGATACCGTGTAGTTGATCACACAGTGGGTTCTATTAAGGACATTGGCTGGTTTTGTTCCTTTACTTTGGGGAGCAACAGGGAGTTGAAATTATTTGTGAGTAAAGCAGAGTGAGATGGCTCCAGAATTGGCCTGCAGAGGGCCTCAGCCACCACCTTTGTGAAGCCGTTCTTGGGAAGAAGCCATCTGTCCTGTATCTGGTCGTCTCCTCTCTTGGCTCCTGGCAGGCTTTTCAGTCCCAAGAAAGTGAAATCTGTAATGACTGGAAGAAGTTTAGAACACGCCACCTCAAAATATGCCTCTCTGGTACTTGAAAAACAGCAAATACAAGAAAAACACTCTGACCTTCCTTCTTGTTTTTAAAAGCAAGAGATGGAATTCCCATACTCAAGACGTCCTCCTGTACCTGAAGGAAAGTGACATTCTTATTATAAAGGATTAGAAGTTGAGGCCCAGAGGATTCTATACAAACAGACCTCATTAAAATAGTTCTTATTTTCCTCTAGCCACCAACAGAGTTCAGCCACTTTTCCACAATCGCCTCTCCCTGTTCAACCTAGTATGAAAGCAAGCAGGTCTCGCCATTTCTTTGTGTCTTCATTCCTTATGAGGGCTCCTGTGTCACATACAATTTATAATAAGTAAATTGGCATGCTTTTCTTCTGTTGTCAGTCTGATGTCAACTTAATTCTCAGGTTCAGCCAAAAAGAACACAAAGAGGATAAAGGTAAAAGTTGGCCTCCCCTACATATTATCCCACCCTTCCTGCACTCCACAACTGTCTACATCTAACACATCCTCCTCCTGGTGCCCGGGAGGGTCTGGTCCTTCCAGACCAATGCCCAGATTATTAGTGCTGTCCATACCAAGAATGGGCAAGGAAGAACAGGGGTTTAGACGGAAACACTTGGTGAAAGATCCTGTTTGTCTAGGTAATTCAAAGTGGAAAAAGGAGAATAAGTCTGAAAATCTGGGATAAGGGATAGGAGTTGTCTATAGTGTTTTGGCAGGTGAGAGGCTCAAGAAAGTGTGGGGTAAAGAATTTGAATAGTGAGAAAATGGAATACAATTGTTAATGAGATTAATGTTTTAGATTGTACTTAACGTCCTTTTAGGGACCAGAATCAGGGTCTTAGCAATTCTCAATTAATTTTCAGACATTTTTCAGTGTGCTTCTTATTTTTATTGAGATATAATCAACATATATTGTGTAAGTTTAAGGTGTACAGCATGCTGATTTGATATATTTGTATATTGCAATATGATCACCAGCGTAGTGTTAGCTAACACCTCTATCATGTCCCACAATTACCATTTCTTTTTTGTGGTGAGAACATTTAAGATTGAGTTTTCTAGCAAATTTGAAGTATGTAATACAGTATTAACTGTAATCACAATGCTGTGTAGGTGATCTCCACAACTCATCCCTCTTCTAACTGCAAGTTTGTACCCTTTGACCTTTGTAAAATATGAACTGGCTCGTCTAGTAAACCACATGGGCTGAGGCTTAAATAATATTATCTTCTTAAACAGTAACACGAACATGCTAGACATGCTCTCAGCATTGAGATTTCTTACTCTGCAGCCCGTGTACTGTAAATATGTCATGGGAGGCTGAGAATTTATGTCAGATTTGATTATACGAAGGAAGGGGATTTCAGTCTCTCTGAAAGTTCAAACTATTGAAAAGAATTAAAACCCAGGCAAAGGAATTCATTTTCAGAGGGAATCTGCAGATGCATTTCTTTAAGATTGCTTATGGAGATGAGAAATTGAAAGAGCTCACAGGGTTGCCTTTCTGCTGGCTGTTGGAGAGAACATACTAGAAAGGCCCTCATAAGCAACCACGTGGAAAGAAAATGCTAACAGCCTCATGCTTGAGAAAGGAAAAGCCATTGGAAGGTTCCTGGCTTCCAAAGTTCCAGAAAGGTTAGTTGAAAAATGGAGAGAAAGCTGACAGGGGGAAGGCAGAGAGTCTGGAGTCAGTGAGCTTGAAGATATATGATAAACAGTGTGGTGAGAACAGCAAACAAAGAATGAATGGCAGTCCCTAATGACTTCCACGAGAGTGGTTGTTTTTTAGTGCAGCTTTAGTGAAGGCAATAGGGAGATGGAAGAAGAGACTCTGGCAGATGTAACTCAGTAAAATTCTGCTAAGCAATCCTCCAGGTGGCTGAAGGGAGAAAAACAAACAGAAAATACAGGAGGAAAAGAGAATAAGAAAAATGAAGAATATTAGCATCCTTGACATACACACGCACACACACACATACATAGAAGACCATATTCTGCTGATCGCATCCGTGGTTTTTGTTGATGTGGTTTGTAGATTTACTTATTGGGTTTTTCTGGAGCAAGCTGAATTGGAGCTGCTGAGGTTTCCAGGGAAAGTCCCAGAAAGATGAAGGTCCCTCAGCTTCAGCTATTCCAAGTAATACAGTGCAAACAAGCCCAGGAAGGAGAAAAGGAAAGGGAATTTGCGTCTTATCTACTTGTCTCTGAATTAATGTCATGTTTCTCATTGGATTTATTAATAAAATCTGCATGTATTAGTTTTCTATTGCTCCTATAATAAATTACCACATACTTGTAGTGTAAAAAACACAGATGTATTATCTTACAGTTCTACCATAGGTCACAGTTGGACACGGGTTTCAGGGGGCCAAAATCATGATGTTGGCAGGATTAGTTCCTTTCTGGAATCTCTTGGGGAAAATCTGTTTCCTTGCCTTTTCCAACTTTTACAGGCTTCCAACATTCCTTGACCCATGGTTCCCGTCTTTCACTCAAAGCCAGCAAGGTTGCATTTCTCTGACCATTCTTTCGTAGTAACATCATCCTCTGACTCAACCTCAGCAAGTTCTTTAAGTGACAAGTTCTTTAAGTGTGATTAAATTGGGCCCACCTTGATAATTCGTGTTGCTCTCTTATCTCAGTCTTTAACTTTAATCACATCTGCAATGTGTATTTTATAATATAATCTATTTACTATTTCTTGAGAATAAGACTGGACCTTTTTTGGAGCAGTTATTATTCTGCCTACCACACTTTGTAAAAAGAAATTTTTGTCATGCTTGTTAAATGAATCAGGAGAAAACAATATTATTTCATATTGCTCTACCTTAAAAGTGCGTTGATGTATGAAAGTCTTTACATATCTTAAAACATTCAGATTTTTTATGGGAATCACAGAACACAATAAGAGGATCAAGATTAAATGACTTCTGTAGTCACAATTGTGTATTTCACGCACAATTAGGTGAATAAATTTCTTCTCTGAGTCTATCAGATATGTAATGCAGAAATAGAAGTCAATGGTGACTTTAATTTCCATAAATTTCATAAAATATATTGATCCTTGTTGCATTGAGTACATTTCTAGGTGAGCGGCCACCATATTCACTGTGCTCATTCTTACCACCCTTACCAGACAGCTAAGCCTCAGAGTAGAACTGAAAACTAATACCAATCCCCTTTATGGTCCTCATTATCTAACAAGGGTGTTCAGACATATTAAAAAAAACTGTTTCCTTGAAGCATGGCATCTGTTTGTCTTATTTTCAGGTAAATAATGATTTGAGGACTACTACATTTAGGGAGTTCAGTGGGACATTGAGCATCTTCACAACTGAGTGTCTATGGCTAGAGCGTCAGTGTTGTGCAGTGGAGAGTACAAATTTCTGGGGGGTCAGACAAATCCGGTGATAAAACCCCTATTGTAACAACACAGAAATCTGTGACTCTTGACCACTTTAGCAAAGCTCATGAGTTTGGGTATAAAATTTAAAGTGATGCCAAGAACCTGAGATTGAGAAATTGGAGTAAAATGGCAGTTATAGTTCTCCATTTGGATTGATGGCAATTTGTGTGTGTGTAAGTGTCCTGGGTTTCTGACAAAAGAAATGAATTAATCAAGTTGATTCAACAAAAATAAAACTTCTCTTCCTCATTAACAATTAAAAGATGTATATTTTGGCAAACATTCATCACCAAATCTCTAGTTGCAATAACAGTTTTAGTTCCTTTGTTGGCCTAACAGTTCTATAAAATAGTAAGATGAAGTGCATGATTATTTGAGCATAAACAAAGAAAATAAATTTGCATCTATCTAATTAAGAAAATACTATTATACAAAATAGAAACAAAGTATTTTTTCCTTTAGGATTCAAAGTCATTTGCCTAAGTTTTATAGAAATAAAAAAGTGCTCGTCTTTCTTTATTTCCAAGAGTTGGGAAACAGTGACCTTCAATGAGCTGTCCAACAATAATAATATATTAGAGTAGAAAGTACTCACCCTTTTTAATTTCTGGCTGAAAAATCCCCTGGTTTATCTCGTACAGCTAATCGTTTTCGACAGTAAGACTAATTCTCAATTTCTCTGAAAAATACCCCTTGTGTGTTCCTGTATTTGGGAAGATATACTAATAAAAACAATAGAAAGAAACATCTTTCAGTCACGTTTTGAATTCAGTGAAACTATGGGTGTTAAAAAGAAATCTGAGAAGAAAAGAAGAAGGTATCAAGGGAAAAGGAGAGAGACTAGAATTTATCATATATCTCTACATCATATTTCATAATTGATTTACATTTTTAACAGAAGGTGTTAGAAAAATAAAGTTTGGAACACTGAGAATTAATAGCTCACCTTTCACAATTTCAGGAAAGTTATGGTTGAATTTGCAATGCAAAACGCTTCACACATAATTATGTTCATGTTACATTGCTTATCTAAGTTATTGAGTAAGTTCGTTTGACCATTTCAGGTTTTCCAGCAAAATATGCCACTTATATTCAGAATATTGCAAAAGGAGTCATGCAGAGAGTGAGCTGTGGAGATTTTCAGTACTAGGATCCAGTATGGCCTCACACTTTCACCAGGTATCTCAATATCCTTCTCTGTGGAAACAGGCACAGTCATATCTGTATCTCACATAGGTAGTGATTAAATAAACTAAATGCACATGAAAATGTCTAGAAACAGGCAGTCGAAGAATCACTTAATTATTTTCAAAATTGAATTTCATTGAAACAGCAATAAGATACCACTACACGCCTATTAGAATGTCCAAAATCTGGAACACTGACAAGACCAAATGCTGGTGAGGATGCAAAATGTTGCAGACACTTTGGAAGACAGTTTGGCAGTTTTTTTTAACAAAACTAAACATACTCTTTCCATAAGATCCGGCAACTGCGTTCCTTGGTATTTACTCAAAGAAGTTGAAAACACGTCAACACAAAAACCTGCTCACTGATGTTTATAGCAGCTCTATTCATAATTGCGAAAACTTGGAAGCAACCAAGATGTTGGAGAATGGATAGATAAACTGTGGTACATCCAGACCATGGAATATCATTAAGCGCTAAAAAATGTGATCTATTGAGCCATGAAAAGACACAGAGGAAACTTAAATACATGTTACTAAGTGAAAGAAGCCAATCTGAAATGGCTACATACTACATGATTCTACCTATAGGACATTCTGGAAAGGGCAAAACTATGGAGACAGTAAGATGATCAGTGATTTCCAAGGGCTGTGGGGAAGGGGGTTGAATAGGTGGAGGGCAAAGGAATTTTAGGGCAGTGAAAATAATCTGTATGATACTATAATGATGGATGCAGGGTATTATACATTTGTCCAAACCCATAGAAGGTACAACACCAAGAGTGAAACTTAATGTAAACTGTGGACTCTGATAATGATGTGTCAATATAGGTTCATCAGTTGTAACAAATGTGCCACTCTGATTGGGGATGTTGATAATGGGGGAGGCTATGCATGTGTGGGAGGGAAGGGGTATGAGGGAAATTTCTGTACCTGCCTCCCAGTTTTGCTGTGAACCTAAAACTACTCCAAAAACATTGTCTTAAAAAAAATTGAATGTCATGAGAACTATTACCTCTCTAGAATTTCAAAATCAAATGATAAAATATTTTTGATAAGAGATCATACACACATACATACAAATGCATACAAATGTCATTAACCTGAAAATTAATGAATAATTCATATTAAGCTGGATAATTTGTGAGGGTTGATTTGCTTCATTTTAATAAATATCTCAAATTATCTATATGCTTTTTCTTGAAACATTTTCTATTAATAGTAAAATATTACAATAAAAATATAATAATTGTGCTAGATTACACAAATGGGTTAATTTACATATGTTAAATGTGACTTAATTAATATTTTCCTATTATGCATACAAATGAGATACATATATTTCTTCATTCCACTGGTATACTATGACTGGCTGTTTTTTTACAATGAGTTCATTCTGGTTTAAGATATGTGCTAACATGTTATTTTATCCTGTCTGTCTCTCTTCTAGTCTTTCCTTTTTCCCAGTGAAACACTGAATTCTAAATGACCATCTGTCTAAAGCTTGTGTTGTAGAAAGAACTGATTTATTTACAAGGCACATCTTGGCAAACATTCTTAGATCTCATCTAAAGTCTCAGAAAAACCAAAAACTCTTTCATCATTCATAGGATCAAATGAAAGTACTTCACATCTCTTTGTGTCATCAATAAGGAGCATATAAAATATTTAAACTATGTGATAGAGCCGAACATCCTAGTTTGTCAAAATCTTTGGGCACTTGCCCATTCATACGGCTAAAGTGGAAGGTTAGAACAGCACCTCCTATCTCTCTATATGCCCCGAGAAATCAACCACCACCATCTTAATTAAGGATTTGCTTTACGTAATTCAGAAGTTGCTTTACGTGACACATATACAGAGACACTGACACAGACAATGACAAACACACAAATGACTAAGGAATAAACACACAAATGACTAATTCTCATGATGAGTTTACTGATTTCATCTATGTGGAATAAAAATCTTTCTAAAGGAAATAAATAATACACTGATATTAATCACGTAAAGGATATTTTTAAACTATTATGCCATTATCAAACATTTGGACTTAGAGAAAAAGGAAAGCTACAGCAACAATCAGTTCGTGTTTTGGGTCATTTCTATGCTATTTACAGATATAGCACCCCTAATTTCTTTTATAAAGAAGCACAGACCATGGCAATATTCAGATACCAAATATATTTTGGTTTAAAATATGTATATATTTTATATGTATATATGTATATGTTTTAAGGTGGTTCTGTAATATTCAATGATGTTATCAATAATGACAAATAGCCAACTATGCAAAGTAGATTAGCTAATAAAAGGAAAATAACTCAGTTTCTCATCTTTGTTCTGATCTAAGGCTTTGGGTGGTGAGGGACCAAAAAGAAGATAGTTCTGGTGTGACAGCCAGATTTTGGGAAGGAGATATAAGAAGTCTGGGATGTTGTGCTGAGACACACTGGTGACCAGTTCAGATGATGTTTTTCAATCCTAAATATGCAATAACATAAAAACAAAGCAATCCAATAGAAGTGTTTGGGTAGCAGCAGCTGAGTCTTGGTCCAAAAGTACTGATTGACAATATATTTGTTACCAACCACACCTATCAAAGGAAGAAGCTTGGATCACAAGTAGTTTCTCCCTTGGGGCAAAAGGGTGTAGATTAAAAGAGGAACAAATCTCATTTCTATCATTTCCTCTTTATTCACTGCATCCAATGAATGGCTCTTTAGGAAAAAAACACTAGTCTCTGTGTTTCACAAAAACCTCTTACTTCCATTGAATTAAATCACCTCTAGGGATAATTAAAAGAGGTTATTTATTAATCAAATATTCCATGATATTATATATTCTTATATATTCTTATGTATTTAAATTACTCCTGGACATTTTGAGACACTCTAGTCCACCATCAAAGTCAATGTGTCAGGAAGCCAATTCTTTACCGGTGTGGAAATGGTAATAACAATAATAAGGATTATTAAATTTATATGGCATTTTATTGTCTATATAAGACTATTTTGTGTATTAGCCATAAGGCAAAACACGCATTAATAACTTGCCAACGATCATGTAGTTAGTGACACAACGAAAATATAAACTGTATCTCTTTTTGACATACAGCGTATTCGTTCAACATATATTTACTTACCACTAGAAAGTTTGGCTGGTTCTGGGGATTTAAGCATGGCCATAAAATGTTTCCTTCCCTTGTAGAGTTTACGTGATATTTTGATATTGAATTAGCTTCCTAATAGGTCTCCATTTTCTTTGTTCCCTTCATGCACTGTCCTGCACCATACTGACAGAATCGACTTTCTAAGACTATTATATAACATATATTCCCTCACAACCCAATAATATAAATGATTATGTTATTAACCACAAATTGAAGTTTAACTGTTTTAGCTCAGCATGTACAACCCATGTTAAACTCTCTCCTGTATTTCCAACAATCTTCTTGTCTATGAATACCGGTGCAGTCATTATTGTCCCAAAGCATATTGTAAAATATTCAATCTATGCCTTGGTTGATGGCAGTCATTTTCATTAGCCTTATCCATGTATCTATGTGAGACTTATGATCGAAGCCTCAGCTCAGTCCTCCATATTTCTTAAGTCCTTCTCAGTGAAGATCTCCTTTTCTAATATGCTCTAGCAATTATGATTTGTATGATTGCTGGTACTTACTATCGTTTTTGTCATTATTTTTCTTTTATATGTGTGTGTCTCCTCAAACAGATTGATAATTCAAAGAGTAGTTTTTTGTTGTTGTTGTTGAGCAAGATTGGCCCTTAGCTAACATCTGTTGCCAATCTTCCTCTTTTTGCTTGAAGAAGATTGTCGATGCATTAACATCTGTGCCAATCTTCCTCTATTTTACATATTAGTTGCTGCCACAGCATGGCTTGATGAGCAGTGCGTAGGTCCATGCCTGGGATCTGAACTCGTGAACCCCGGGCCACCGAAGTGGAGTGCAGAAACTTAACCACTATGCCACTGGGCCAGCCCCTCAAAGAGTTTTTACTATATTTTCAACACAATTTGTTATGAAATATGATTTACTAAATAACACTATAAAAATAATTTGATTGAATAATTCCTTGATTTGTCAATTAGATTATTCATTATGGCATGTGCCAGATTAGGTGCTAGAAGCTAGGTAGAAATGGAGAACAATTCAAATGATTCTTAACAATAATAAAATTAACAGTCAAATAAATGTATAATATGTTCACAGTGCTTATCGATGCATGAGACTTATTGAATTTTGCCAATATATGTTTATTTTTATCTGATACTCAAGCTAAATAAATATTTTAATAAACTAGAATTTTCTTTAAAGCTTACTACATTATTTAAATCAATAATTGACATAATCCTTTTTAAAGAAACCTAAACATAAATGTAATCAATTTACTAATAGTTATTTTGCTTGATCCTAGCTAAGACCTAGCTTTATTCTCTCTATACATATTCATCAACAATCTGCCAAAAATGAGAAAATATCAGAATGTAGGAGGAGGATATAAAGTTATATGCTCAGGAGAAATTCAAGATATGACAGACAAAACAATGCAATTATGAAAAGAAAAATAATTTAGCAGAAATCCAATAAAACTTCAGTCGTCATTTTTGAATTGACTTGAGAATGTTATCAGGTAGAGAAGGGAACATTAGTATTTAGCAGTTATATTAAAATTCATTCAGTAATAAAAAGAACATGCCTTAAACAAATCAAGAAGAGAAAACTAATAACTTTGAGTCAATTAGAGTAATTAGATGACAATGGGAAGAAAATAAGAGGATTCTAAATGGTCCACCCACCCCATTACTGAACAAACTCATTTCATATTTTTGTCTCTATAAAACCGCTCTTCCCTTTATATTCTTATCCTTTCATCTCTTTTCCTTCAGTTTTAAAATATATAGCTGTAAATTGCAAGTTAATATTTTTTCTTCAATGACGTTCCCTGACATATTTATTAGACTAATTGTTTACATGTGCCTCCCCGTACAGTTACAATACAGGGGGCAGCACGTCATCACAGATTTATTGAATGCCTGCTCTGGGAAGAGTACTGTAATACACAGTCTTCATGGACTATTCAGGAGTCATAGTAGGTTAGAGACAGAAAGAAAGTTTAGATGCCATTGAATGTGTCTTTAAATATATTGAAGAACTGAACTGAACTGAATTCCAGATGTTTCCACAATCAGAAGGTGAGTCAGTACAATCCAGATCTTCTAACAGGATACAGACTAAATGCATGCCAATTCTTGTTTTGATTTCCACACTAATAAATTGCCAGCAAGTCTGTGCAAGAGTTCTTCTGAAAATTCAGAGACCAATAACAGTACATTGCTTCACTATTCAGAGTAAGGAACAGTATGCTGCTCCATTGTTCAGAATTGTTTCATTGTTGGGAATATATTTTCTGTCTCTCTCTCTACATATACATATGTGTGTATACATATATATATATATATATATAAATTCCTTCAGTTAATAAAAACATATTTCATGGAAAAATATTTAAGGCCCTATACTACATAATTGTCGTTAAAAAAACCCGTAAATAATGTCAATGTACTGATTTCCTTGCCTTTTATAGTGGTGAATCAACAAATGCAATTCAAAGATCATCACTCAAGTAATGGAAGTTTAATTATATCACATAACGCCAAAAACAACAAACAGAGGAGCAAAGATAGTGGTGTAAATCTGTCAATTGTTTAAGTACAATGTAAATAAAACAGACTAATAGCAAACAATGGAATTATGCATTAAAATTAATAGATGGTACAGGAAATAAGACGACATATCAACGTGTGAAAATGTGATAAAATCAACCCCCAAAAAGAAAAAAGTAAATCATTGATTAGATAATAAGGATGATCCAAACTTTGTCCTATCTAATAGGTGGATCTTTTATAAAGCTACTAAATAGTTTGGAAATAAGAGGATAAGGAAACACATACCAAGCAAGTAGACAAACGAATAGCGAGGGAGCACGCAACAGTATGCCAGTACGAGGAAAGGGAGAAATTGGCCACTTTATAATGGTGAGTGTGCAATCTACAAGGAAGATCCAGCATTTGGTTCATGAAGCAAAAAATATAAAACTCTGAAGCAAAAATTATAGAAATTACAGGAGAAATAAGGAGATACTAGAAGAGTAAAAGGCTTTAACTATCTTATCTCAGGGCACAATTAATAGAAGTAATAAAATAGTTCACCACCAAAACAGAGAATACAATTTCTTGTCAGCTGCTAGAGAAATATTTTTAAAAATTGACTATTTCAAATTCTCAAGGAGAAGGGCCGGCCTGGTGGTGCAAGTGGTTGGGTGCATGTGCTCCCCCGTGCTCCGGCAGCCCAGGGTTGCCAGTTGGGATCCCATGCACACACCAACACACAGCTTGGCGAGCCATGCTGTGGCAGCATCTCATGTAAAGTGGAGGAAGATTGGCGCAGATGTTAGCCCAGGGCCAGTCTTCCTCAGCAAAAAAAGAGGAGAATTGGCAGATGTTGGCACAGGGCTGATCTTTCTCACAAAAAAAAAAAAAAAAAAAAAAAATCTCAAGGAGAATAATGGGAAAATAGCAACAAGTATCTAGGAAAGTAAAAATAACAAGTGAATATTCTTTTCAACAATATATATATTCACTTTAGAAATCTAGATAAAATGAATGCTTTTCTTGGAAAATATATATTATTATAACTCACCAGTGACTCAAGACAGAAATTATTAAAAATAAACTGTAAACAAAGAATTATATATTTCATACGAAATTTATCAAACAATTATTCAGGCTAAAATTTTAAGAGGAAAATTCTTTCAATTTGTCAAAGACAGGGAGCCGGCCCAGTGGTGTAGCGGTTAAGTTCACTCACTCCACTTTGTTGGCTCAGGGTTCCCAGGTTCGGATCCCAGGAGCACATGGACGCACCTCTTGTCAAGCCATGCTGTGTCAGCGTCCCATATAAAGTAGAGGAAGATGGGAACGGATGTTAGCCCAGGGCCAATCTTTCTCAGCAAAAAGAGGAGGATTGGCAATGGATGTTAGCTCAGAGCTAATCTTCCTCACCAAAAAAAAAAAAAAAAATTGTCAAAGACAATTTTAATTCCAAATTTAATTAACTCATATAAAATGTTGAGAGAGGGAAAAGTGGTTCCATTTTTTTAATAAAGCTAACACTACACTGATAAAACAACAAGTAAAATAAAATCCAAATACTTTGGAATGTTCATAGTTAGGAACATCAATAAAAATTTTTCCAAGATAGTATATTAACAATAAAAATTTCAGATTATTTTAAGGTCATTTAGGTATTTTCTCAGAAATTAAGACAAGAAAGAGACACAAATACATGCAAGATTTCAGTACATTACTTGAACACAGGGGAAAGATGGATTATTTAACCAGTATCTATGGTATGATTTGATACTATGTAGAAAAAATATGCTACCCAACTCCTTAAACTAGATAAATTGCATATTCAGTAGAGATTATTTCACTGTTTAATGTATTCATATCTACATCCAGAGATATTTACGTAACATTTTGCATAACAAATAGCTTTTTCTCTGCAAATATGTTTTCCCCTTTTTTACTTTTTTTTGGCTCTGCCCTTCTTGTTTATCATCTATTCTACGTAGAAAGAGCCATCCTCACACATCTCCTGTATTGATAGACTAGGATGGGTTTTTCCATATTTTCTCCATGTTGGTATAACCGCATGTGGACAAATATGCATGGACTAGTTTGTTTTACAAAAATAAAGATGATTTTTGTGCCTTGCTTTCTCCTCAACAACACCGTAAGGAAATTCCTGTAAGTCAACTTGCCAAGTGCTAACTTGTTCCTTTTAAGGGCTCTGTTGCTGATGGCAAATTCTGAGACTGCTTTTAAGAATTTCTTTTTGTATTTTTGTTTTCAGCAATTATACTGTGATGTACCTTAGTGTAGTTTTCTTTATATTTATAATGCTTAGAATTTGCAGTTTTTGCTTATGTTTTTTGATGCCTTTTATCAATTTTTTAAATTCTCAGACATTGTTTCTTCAAATATCACTACATTTTTTATTATTTCTCTCCTCTCCTTCTTGAATTTCATTCTTTGTAAAAAAGATTTGTATCTTTTTTTTTCTCTTTGAGTGATCCAATTCAGTCATTTTCTCTTGAACTGCCTCCCATTTCACTAATCTTCTTTTTATTCTTATTCAAGATAATAATCCTTGTATTTTAAGACCTTTCCTGATAACAAAGCCACTATCTAGATCCCCTGGACCATTTCCTAAAACCAGTTTTTTAATCTTAATTTTCCCCCATTTGGTCCTATATTGTCCTGCTTTGTTATTTTTGAATAAATGCCAACATTTTGTGTGAAAAATAGTGAAATTCTGAATGAGCTTACCCTCCTCCAGAAAAATATTGCTCTTTTCTCTTCTCTAGTGATTTCTCTAGGGTTAAGATATCTAAAGTCTTTGTGCACTAAAACAGCTCTTCAATGTATTCGAATAGATGTTTCTTTTCCTTTATTTGATACTTTCACAAGAATTTTTCTACTTGTTTTCTACTTTTCTGGTTGTTTTCAGAGGGACACTAATCTTTCACAAGCAAATGGATCATAGCCAAAAGCAGATGATCCTTAGTTTTATAAAAGAGTATTTCTACCGATTAGATTGGTAGATAATAAGTAATTTGAAAATGTGTAACTGAAACTTTCTTTTCACTCTTGATGATAGTATGTAAATTGGTAAGGGCCTTTTCTATTATATTTTGATAATATTTTTGAAATTCAGAATTATACATAATTTTACCTAACTGCATTTTTTAAAATCTATACTTAAAAAGTATTCATACAATGCCACAAAGATATGTGTAAAAGATTTTAACATTTAAAAAATATATAGATGTGGCTATTGGCATAAATATTGATTGATGGGTGCCTGTAGGATCACACAATAGATTAGAAATAAATAGAATGTTTAATTTATAATACTAAGTATGAAATTAGATCTTTGGCTTGCTGTCACAGTATCCAACTTACATAATACACAAAAATACACATATTTATTGGGGTAGAATACGCTGAGATTATTTTGATAAGTAATCATAAAAGGCCTAAAATATTGCTTCTTAAAATAGGCTATGTCATTTAAAAATTGATATTTAAATGTAGACAAAAAAGCATGAATTTGATTTTCGCTAGGTGGTGTTTTTGACACTAACAGCAAATTAAAATAAATATTTAATTTTTCTTTTTCCCTCTACCACGTAGTCTGTTTCTATCTTAATGTTCAATGAGTCTTTCCACTCTTTATATAATTATACAGTATTAATTTAGAGGGAATCACTTTCACAAGATTAGATGAAATCACACCATGAATAAGAGGCCTGAGAAAGAAGGGATCTTTTAATATAATCAAACAACAAGATATATTTCTATACAGCTACTTGTAATATTTTTCTACTTATCTGGCCTTTATATCCCTTTGTTTTACTCTTCCTCTTTTGATTAACCTGAAAAGGTGGTAGGGTAAAAATAATACAGTTAAAACAATTGATGTAGAAATACAAAACACATTTCAGATAGCAAGTGAAGGGAGCATTTCATAGAGATGTGTTTCCTAGTTGTTAGGAATTCTTTTTTTCAATGTTTTACTTGATGATAAATAATATAACTGCAAATCTTGAGTTTCACTAAACCAAAAATCCGTGCATATTCTCTGTTATAAAGGTCTGAAGCAAAAGGCGTAGTTAACATGTAAATATTCCTCGACATTGAATTTTCTTTGTCCTTTAAAATATTACTGCTAATATGTATGCTCAATAATCCTATAACAGAAGCTTAGATTTTCCTGTCCGCTGGATATTGCCAGTGGTTGATCAAGGAAATCTATCAGTTCTAAAGATTTGAAGGAGTTAAGGAAATCATGGCTTAAAATGAACCCGTTAGTCATATATCCCATTTTCAGTTTTTCTCTTCCTTTGTGTTATTAATTGCAAAGTGTTGGCACTTTCTTTTGAGGTCATAAAAGTCAAGGATAACAGAAAAGAGAAGCTTCCAGCAAGGATGATGAGCCAATCAGATGCCTCTCTGCTCAGCATGAGGTTTCTTCAGCTAGAAACGTATAATGAATCAACCATGGAATTTCCCCAACAAGCTAATAGCTGCCACTGTGGTGGGTAGATCAAGATACCTCTGTGCAATTAAATTTGGAATGTAAGTCACTGTAAAATAGACAGATATCAAAATTGTAAATATAAAAATCAAATATCACAGTAATCAGAAAGACAATAAAAATTGAAGTTGCCTAACTTGGTAATTTGCAGTTTACTTTGAGTTTAGAAGATTATATTCTATATCACGGATAGGGAGATATATATGCACAGGCTTTATTTTTTCTTTTTGGGATGCATGCTTATTCTAAAAAGGGTTATAAGCATACACATCACTTTAATTATCTTATAAAGTACTTCCTTTCCTTCTTATTAAAAATACGTTTGTAGTAGTTCAGCATTTTACAATTTCATGTTGAATTGAGGTAGTTTTCACTTGGGATGAATCATCAATACTGATTTAACACTGAGACATTTGAGGGGCTGGCCCCGTGACACAAGCGGTTGAGTGCGCGTGCTCACACTGCGACGGCCCGGGGTTCGCTGGCCCGGATCCCGGGTGCGCACCGAGGAGCCGCTGTGGCGGCATTCCATATAAAGTAGAGGAGGATGGGCATGGATGTTGGCCCAAGGTCAGTCTTCCTCAGCAAAAAAGAGGAGGATTGGCACTGGATGTTAGCTCAGGTCTGATCTTCCTCACACACACACACAAAAAAACTGAGACATTTGGGAATTTCCTGTCAGTATAGGTGCATTTATTTTTCTTTATAATGGTTTTTCCTATTTTAAATCACCTTGAAAGTATAATTTTAATTTCAATCCAATCAACATATCAAAAGAAGTTAAATGTCAATAAAATTGGATTATGAGAAAAATTAAGCTACCTGATTATAAATTGTATGTGTCATAGCTCTATGAGTTATTATATTGTATTTTTTTAAATTGGGATCTTCTGTTAGCTGGTTTTCACATAACAATTTAAATATTTTACATAGGAAATTTTCACTAATATTGAATTTAAATAATAATTTGTTCCTATAATCAAAGTATTGGTTAGAATGAATCCATACATATTTGGACACATAATTTGACAATCCATTATTTGGACTATGCAATATTAATTTCCTTTTAAGAACCAAAAAAAAGGTAAAACAAACCAATAAAAAGTAATGGAAGTTTTATACTTAAATTTTAATACAAATTGATAAATTTTTTAAAATTAAGGCCGATTAATGACAGGGGAATGTCAAAGGGATACAAGAGGTGACTGAAAGATCTCCCAGTGGCCAAAACTGGAAGAACTTGAGCAACAAAACAAATAAAGTGGTATTGGATGACAACTCAAAGTATGAAATAAATAGTCATGAGTCCATACTGATATAAGTAAATGACTGAATAAATAAAAAAAATGGGAGAGAATGGGCAAATCTCCCATGCAGAAGAATTCCAAAAATTTTTGTAGATACTCCATCGTTAAGGTGGAGTATTACTCCTCATTCCTTAAGTGTGGGCGCAGCCTGATGACCTCCTTCCAAAGAGTATAGTATGAGAAGGGAGAAAATGGAGTAATTTTACAGTGAAGAAATATGATCAATACTACCTCAGTCAGGTGATCAAGTTTGATGTCAACAGTGATAAGTCATGTTGATAGCACGTATGTGCCCTTGGTATGATATGAAGAGAATGGCACTTTACCTCTTGTCATTACCCCAAAGCCCCATAATGCCATTCTAATCTTGAGACAAACATCAAGAAAATTCTGAGTACATTCCACAGAATGCCTGACTACTACTCCTCAAATCAATCAAGGTTTCAAAAACAAGGAAGGTTTGAGAAACTGTCACAATCAAGAGACATGTCGAGTAAATGTAACATGGTGTCCTGGGATCCTGAAACAGAAAAGGGACATTAGGTAAAAACCACAGAAACATGAATAAAAGAGGGATGTTAGTTAAAATAATGTGTCAATAGTGGTTCACTAAGTGCGACAAATATATCATATTAATGTAAGATGTTATCCATAGGGAAAACTTTGTGTAGTGTATGAGAACTCTCTGTGTTATCTTCACAGGTTTTCTTTACATCTTCATGTGGTAAATTTGTTTAGAAAGTGTTTTCTTGTTCGTTAGTTCATTTAATCCTCAAAATAAGTTTATGGAGTAGATATTATTACATTTTCCTTTGGATAGAAAATTAAGGCTTAGAAAACTTTTGCATCTTTCTTAACATCACTCAAGTATTATGTTGTAGAAAAGGGACTTGAATCCATATAATTGTAAGTCCTTTCTGCAACAACCCAAATCATGAAATGCCACTGCCACTGGGACATTAGATATTAGACAATATCTCTGAGACATTTATTCAAGTTCCTCAGTAATATGTACAGCATTATATATTGGAATGCATCTTAACTAGGTGGTGTTGGGCTTCTAAAGATGAAAATGTGGTATACAGGTTAAATGTTTGGGTATGGAAGCAAATATCCCAGATTCAAATCCCACTGTAACACTTAGTAACTGGGTGACCTGGTCAAGTTTTCTGTGGCTTGTTTATTCTTATCTGTAAAATTGGAATAAGGCTGGCCGGCCCCATGGCATAGCGGTTGGGTGCATGCGCTCCGCTACTGGCAGCCCGGGTTCGGATCCTGGGCACCCCCCGACGCACCACTTCTCCTGCCATGCTGAGGCGGCGTCCCACATACAGCAACTGGAAGGATGTGCAACTATGACATACAACTATCTACTGGGGCTTTGGGGAGGAAAAAAAAAAGGAGGAGGATTGGCAATAGATGTTAGTTCAGAGCCGGTCTTCCTCAGCAAAAAGAGGAGGATTAGCATGGATGTTAGCTCAGGGCTGATCTTCCTCACAAAAAAAAAAAAAAAATTGGAATAAGGTCAGGGCATATATTTTAAAGGGCTGTTGAAAGGATTAAATTTTATATATGAAAATATTTACTGCTATTCCAATCCCATAATAAATGTCCAACAATTAGTGACTATTGTTTATAAAAATGCATTAATTAAAACACTCACCAAAAACAGCCATCAGATTAATTTGGGCACATTTAAGGCTATCAGTCTGTAAATCTTGTTAAAGGGCCGTATATATGATATAACAGATTAAATGAATGTGATTAAAAAACACAACTACAAAATTAAACAGTCCAAAATATGTCATGGTGATATATGTCAGGTTTTGCCTCATAAATCAAACATAGCTCTTGCTATCCTATGGGGGGTGACCAAGAACCCTTTGATTTCTTATTGAAATAAATATTTCAGTTGAATTTCAGAATAACTCTGCAGAGTAAAATTTTGATGGTGATCTTCTTCCTTTCAAAATTATTTAATATTTAATATTGCCTTAGATTATAGTTGGCCATCTGTTATTTTCAATAAAGAGGTTTCCAAAAGATTTTAAGACTCTCACTGATGGTTTGCATTTACTTCATTAAATTCTACTGGTATCTGCATAGTTTGTTCCAGCTACTTTATGCGCCATTAAGTAGACATTTCGGGCAAAAATTGTTAGGCATTTAGTGGATTAACCTTTCATACCCTATTCTATAACAGGAGTCAGGTGTCCTGACAGGGAAGATGTTTCCAGACCCACCACGGCGTACATCCTCATGTTCCGGTGCTTTTATTTCCGTGAAAGAGACTCGCAATGTGGGATTTATGAAGCAAATGGAATATGAATTTATAATTTTGGTAAAACTATGCCAGATCACTTTAGAAAACATGGCAGTTATTCATACTCTTATCAGCAATTTGTAAGTGATACCGTTTTTCTCTTCTGTGGTTGTAGTGTTCTATTTCCCCCCCTTCCATTCCACCATCCAAACACAGCAGATGAAAATGGTAATTTACTTGTAATTGAATCTGCATGTTACAGATTACTAGTGAGGTTAGTACCTTTTCTTATTTTATGAACCCTTTGAATTGACTATTTTCTGATTGACAATTACTATCCTTTACTTTTTATTTCTTATTTTACTAAACTTTTCTCCTTTTCTTCTTTCCTTCCTTCTTGCTTTCTACCTTATTCTTATCAGCATGTTGACGTTTTTATCTATATGTTGTAATAGCAAACTCTTATCTACCACTTTTTTCAAACATTTTCACCTAATATAACTTTAACATTTGATTTTAAATATGGTATTTTTCATAAAGCTGAAATATTTAATGCTTATATCCACAAATCTGTCAACACTTTTATTGTAAATTATGAATTTCTTTTCTCGCTTAAAAATATTCTGTACACTTGGAAGTATTTTATTTTTATCATATTCTGCCTAGAATTTATTTTGATATATGCTCTGAAGTTAGATTTCAACTTTGCTTTCCTCTGGGCAGCCAATTATATCTAATTATATCTGTAATATTTATTAAGTAAACTATTATTTAATCATTCATATGTAATATCATCTTACATGAAATTATCATATAATAATTGAGTAAATTTCTATATTGTATCTTGTTTTTTCAGTACTTTAAAATATAGTTTAATGTCTACTGGAATGAAAACTTCCTTATATTTACTCATTGATTTGGGCAGGATGTAGTTCTTCTAGTAAGTTACTTAAGTTCTCTGTGTCTCAATGGACTCATCTGTAAAATGGGAATAATAATAACGGTTACCCTATAGGGATGTTTTGAGGATTAAATAAAACAATACATACAAGTGCTTAGAACAGTACTCGGCACCAGGCAAGTACTAATTACTTAAAAATATATGATTGAAACTTTGGCTTACTCTCTTTTATTGGTGACTATCAGTGAATTTTGTATTGCTTTTCACCAATTAACCATTCTATGCTTTTTTCTTGTATATTTGGGAAAGGAGATTAAATTTTATTTTTACATTTAATGAAAATATCTACTTTCATTTGTTTTCCAATTAGTTTATTTTTTCTAAAGTACATATTGAAAACCGTAATATTTCACCCGAGTACTGATTTGGTGACCCTCCACATCTTTAAAGATAATTTGGACACATTTTATTTGTGTCCAAAAATATGACTAATATTTTGTTTTGAAATTTTCCCCTGGGTTATAATTATATTATGTATTATCTGCTTGTAAAGTGTTTTTTACTGTAAATGCCAAACATTACATGCATCTCTCCCATTAACAGCATGCAGAGGGAACACACATGCACACACACAACAGAGTTTTAATTTCCAAATATCCATATTAAAGGCTATTTGAAAACAATAAAATGTTATATGGCACGGAATAGATGGAGAAGGAAAAGTGTTCTAAATCTTCTTCTTCTAATGTTTAGAGCACTATTCTTTTTTATACATAAAGCTTTTCTTTACCTAATGTGAGATAGAAAGTGTAATGCTGTGCTGTTGGGAATATTTCCCATATATAGTGAAGAAAACTAATTATGCCAGTAAAACACTTAGCTCTTCAAGGTTTGATATGTGTGCAGAGATATTGTAAAACACAGCTTATGAGAACATTGATATGCTTTTACCTTCATCCATTTATGCTTAGTAGAGGCTGATTTTACTTTTCGAGAGTATGTATGTGTGTTTGTGTGTGTGTGTGTGTGTATGTGACAGTGAGCATTTTACCTAAGAGAGCATTTCACGCATTCCTTGCATTAATTACAGGGCTATGAGAAGGTGACAGTGTTAGAATCCACAGCAATTAAGTTGACTGGATAAGCTCCCAGTTAAAAGGAATAAGAATAAAATAGCACATTGAAAACATTTTTGAAACAGTCACGCTAGGTATGAATTTGCACATGAAAAGGAACACATCTGTGTGAATGTACTCAAAGCAATATGTGTCATCCTCATGTCCATAAAAGTATAATAGTTATGTGTGATATCTGTGAATATGTCAGGAATCTCTCCGGAATTTTGCTCTAAAACGTCAAGTACTGGACAGAACAAGAGGCAGAGTACTAGCTTGAGTCATTATCATTTTTTTTTAAACAACACACCAAATCATTAAACAATCCATAGACCAAGCAAAAAATCTCCTGGGAAGAGTTGTCCTCTAAATACCTCCATAAGTGTAAATATTTGGAGGATACAACAGAGAGACTTGGAGGAAAATCTCATTCTCGATTTTTACTCAGCAAGTCCCATACTCTGCATGCAGAGAGGAGCATAAAGGAAACTCTGGCCCAGCAACTCTATTACTCTGGGCTAGATTTTTATTATCGTCCTTCCTTGGTGGGCTCCAGGTCGAACATAAATCATGAAAGGGGCTCACTGAGTTGGTGAGAAAACAGATTTTCCAGCAGTATTTATTGCCATTCCAGTGCTATGGAAATTGTATGTGTGTAACAGCAGATTGAATGGTTCTGCAGAGGTTAGAAGACATAGGTAAGTGATATATAATAAATTTTAGAGACATTGCAGTCTATAGATTCGAGACTTATCTTTGAGACTCATTTGATTTCTTCCATAACATTTTGCCTTAGTGAACTTATTATTTTTTTCAGAAAAATGTAAAGTAAATAAAAATTAAGCTGTCACAGATTCATAACTTTTCAGAATTTTATATAGCCGAACATTTCTAGATTCATAGGTCATTTCCAGACTATTGTTAAGTCACCTATGCCTCCATCCAAAGGATGTCTGAATCTTATTCCACTAGAAATACTGTCTATGCTTTTTCTTTATTGGTTTTGCAGTTTGATTCCTATTTGAAATCACATATTCTAACATGATACATCTTAGGACTATCTTGTGATACACAATTACTGTCAGAAGAAAGAGGTCAGGAAAAGTCATGTAAGGGCTTAACAGAACATCAAAGGGAAGAGACAAGTAGATATTAAGCTTAATTGTTATTTTCAGGCATTCTTGAAAACCAAAGATAAAGGCAGCAACAAATGAAGAAGGACTCTGTGTCAACCTGTGTATATAAAGATCAATGATAACACACAGGTCATGGCACCTACTTTACCTAAGGTTCATTATGGAAATAATATGCTGCTTAAAAAATTGAGCAACACTCATTCCAAGGTATGCATGAACTAAATTAGATGTTGGAAAATTAAGCTTGTAGGTATAACTAATCATAGTTCTGTAAATGATATATATGATGTAAATGATGTATAACAAATCTTATAAAAATTTATTTTATTAATAAAAAAATTAATCAGTTCCATAAATTTTTTGAGCACTGTATTAGTTTCCTATTGCTTTTGTTTCAAATTACTACAATCTTAGTGGTTTAAACAACAGAAATCTATCTTAGAGTTTTGGAGGTCAGGAGTCCAAAATAGATGTTATAGAATAGAGTCAAGGTGTTGGCAAGGGATGATTTCTTCTGGAGTCTCTTGGAAAAAAATCGTTTCCTCACCTCTTCCAGCTTCTAAAGACTGCCTTCATTCCTTGCTTCCTGGTCCCTTACCCATATCATTCTAACTTCTGCTTTCATTGTCCCATCTCCTAATTTTGACCTTCTCACCTCTCTTTTATAATGACCCTTCTGATTAGATTGGGCCCACCTGGATATAATGCAGAATAATCTCTCCTTCAGAAGGTCTTAATGTAATCACATCTGCAAAGTCCTCTTTGCTATATCAGGCGACATTCACAGGTTTCAGATATTAGGATGTGGACATCTTCAGGAGGGGGGGCATTATTCCATTTACTTCATGCACCCACTATGTGTATGATATTGTCCTGTATACTAAAAGCGAATGAGACAAAAGTCTGCTATCCTCAAAGGACTTACAATTCACGTGGGAAAAAATACCTACAATAGGTCTGTGGTAGATGAGGGACCAGAGGGAACGCACTAGGGAAGACCAGTGAAAGGAAAGGGGATAGGAGGCGAGCCCGGATAGGAAGGCGTTAGTCAAGTTGATGAACACAGGAAACAGGAATTTTCTAGGAATAGGGAAAAGTGTGTGAGAATGAAGGAGCTTGTCAAGGTCAGAAGAGGGAAGTGTTTCAGGCAGAGAATGATGATTCATGAGCTACACAGGATGAGGACCAGATTATGAAAAGCTTTTAACTTTTGTGTCTTAGGCTCACGCCTAAGACAGTAGTCTCAACCTTGACTACTCATTAGCATCACCCAGGAACTTTTAAATATCTCTGATGTCTAGATCCTTCATCAGATTTGCTTGTTATAAAGTGGACTCTGACGATGGGTTGTGATAATGTTAATATTATTTTATTTTAATGTACATTCAGGCTGAAGTGTACTTTGAATTTCTAAAGACTTTTAATTTTATCCAAGCACAGTGGAAAACTAATGAAGGACTTTTAAAAGGTCCAGATATAACCTGATTAAATTTCTACTGTAGAAAGATAAATATGGTGGCTGTATGGAAGTTACGTTGGATTACACAAGATCAAAAACATGAAGAATTAGAAAGAATCTGTTACATTACATCAGAAATTACAAGGGCCTATCTTAGGGTAATGACATCTTCATCCCTTAATGGGGTTGATGGATACGTAGAAAAATGATGATTGATGAATAAAAAGAAATTTTGAGTGATGCTTTGGGGTTGAATTTATAGGACACAATCTTTCATATGTGTAATAATTTTCACAGTTAAATACTTAGCCCTGACTTCCCACTAAACACTAGATGTCTACATGACTTCTGCAACTGGAAGTCATATAAATATTTCAAATTTAACACAGAGACAATAAAAATCTTGATTAATTATTACCCCTCCCCCACTATCAATTTTACCCATTGTATATATGACAAGTGTGTTCTTCCACTTGTTCTGGAAAATATTTTGGAATTATCCCTGTCTCCTCTTTTTCTTTCACCCCACAACTAAGCCAGCAGCAAATCCTGGAGTCTCTATCTCCACACTGTTTTCAGAATGTCATCACTACTGGAAACTTCCACCAGGACTTGGTTCACGCCACTGATGTATCATAGTTGACTTGTTGCAATAGTTCCTTAATGAATATTTATGTCTTGGACTTTGCCTTTCTTTCATTTATAGTCAACATAAGAATCAGAGAGATTCTTCTAAAATGTAAATAAGGCCTTGTCACTTTCTTGCTCAAAATATTTCAATGGCTTCTCATTCCTCTCAGAGTAAAAGCCAGGTCTTCATTGACTACGCCACTTTTCTGTTTTCATGAAATCAAAGTCTGTAATAGCATCCACAAAACATGTTTATTAATTTAATCAAAATGTAAAGAAAATAATAAGTAGGATTTCTGTGAGCCTCATATCTCTAAAGCACAATGATTATAAAGATGATTTGCAATGCACAGTAAATGATATTTATGGATTGAGGATTAGCTGACCATTAGGCATGTATACTTTTAAGTAGATGGTAGAAACACATTCCCCTATGTCCTATATCTTGTAAGCTACTGATTCTGTAAATTGGTAAGAATAAACATAAATAAAATTATCCACCATGTAGAATTAAAAGTCTTTGAAAATGATAAATGGGAATACATTTTACTGTGAATAATAGCAATTTACTGCTAAGCAACTGCTAATAAGCAATAATAGCAATTACTACTACAAAGTAATTTTTAGGATCAGGACTTGACTATTATTCTAAATTAGTCAAAGAACATTTTACAATTTTATTGTGTTAATTATTTTAACATTTAGTGTTTTTTATGGAGTAAGATGGAGAAATTAAAAAATTATTTGAGTACTTTGTCCATTAAATCGTTTCTTTATTTACAGCCATAAAATCATTGATTTATTGTTAGATCACTCAGTCTCTCAAATACAACCATGCTGTAAACTATTGAACTTGGACAGTTGTCGAGGAAAAACATTGAATAAAGAAGGTAAAAGATTTACTGAAAATGATTTTTTGTTTATAGTCACGGGAGACATACATTTTGTACTTTCCATTTTCTGCTTTTCCAGGGATAAAATATTTAGTGTAGCCATGTAAACTATATTCTTAGAGAAATAGAGCTCAAATGGCTAAAAAGGCTTAGAGCTCCAAATACTTTCCGGTATGCTAAAAGGGAGTAATTTGGAGTGGTTTTCCTCCCTGTTGCAAAACAGTATTATTATGTAGCTGAAAAGTAAGACAGAAATGACAAATAATTTTGAGAAGAAAAATTGCAATGGATGTGAAAACTGAAAATAGCTGATAAATTCTCCTGCCATACAATTAATGCAAATGATTATATTGATTAATGCATTCACTATTTCAAATCTGAAATGAAACAATGGGGCACTCCAGGGTAGCTCTGTGCTGTAAGCTGGTGACAAAATGTTAATATGATTGACACATCTCTGCATTCATACAAATGACAACATAGAATGAGAGACGATAAAATTATTGGACTATTTCATTATGTATAGTGCACTATGTGGGCATGGAGAGAGTTTCTAAGTCTAAACTAACCAAAAAGGAGGAACAAGGAGAATTTCAAGTAGAAGGAAGAAAGGTCAATACTCAAGGCCTTGATGTGTTAAGGACTCAGAAGAAATATAATCTGTGTGGAAAGCAGAGGATAAACTATGTGTCAGGGCCAAAGCTACTGAAAAGTGGTCATGAAGGTTCTAGTATGTTGTACCAGGAAACTTGATTATTTCTTCAGAATAATGGGAAACCAGTGAAAGAGTTTCATTTGTAGTTTTATATGAATTTTTATTTCAGAAAGGACACCATTGTGGGAATATGGGAGGCAAAATGGAGAAGAGACAGGGCAAGGCATGGAGGAATTTACTGCGCTGAGACTGGGTTAGGGAAAAATCTGATGGTGAGTAGAGTTAGTGGGGATGGAGAGAGGTGAATGGATTTGACTTGCATCTCACAATACAACAGCAAGTGCATGTGGAAGTGATTACCCCAGTGTTTCTCCAAAGAGCTCTATGATCTTTGAACCATATAACTGTATGCTGGGGAAAGTAAAATATACACATATTTTGAGGTATGTCCTATACAAGACATGAACTGACGTTGATCTCTATGGACACAAAGTATTCATGACCCCCCTGTTAGGAGGAAAAAGGTAGGGGCAAATGAGGTTTAGGTAATAAATGGAATCCCTGTCTAGGTGTAACAACGGACATACTCACCCATCTATCTCACAGTGGTTCCAATGTAATGGTTCATAGACATGTTGTCTCAATATATTAGTAAACAACAAAAATTGCTGCTGAATACAGTCTCATTCAGAGACTGAAAGACAGAGTTGAGGGGAAATCTCGTACTGGGCAGATTTTCAGGCAGTGTATCAGGGCGTCCATTTTGGATGAGCAATGATGAATGGCTTGTCCAGCTCAGGAGCCTGGAATGAACAAGCTTAGAATGTTCTAATCTTGACACCAGCTGTGTACACGGTGGCTTAGAAAGAGTCAATAAATTAGATTCTGTTTATTTATACAAGTAGTGGCTTTTATTTTTTTTTCTTATTTATTTTTTTTTTTACAAGTAGTGGCTTTTACAGATTAAATTGGGCTATACATAACTCTGGAAATCCACAAGTACTATCCAAGAGTACACAGGCATGTGTAGCTTTAAGGGTCACTCTACAAACTTTTGTTTTCCATTAGCATAGTTTCTTAATACTGGTCTGCCTGGAAATACACTTGTTGGCAAAGGCATCATGCTCGCTCAGCTTTCCCACTCCCATTTTCCTGAGTATCCTCCTCCTACTTTAAATTAGGCAGGTATATTCCTCATCCATCCTCACATGTTATGGTACATTGACCTAGGGTTTAAAAACTTTTGGGGACTCCAAGGACAACTAGAAATACTGATCTCTTCAAAGTCTCCACTAATTCATGAACTGAATGTAGTAAATTTTCAATCTCAAAGCTTACAGAAAATATATTTAAAGCTCATGAAACGATACAAACATTTTACCAATAATGGCAAATTAACAATATTTCTATTGTCTCCTCTAGTTCTGAGTATATTGTGATAAATTTTCTCAACTCTCAAAACAATATACAAAATTAGAGATAGAATTGGTGCTGAGACCTGCCTCATTCTCATAGTAAAAAACAAATTAGAGGAAAAAAAAAAAATCTCATCTGTCTCATTGAGAAATGCATTTCAAATAAAAGTTCTCTTTTATGTTTCATAATTATTTATCAAAATGTTTAACATATATTTTGGGGGAGAATGTTAAATGTAAATAGAAATTGTAAAACAAGATCGATTAATGTACAAGTCTATCAAACATGGGCTGTGTGTGTGTGTGTAAATATATAATGGATGGTGGCAGTGATCAAATTGCTGTTGTATATAGAGGATCCAGTTGGATAAAATTAGAAGAATGTTGCATTATTTTGATTTAAATATACCAATATTTATTATATTCAACAATTATATCATATGATAATATCAACTATTTGAATGAAAATTTAGGTTTCTAGTAAAAATATTTGAGACCCTCCATCATTTTTCAAATAATTCAGCATTAAGAGAATAAAATAGATTGAAGTCAATCACTTTGGATGGTAATTTGAGTCTCCCAGGTTCAAGTTGTTTTTGTTTTTTTTTTTTACTGGGAAAGACTTGCGCTGTCTGTTGCCACAATCTTCCTCTCTTTTTTTTTTCCTCTCCAAAGCCCCAGTACATAGTTGTATCTTCTAGTTGTAGGTCCTTCTAGTTCTTCTATGTGAGCCACTGCCACAGTGTGGCTATTGACAGATGAGTGATGTGGTTCCACACCTGGGAACCAAACCCCAGGCCACCAAAGGGGAGCACGTCGAACTTTAACCCCTAGACCATCAAGGCTAGCTCTCAAGTATTTCTGATTCACTATTATTATCCGAAAATTTTCTTTATAATGACTATAGGAAAAAAATAATTGACAAAAATGAAGTAACATAAATTATTATGAACATTTAAACAATCTTTAAACCCCTGTGGAAGGTTGTCTCTAAAAGAAAAATAACATAGGACACATGTGGGTATCATAAGTTTCAGACACTTGGCTGATATGGGCTTTGAGTTCTCACGGTAGACTTATACATCTTCCCACTCAGACTACGTGGAACAGACATATTAAACTGTCTCTACACAATGCCAACAATTGTTTGAATGATTAATAGATATATTTAATTTATCATGTGTTCTAACAAATCAACTAATTTATTAAGACAATCAAATTTACTTTATATACAAAGTATCTAATGGCAGAGGATGATAGTCTCATTATGGGATTGATTTGAAATTTCTAGTTCAATTTTTCAGCTTTACATTTGGAGGAAACTCATAAGTCTTTTTTTTCGATAAAAATTATGTATCATTTGTTCAATTCCAATTAAGCTGGAAAAATTCAATGACAAAATACGTGTACTTAATCAGTACCTGGAAAATCAGATAGTTTTATTTCTCATACTTTTGAAATTCTAATTAGTACCTGTCATTCTATTGAAAAAAATAGTATAAAATATATGCCCTGGAGAAGAACTATATTTTTTTATTTAAGTTTTCAGTAAGTATTTTGTGGAGAATATTCGTTGCTTAGTTTTTATTCCACTTTAATCCTACAATTCAGTTTTCAGGCCATAATGGCATTGTTGTAGCCAGGGTGAGTGCTGATAAATGCATGTTTAAATATTTTAGTTTAACAATGGCCACTATTGGCCTTGTCAGTAAAACTCAGATTCATAACTTATTACCATCTGTTATAGGCATTGACCTGTAGTCATGTCTTACCATGTCAAACAGAAAGATAACGGTAACACTTTTCTAAAAATCAAAGCAATAAAAATAACAGTCTTTTGTTTGATAGCTGAAGGTCAAGACACCTAACTCCAAAATCTCAAGTGATACTACAAGAAATATAAATAATGTATTCTTGAGAAAATATCCTCTTTTATTCCCCACTTCATTTTTTGCATTTGGTGCATCAGCAAAGTATTGGATGGTTGTTAAGTGACTAAATTATGCCCTTGTCAATAAACATTCTGTGTTTCAGTGTTTAACTTCCTTGGTCACTTGTAGCTTTATTATATGAATTTTTTTTTTTACAAATAAAGTGCTTAATGTTCCTAGCTTAGAGGCTTTCATTTTTTTCTTGGTTTGAGTGCTTTTCCATGGTGCCATATATAGAACCCCATAACATAATGTATATTATGATGTTCTCGGCAGGAAATGGATGGATAATTTCCTAAAGGAGTAGTTGATGAGAGTTTTTAAAGGGATTATTTTAAGAATTTGGACAAGGACAAGGGAAACAATAAGGGTTAGCTAAGGGCTAAGGGACTAGTAAGAGAAGAAAAGCCATGAACATACGTTGGTCTGAGGGGGCAAGTGCAAGGGTCACAGGGAACTCAAGAAGGGCTACAGTGGAGGGAAGGGACCACCGGCTGGCCTTCGGCAGAACAATGCAGTCATTGCCAAAACTGACCCCTGAGAGCGTGTAGGAGGGGGATGAAATGTCCACAGTCTCGCTCCTCCTGATCTCTAATCTCTTGGATTTTCCTTCTATTGACTGAAAAGCCGTATATTAACATATATTTTCTAAAGATAGGCAAAATAACATTTTTATTCAGTTTTTGTTGAAGAATACCTTTGCCAAGCTCCCCAATCATCACCAATACTCTGAATGAACATAAATTGCCCTAGACCATTTCCTAATAATTTTGCAAAGACAGTGATGTTTATAATATCCTAAAACATTTTGAGATTGGCATTATTCATTTTAAATCTCAGGAAACGCAAAATAATCTATTTCCTATAGATATAGAAAATAATTCATTCTTTTCTTCCAATGTGCATTTCCTGTTTTCTGTGTCAGAGATTAAATGTTCTTCCCAGTGTGCATGAGCTCAAGAAACCTGCAAAATTTGGAAGCTCCTTATATCAGGACTTCCAAGGACTTAAAAAGTTGGCAAAGAAACATTTCAAACAGCAATTTTTCAACATTTTACAGATTATTTTGCATGAAGTAAAATGGTATGAAAGTGAGAGAATGCAATTCTGAGTCAGAGATGTGTGATCCCTAAGGCTTGCCTGCACATTCCAGATTTCCCAAGCAATTTTGTCTTTGGAAAATGGAGCAAGATTTTTCCAGGTTTAATCTACTTCACATTGGTGAACTGAAGCAAAGGACAAAGGTCCGATTGACAGGCATATTTTATACATTTGTCATATATCCTCATAAACCTGTGCCATTTTAGGGCTGATGGATTTCTATTTGCTTCTGAACAAGAGAATTTAAAATGTTCTATGATGGGAACTGAATATAAGAATGTCAGTTCCCATAGATATAGAAAATGCACATTGCAAAAATACGTAGTCATAAAAGATGAAACCTGATATATATATATATATAAAGGTCCTTTGAAGTTTAAAAAATGTTATATTTACTTAATATTCTTCCCTGCTTCCTAAAATCTTAAATTAGTAGGTTCTGAGACAGTAAGTTATCTAATATGCCAAATTCTATCCGTTTTATGTGAGAATTCATTTCAACATTTAAAGGAACAACAAATAAAGTCACAGTTTGAATAAGACCTCATGTAAGTCTATATAAACATAAAATATTCCTGAGAGAAAGCAAACAAGTGTTTGGTTATAACCAATTAACTTCCCTTAGTGCAAGATTATTTTTTTCTATTTAACTTGAGTACAAAGAAGCCCATGTTTGAATGTTGGGAAAATAAAGGTGAAGTGATTTAAATATATGAATTAATCCATTTTTGTTATAAAATTACAATTAAGTATACACTTTAAGAAAATCTTATGGTCTTTTATACATATTAATTTATCAAAATAAATAGGAATATGCATTTTTTTTCAGAGAATATTCTAACTCCAGGAAATACATCTGTATTCAAACAACCGTACTGATGGAAAAATATTACTTCTTTATGTTTAAAATTAATGCCATGATAGAGTCATTTATAAACTATGGATGCTTTCAGAAACTGTCAACTGTTTTATTCTTCAAAGGGTGAACTGTAAAGTTTTTGTTTTTACAGCTTATTTCCAAAGCTTTGTAAGTAACTGGATATACCTTAACCAGCATAAATTCAAATAACAAAAATTCACAATCATTTTCTTAGGCTTGAATGATATTAAACATAGTATAAAAAACTTAAGTGACCAATCATGATGAACGTAGGTTATTTATATCTATTTAAATATATATAAATAGATACAGATATATACACACATATACTTGCACATATTACAACTGGAGTGTATTATATATACCTTACAAGTAATGGAAGTTACATGTGGAGGGCGTGTGTCCGTTCACACACACATAACTTCTCTCTGAGTGAGGTAAGGGAGGAAAGAACACAGGAATGTGGAGATTCAAACTTGTGGGGATGGAAAAGAGAACAAGAGAAAGACACCATTAGATTAGACACCTTGAGGAGGTTGTGGAAACTTCTGAGAGAGATATATACAAATATATATACACACAATCACACACTACAAATGTATATCTTGAGATTAACATATATAAATATATAGATATCTCCTCAGAAAATGCTGTATGAAATAATATGTGTATAGTTATTTACCTGTATTTATGAAATGTCTCCTATTCATGAGGCATAATAAAAAGATACATATGAGGCGTTAATTTTGTGTCCCCCCTACAGATGACACTGAGCCATTGAGTCGTTTGTCTGGGAGGGGCAGGGAAGGCTAGCAGAGTGGTGGGAAGTGACGTTGGGAGTAACACATTGAGCGGCGTTTTCTGAAGCCAAGTACTACAGTGGATGCCTGGAACTTAACACTGTGGGCAAAATCTGAGGTTTGTCTAAAACAGACGTCTCCGAATTGTTTTACTTAAGGGGAAAGAGGCTGAGGTATTTATATGCTAACTTCCTAGGGTTATTTTCTGGGGACAGCTCCCAGCGTGTGTCAGTTCCCTGGCATTTTGGCCTGTGGCGCATGTGGGCATAGTAGTTTTTATGACAGTCACAGAAATGCAGAGACTGACAGCTTCAAGTCTGTGGGAGACACATCCTGCTCCAAAGGAAACGGAGGGGCCCCAACAAGATCTGTAATCATTCACATACATTGATATATATGTCAAAAGCCAAGTATCTGTGTTCATACATTTATAAGTAAATCATAAATATGTTTACATCTGTCTATTGACCAAGCATGACAACAATAAATGTCTCAGATAAATGTTTTTTTTTTGGTGTAATAGAACAAAACTTTTAGGATAAAATGTGTTATAGAATGCTCTGCATTATTAGGGCCAGCCCAGTGGCTTAGCGGTTAAGTGCGCTCACTCTGCTACTGGCAGCCCGGGTTCGGATCCTGGGTGCTCACCGATGCACCGCTTCTCCGGCCATGCTGAGGCCACGTCCCACATACAGCAACTAGAAGGATGTGCAGCTATGACATACAGCTATCTACTGGAGCTTTGGGGAAAAAAAAGGAGGAGGATTGGCAATAGATGTTAGCTCAGAGCCGGTCTTCCTCAGCAAAAAGAGGAGGATTAGCACAGATGTTAGCTCAGGGCTGATCGTCCTCACAAAAAAAACATAAAAAATAAAAAAATAAAATAAAATAAAATAAAAATAATGAAATGCAGGTAAAAAAAAAAGAATGCTCTGCATTATTTAAATGTTAACATTAAGAAGTACTGGGATTTATTTTGCAAAATGATGGCTAAAACGAACACAGTGTCCTTTTCTCCCAAAGCATATGATGCTCTGTGGAATTACAATGCACAAATATTCAGTTTTAGAACCTTTATCACAAAAGGGCAAAATCCTTTTGGAGAATGTATGCACATTTTATCTGTCACTTCAGAATATTATTAATGAGCAAAAAATGGTGTTTTAAAGTTGTTCTTTTAAGGATAAAAAAAAGTCAAATGTATAATTTACAAAATTCTAATTTCTCATTCCCTCTAAGTTTCATGGAAACCTAACAGTGATGTGATTAAAAATTTTAAAAAAGAATTTTTCTACATTCTTTATATACTGTATTTTTTATTTTTAGTTAGGATAAAACAGAAAATACAAGAGAGATTATTATCTCTCTTGTTATAGGTTTGTAGGAGATATTTCTTAGTAATATGGGCTAATTCATATAAAGAAAAATGCCTGGTTTTCTCTCTCATATTCATTTTTCCAAGCAAAAATTTTTTCTCAAAATAAAAGTCATTGTGTTGTCAGATCATTTGATTCAGTACCTTCCCCAGCCACCCATTTATAAATATTTATAGATAAATCACTTCCAACATATAAGATTTTCAAAATTGTATTCTATAATGTTATTGATAGTTCTTGACAGTAATTCCTTGGTAGAATATGGACCATATTGAGAATACTAAATGTTGATATTTTTATATTCTATAGAGAAATCAAAATGCACACACACACGTATATGCAATCCTCTAAAAATACAGAAATTCAATCAATTTTGAATTAAAAAATCAAAAGAATAAACACATATACAACAAGAAAATTAATTTTGGGGGGTACGAGTATACAATATTTTTCTTTATTACCCAATTTCTCTGTCATAACATTATAGTACTTCCATATCATAAACATATTAAAGTGAATATTAAGGATACAAGATATGTAATATGTGTCATTAAATAAGTTTTGTATCTAATGAGAAAAATTCCTTAAAAGAAAAAACAATCTTTCTTGATATTATTTCTTACTAATTTGGCCTGGAATTTTCTGTTTCCGAAATATAAGTACATGTTTTCCTAGCAACCAGAGTTACATTTTTTTCTTTTCCCTAAAGTTTCTACAGAATTAAAAAAAAAGGTTAGTACTAATTACCAGTCAATTTGGTTTCCATTCCTCTAAAGTATTGCCGCTGAGATTGTTGGCAGAGTGACAGTACTAGTGTCTCCATGTAAGAATGAGCATTGATGATGGAAGAAATTGTGACTTGCCAGAACACAGGCTGGAGAGAAAGTGGAGGATCTGAGCTACACATAACTGGTTTATTGTTGTCATAGGTCATCATTTCTTGACATTCCTACCTACGATCCCACTCCTATTTCTCTCAATTCCATCACTTCCATTCCTCCTGTGATCTATACTCCAAAGAAGGTGAGTAACATTCAGCTCCTAGGGCATATCAAGTTCTCTCGTCCCTCACGGGTTGTGCACATACAATCCACGTGTAAGAAGTCTCTTCTTTCCTCTTCCACTGCCACTTTACCTGGCTAACTTCTAATCACCCTAAGCATCCCTCAGGTATGAACTTAAACTTCATTTCCTCAGATAAGTCTTTCCTTATCCTCAAGAATTGCTCTTTTGGCAACTTGACATTCCCCCCATTTGTCATATATCTCATTTCATTATAATTTTTGTTTTAATTGTGTACATTCCCTGTTAATGAGTAAACACCATGAGACTAAGCCCAGTAAATGATGTACCTACTGTTCAATGGTTAGCTTTGGTCTTCCATCATCACAAATGAGAAAATCAGAGAAAGAGAGAGAGAGAGAGAGGAAAGGAGCTTCACAGAGATCCTAGGTCTTGGCTCATTTATTTCCTTTTAAATGTGCCTAAAAAATACACCCACCCTCACACGCTTTTATTTATTTATTTGTTTTAATAAGCAACCCAGAACAGAAATAAACCAATGCATGGCTTCTTACCTTTTGTCTTAAGTAACAGGACTTGACAACACTTTCTGGTTCATATTTCAAAAAGCTTTTGTTTGAATCAAGAGTCGTTAGAATCAGCTTGTTTTCCACTGAGATGTAATGACTTGGATTGTTTTATGTTTGCTCCTTCCCAATTTTGGGGATCATGGAAACATATTTATGTTAAATCTTTGTATTTTCCTAATTTGTTTTTCCTTGTCTATATAGGTGGTCCTTTCTGGCTTTAGACAGATGTGACACTCCTGTTCTCATACAAATTTCAAGAAACTCCTGTAGTTTTCAAATTTAGTCAGTTTTATGTGAATGCAACTAAATTTTTGAGAGAGAAGGGGAAAGTAGTAGAGGAAGGGAATCAACATTTTTGGGCACATTTAGTAGCACACTCCTGTTATGTGGGCATCATCATCCCCATATTGCAGAACGGGCAACTGAAGATCAGAGAAGTTAAGTACCTTGTCCAGTATCATTCAGCGGTTGAGCTGGAATTCCAACCCAAGTTTCCTGATGCCAAAACCTATAGTTTTATAAAATTAAATTAAATTAAATCGAATAACAATAAATGAAGAAGCGAAGTTCACACTTCTCAAAGCGTTCATATGCTTTGAGAAAGGCATGAAAAACTGGGAGAATGTCACACGGATGTCAAAATTGATCATATTTTTTCTGTCTGCATCTCACATTTTTTTATATAAATGCTGTAAAGCTAAATAGATATATTGACTATTGTTTACCTACTGTGTTTAATAATTTGTTATCCTCTGGATATTCCCCGTAGCAATGGAGAACAGGAATCTTAGGGCATACCCATTGACGTGAGAAACAGAGTAGAGGATTAAATCTCAAAGTTTTTTGCTTTGTTTTTCTTGATTTTTCTGGCCACTCTTCCAAATAATTGTAGTATAATTCTACCACTGGAAAGATTATGATATAAACAATATGCAAACAAAACATCAATGATACTTACATCACAAAACTAATGAAAGGTGTGATGTCTATGCAAAATGGTGTGGAATTTAACCTGGTATTCAGTTCTACTGAATTGATGGGCTAGTGGCTAAATCTCTCATACCTTCACTTGTATAAATCTAGTGGACTCTATTGGGGGAAAAAATCAGAGCACTGCAGCTCTTTCCAGGTCTGTTGGGCTTGCTTTTCATATCATAAAAATTTGAGGCATGAAATATCATCTAGATGTTGGCTTGTTTTCTAATGTTGTAGATGATGAAACTGAGACTGCTAAATGGAAGTGAGTCTTCAAAGATTATGAAGTTTGTATCTCTCAGAATCAAAACAAAAAGTCAGATCTCCTAAGCTCTCTAGGCAGTGCTTTTTATTAGGCCATGAATATCAGGTGTTATGTTACCATATGGAGCAATAATACACTTAGAGTAGATATCAAGGCATACTTCATAGGATATATTGTGAGAGAAGGACTTATTTATCTTGTAACTACAAAATACTGCTTCTCTACATTTTTCCAGAGGAAGATACCTTAGAATGCATGTACAATGTGTCACATAGCAGTAATATATTAAAATTGAACCAATAACAGAAGTACTAGGGATGACATTTTTCTTCACCTTTCTATATTAGAGTGAGTATGTTTCAGGCAGTGGCAAATAACACAACAACAAACCCAGGAAATTGTGTGCTTTCCATGACTGTATGTTTGATATAAGTTAAATTAATAAAGAAGTCAGCTATTCTATTCTATATCAAATGTTATTTTTCAGGTGATGGTCTACTGAGAGAAAAATTACATTAGTTTCCTACGGTTGCTCTAACAAATGACTACAAATTTAATGGCTTACAGCAGCAGAAATTTATTATCTTATGGTTCTGGAGGCTAAAATTCTAACAGGGTATCTCAGAATGTCAGCAGGGCTGTTCCTTCTGGTGCCTCTAGGGGAGAATCCATTTTATTGTCCTTTCCAACTCCTCGAGGCCTCCTGCGTTCCTTGGCTCTTGGCCTCTTGCTCCGTCTTCAGGCCCACAGTATAACATCTTCAAACATCAATCTCTGCATGACCTCTGATTTCCTAATCCTAGACCTTATAACGTTCTTGTCATAACCTTAGGCCTACCGGATATCCAGGATAATCTCCCAAACTCAAGACCCTTAGACTTAATCACCTCTGCAAAGTCCCTTTTCTCATGTAAAGTAACATATCTCAGGGACTCAGACATGGACATCTTTTGGATATGGGCATTGTTCAGCCTATCACAGTATCCCATCGGTCACATGGCTTCTTTTTAAAAAGAAAAAATGGATCAGACATGTACTGATTTGGTATGTGTAGTGTTTGGTATTGGGATGTTAATTCATTTATCTATTATTAGTCTTGCTACAATTTCTTTCTCCAAATTCCTATTTTTTCCATACATGTACACAAGAAATAAATTTGCTATTGTTTGTAGGATTAGAAACCATCAGATTAGGAATGTAGGAACCAGCAGAAGACAGTAATTTGGAATGTTATGAGACTAATTCTCAATAGTATTTGGTTTTAAAGGCAAATTCTTTTTTTATTCATTTCTTCCAGGAAGTCCAGGAAAAGGGATTTTTTTCTCACTTTCATTAAGATGCTAATTTTATCGGCAACTCATGAGCAAGATCTATTTTTCTATGTATATCAGAGATGAAGAGAGGTTACACACATATCCTACTTAGATATATTGGGTTACCTCTGGCTGGTATTTCAGTTTATATTGAAATAATTAATTGAAGTATACTAATATTAATGAAATTATTGCACCAAATATGACAACATAACATGTAGGATAGGCATTTTGTAATAATAGTTATATTGTTCTTCTGTGGAATGTAGCAACAATTTAATCAAATGAATGTGTATTTTGAACTTAATCGGTATATTGGAGTAGAAATTCTTTAGATAAAAGGACTGTAGAATGGCTGAATGTGCATTAGGGAGACATATAATTTCCAATAAAACCTTTCCTTTATAGGGCATGGTGTCATATCAATCATATTCTTATTATATGTAATTTTACTGCAGCACAAATAATAGTTCTATTGTTTGTGCATGGAAACAGTGCATGATTTCCATAAACCGTCTTACTGAATGACTTGAAGGACAGCGATATGAGATACAAATCTCTCCCTCCTTATTAATTTTGAAGTGAAGCATTGTTTTGTGTGTGTGTGTTTCTGTGAGGAAGATCAGCATTGAGCTAACATCCATGCCAATCCTCCTCTTTTTGCTGAGGAAGACTGGCCCTGGGCTAACATCTGTGCCCATCTTCCTCCACTTTATGTGGGACGCCACCACAGCATGGCCTGACAAGTGGTGCATTGGTGCACGCCCAGGATCCGAACCCTGGCCGCCAGCAGCAGAGCATGCGCACTTAACCACTACGCCATGGGGCCAGCCCCTGAAGTGAAGTATTCTTAATCAGAGTATGGGACACTGGAAGAGAGAGGTATATACACTGCCCCTTTAATTCTAATACATTTCCAGTCTAATGACCTTGTAATAAAACAATAAAATTGCCTTATACATCATGAAAATGTTTAAAGGTTATTTTTTATCTAACACATTTTTAGGTTATAATATGAGACTTACAAAATTTCCTTAAATTTAGATTTCTCTTTTTAATACAGTGGGCGGATGAATGTCACATCTGTTTATAAAATTTTGATAGTGATGTTCAAAGTACATCCATCCTCAGTTATGGTAATTTAAAATAACTCTTTTATCTATCAAACCATCATATGCAGTGAAGGCTTATAAAAATGTTGGACTCACTTCAAATTTAATGAAAATATGCAAAGATATATGACTCTAACACTGCATCCTGAGGCAAGTTGCTGTTTAATATACAATATGTATTGCTTGAGTACTATATTCAGGAAATTCAAAACACAGCAACATGTAAAGATTTTTTTCTTTAAGTGATCAAGGGCTTAACTAAGTCATCATTTTAAAAAATGTTACTGTTTTATGAGTATAAAAAGTGTTCATAAATCAATGGAAATCTCCTGTGTACTATATACACAAAACACATAATACCATAGACACTCAAGGACTCTCTGAACTCTCGTTAATTCTTAGAATGTGTAGTAAATCTGGAGAAGTCCAGTGTCCATGTATTTTGAAGATTAAACGTAAATGATTTCTACTGAAACTGATGGAAAGAGATTATGATCATAGACACAAAACCTTGATTCATGTTGAGGACACGATTACAGCAAATTAACCTGGCTATTTCCTTGTCTAGTCATTAAATTCTCACAGCTACATTCATTAGAAATAAATCTACATTTAAATAAATCTACATTGATCATAAAATTTATATCAATTTGTGACTTGGGGAAATTTATTTGAGTATATATAATGTTATGGGATTCTTGGTAGAGACTATACACAATAATACCTATCAAGGAGCTGGAAATATGGAACAAGAGTTTAGAAAAAAGGTCAGATTGCGGATAAAATTTTAGAAATATCCTCATAGAGATGACATGATAAATGATAGAATTAAATGAGATTACCAAAGGGATGAATGTATACAGCAGTACTTCTCAATCTGTGTGGTACATAATAATTACTAAGAATGCTTGTTAGACACGGAGAATCTGGGTCACAGCTCTAGATTTGCTAATTTGATAGATCTGGATCAGAGCTGGAGAATCTACAGGTGCATAAAACTCCTTTGGTTATTCTAAAGCACATGATTGTAGGATTTGTTATGAGAAGATTGACAGAGCTGTGAATAACAAAGACAAATGGATCTTTCCAATGCGTTTACATTTAGAGAGAAAGAGTGCGAAGAGAAGTGAATGAAGTTATTAGTGAAAACAAGAACAACTTTTAAAATACATTAAGGAAAACCAAAGAAATAATGTCACAAAAGCTAAGAAAGAAGAGTGTTTGACGGAAGGAGTAGTCAATGTTTTTCGATATTGCAGAAAGTTACAAAGAAAGTACTGCAGACAAACATACGAATTTGCAATGGCGATCGTGGTGACATCATTTTGTACAACATGGTGGCAGAAGACAATTACTAGGAGTTACAGAAATAAACATTAAAGCAATCAATATAGACTGTTCTTTTATTCTTTTAATGTATGATGACAAAGGGTTGCAGTGAAGTAGGGTAACATTAGTTTTGGAAGATATTATTTTTTTCATTGTTTTAATATTGGGAGGAAAGATAGGAATATATAATTTTATTCCCCCTCCTCCTTCCCCTCCACTTCCTCCTCCTCCTTCTTCTTCTTTTCCTTCAACCAGAAAAGAAAGGTGAAAAAAATGGTGAAATCACAAAGACATAATATAAGAGATATAATTAAAATTGAGTGAGGGCACATTGAATGATGTTGATCTTCTCGGGAAAGTATGGAGAAAGGATGCTTGAAAAGGGGAGAGGAAAACAAACCTGGTCCTCAAGCCTTCACAGATCTGAAGAGATTTGGAAGCAACTCTTAGAAAAGATTTGGAAGAAGTATGCTGGAAAATACGAATGAGAGTTAATTAAAAATAAATAAAAGAATTGTAGGACATCACATGTTTGGTCCATAAATGTTATACTAATTTATTGGGTTGTATTACTTTGTAGTTAAAAGTGGGGGGAGCATATTTTCCCCAATTCTGGCATTTTGGAAGCAGAAAAAGAGGAAGTGGAAATGGTGGTCTACCCATAGTCAGGAACTGCAAACACAGGTAAGGCATAATGATGAGGGATGGGTTTTTAAGCACATCAAATTGCTCTTCATGAAACAGTCTGGGTAGAGAAACAGAAGAGTTGGAAGTGGGCTCTATGGACAGGAAAGACAGAGAGCAGTCTACACACCGCACATCCTGAGGAATGTGAAGGAGCCAAGGAGTGTGAGCACCGGATAAATGGGAAGTAATGAAATCATATTTCTGATACAACTAATAGTCTCCACTTACTCTGAAATAAGAAATGACATTTACCTGACCTTTAAGGAATATAAAAAATGTCAGAGATGGAGTCTAAATTTCATTTGCAGAGTTAAAATCTTATATGATATAGCATTTAAAAAAATAATCTTAAAATACTGGTATTTCTTTCCTATATATGTTGATTTCAGACTACATGGCTGTCTGTTTTGATTTGTAATTCTTTCAACTGACGTGCTATGACGGCTCTTTGGCAATATTCCAGTTTTTCTGTTGGGGATAAATTTACATAAAGGAAATTGGAAATATTTTCTCTGTTCCTTTTGTTTTGAATTTAGATAATTTGGAACATTTTTGCTGTTTATATATATCAAGAATTAGTTATGTGAAAGTGCATAATAAATGTCATTTATCCATGATTATAATATTACCATGGTCAACAGCAACATGGACTTCTTTCATAGAAGGCCATTAACACTTCATAGATTAGATATTACAAGTGTGTGAAACAATTGCCAGTTGTGTATGCATAGAGGTGTTTTTGTCCTTATACAACTTTTCTTGTAGAACATGATACAATAACCACTATGAATTATCTAATGAAAATGTTTAGTTTCCTGCTTAAAACACTGTGCATGACCTATTTAATACATACAGTAGGAGACCTATATACTCAAAATAGAAGAAAAACTAAAGGCTTGATTAGTACACATGCCCTAAATGTGCTAATGTGACAGATTATATCAATTTTCCACTTGTCTTTTGTCCAGAGTTAATGAAGCAATAGTCTTTAAGTTCTCTTTGCTCAGCTTCTAATTTCAAGTAATGATTGTGGTCTCATTTAAAATTCACATAAAAATATAAGCTGGAAATATAGAAAGATATATTTAAAACACCACATTAAAAATCTGCAGCAGGGCTGGCCCAGTGGCATAGTGGTTAAGTGCAGGTGCTCCACTTCGAGGGCTCAAGTGTTCATGGGTTCGGATCTTGGATGCGGACTGATGCACCTCTTGTCAAGCCATGCTGTGGTGGCGTCCCATATAAAGTAGTGGAAGATGGGCAAGGATGTTAGCCCAGGGCCAATCTTCCTTGACAAAAAAGAGGAGGATTGGCAACAGATGTTAGCTCAGGGCTGATCTTCCTCACAAAAAAGAAAATCTGTAGCACTTTAGTAGCACGTGTGAAATCATGCTTTTTTATGCTGAAAAGTTATTTTAAATATATACCTATATGTGTGTAATATATATACATATGTAAGTATATGTGAGGTAAATATGATTTACATATATACTGCATTTTTACTAAATAATCATCTATAGGTATAGGGAGAGATTCAGATAAGATAGGGAAAAACAGAAACATATAGATGTAGATGAGGTAGATATAGAGAGTGCGTCTATTCACCTTCTAAAAGATTATCCATATCATGTTTTGGGGGAGTTGAGCTGAATTAAGGATAACATATCCAGAATTAAGGAAGCATTCCATGGGCTACAGTTGAGATTTGTTTAATTTTTGCTAAATCAATAATAAATTAAACACCAAAAAGTTGACAAATCTTGATAGTGAAATAAGAATCTATGTATATAACTAGTAGCAAATAGAACATTTTATTCCATAGTGAGAACATTCTTTAAATTTCTAAATTCTGGTATTTAAACAGGAATGTTGACTGTATCTGTTGCTGGAACCGGATTTGTATTTGCTTTCAACACCACAAAAAAGAGTAGATCAATACTGGTAATAAATCTTTAAACGCTTTTTAACCTTACAAGCTCTTTATATGCTGAAGGATAATCAATACACATGGCAGAAAAACGGTGTGCAATTCATCTTTTCAGGCAATGTTATTCTATGACATAATGCCAATAACTCTGAATGTAAATGCCAAGATCAATTTTGCTTTTGAAAAGTTATTTGAACAAATAAAGAGGTATGAAATATTCACTTTTATTTACAAATACACTAGATTAATTTTAATGAATATAATACTTTATTTTATCTGTGATATTTTAGAAGAAACAATAACTTTATTCCAGTACAATTATATTGTCTTGAGATACTAATAATCATCAGGATGTGTCTATGAAACTGATATTCATTCAAATATGGATTTTTTCACTTACATAGAATATGGCAATTCATACTAACTTAGTATATTTGATCCAATTTTTAAAAAGACCTTTATTTTTCAAACTCAAAAGAAAACACAACTGGTAAACCAAGATTTTTTAGTATTTTTTTCCCAGTGAGCACACATTTTACGTCACTTTAAGAACCTTTTTAAAATTAATTTTTATACCTTGATTTGATTAAACTTACATATATGAAATACATAACAGAGAATCTCCCAACAACGAATATTGAGGCAAGTAACAATTCGTATGTTTTTACTTTATCTTCCAAATACGGCAATAATTTGGATAATAGAGTTAAGGTTTCATATTCACTTTATTATTTCCCAATAGATAAGTTTTACGCATTTGTCAAAATTCATAACACTTTACGGTATAAAGACTGAATCTTACAGTATGCTAGTAAAAACATTTAAGAGGTTGAGAGATCATAGGTCAGAATGCAAACTCTGAGAACATAATCTACCTTTGGTACAAATATATTAAATTAGTTCACTAAAGGGAGCAGGCAGAAAGTTGCTGACCTAAATAACTTTGGGAATGAGTGGATTTTGTTAAGATTAAAGGGAAAGGAATTGTAGGTAAGCACACTACTCGATCAGGGGATGGTGTTTCCTGCTGGAGTCTCTGTTTATTCTGAATCCATATACATGTTTACCGGAATAGAAAAGTCAGTAAACGAATGACAGAAGGTGAGAGTCAGGGGCCTCCATGTTATTGTGGGAGGTTACAGACCAGCAAAGGGAATAAGGTTAGAATAATCTAGAATTAGATTTGGGACATCAGTATAAACTCATGTTACTTAATGGCAACATGTAGGTGAAATATGTGCATGACACAGTACTAGATCCATTCCACTAATAGGTGCTACTGCAGACGAAAGAGAAAATAAAATAACTGGCAAAAATATACGGAAAGAAAAATTCCCTTTGGTATACAAACTGAAGAGAATTGCAGCATACCAGGCAAGTAAGTGCAAAGAATGCAGACATGGCTTTTTGAAAAAATGACGGTGCTAGGGTAAAAAGAGAAAGCAAACTTACGAGTACGTACTTTGAAAAAAAAGTTGCCTATGAATGGAAATAAAGAAAAATATTTCTCTATAACTTTCAAAAGAATAAAATACACACAAAAAATAACACGGATTGATGGTTCTAGAATAATTCACCGAGTCCAGATGAAATCAGATATCAAGGGTTATAAAACAATACTTGAAGATTTGACTCTAGACTTCTGAGAGGTTAGTCAAAATAAAGAATTTAATAAAGGGGAGTCAAAATTTTTAAAGCGTCAAGAACTAGTAATACTTAAAATTAGTTTATGTAGTTCTGTTCGCTTGAATATAATGCAAATGATAAAATATTCTTGAAAAAGTAGATATTAAATTATGTAAAATAATTTTATCAACATTATTCTATTCTTTTAACTAATATTATTCTCTTTTTTTAGCAATAATACAATGAATAGGGAAGAAAATAAAATTGTTGCCTTTCTCAGTTTGTACAATAGCAGTTAAGAAGTTCTTTTATCATTCGTGATATAGATAGAGATAAATTGATCCTTTTTAGATCAAATTTTTATCATTAAATTATATGAATTTATGTATGTGTGCATATAACCAGGAAAACATCTGTAACTTATTGACTTAAATAATAGCATTATTTCTAGATTGTAAGATTTCAATTAATGTTTATTTAATGCATTATTCTAATTTGTTTTTCAACTTGTTATGGTACAAATATACGGCTTATCTAATTAAAAAGAAAAATAAATATTACTGAAGGTTAGATAGCTACTGAATTCTAGATGGCTGTTCTTAATAGTTATAAAATATTCATCCTTGGTACCACACTAGAGTCATAATACCTAATTCTTTCAATTTTATCCAAAATCGACTTCCAAACCAAATTATATGGGAGGAAATATTTTTGACGTGGACCAATGGTTAGTAGAAATTTATTAAGTTTATTTTTTTCCTTTATCATGCTTTCAGCTTTTTAAAGAGACACTATTTTTTTATGATCATGTAAACAGAGCCACTCAATTCTCAAAATACTATATTAAATGTGAAAAAAGAGTCAAGATAGCAAATAATGTATCAAGTAATTAATTGAAATATTTTATAAGGTCAATGCTCATGTCAAAGTTTCCTTGAAAACAAAACTTAATCATGTTTTAAAATTCTGAGAAGCAGTCTTAATGGGTATGTGTGTATGTTCTATTGGTAATGAATATACTTAATATGAAGATTTCACAACAATTCTCTGAAAACAAAACATTGTTACATATAGTACAAGTCTGACATCTATCCGATCATTACAGTTTCAAATCATTTAGCTGGATAACTGGACAGTTGAATATTATATAACATATATATTAATGAAGTTCTGTAGATTACACTGAACAGTAAATTTCCAAATGAACACAGACTAAAGTTTCCAAATCAATACAGTATCCTTGTTACAATGTGGCAAGTACTTATTGATTTTAGACACTGCTACTTTTTCCTGGAGCTCCATGCTTTCTACATTTTTCATTTTTATATTACACAATACTGGCTAGATGCCCCTGGTTCTCTTGAATTAAGTAATGTCCTTTTGCTTTTCCTTTTCTTTAGTGTTTTGGTGATACTTTAATTAATGTATTTTTGCAACATTTAACATTTCCCCCCCAAAAAATCAGATAAAATATTACTCTGGACGCTTTTACTTACCTATCATCATTTTTACTTTTTTTATGATTAATTTCTATACAAAATGAGTTACAATTCCCCTCCTTCCTCAGGAGGTAATGGGGAAATTTGCACACTTATAACAAGCTTCTTTAGGGACTTGACAATTCCCTTTCCTTACATGGGAAATAGATAGATTTTCTACCCTCATGGCAGTAACAGCCTACTGTGGACATCAGACAACATGTAACTGTCCATAAAAATACATACTGGAGTAATGGCCAAAAATATTGAAAACTACTACATATAGTGGGTTTAAATTAAAGGAGGACTTTCAATCCCATATTGAAGTATTTTCATACAATTTCAGAGTGATAATACACTGAAATGACTTTCCAATGTATTTGTGGCATGCCTCCATTATTCACCAGTCTTTAAAATGTTGGCTATTTATGCTGGGAGTTATTGATATTCACCTGCACATATAGCGGCATTCTCTTAAGGGCCATTACTGTAAATGTTCTATATTTGAACCACTTTCAAGGCTCCTCTTGGTGTCCAAACTCCATTCCTCCTGTCTTACCAGCTGGGCATGCTTGACTTTTACATGAAACCATAGCCTCACTTAAACCTGACATTGCATAGCTAGAACTCAGGGAGACCTTGAATCATTATGTTATACATCATCAAGTTACATTTTTGGAGAGTCTGATTTGACCAAAATTTTGTCTCAATTTGAAAACAGCCTTGTTCCTGAAATCTTGTGTGCATTTTGCATCTCTTTAGGATGAGGAGCATGCACTTTCTTTGCAAGGTCCATCGCTCCATCCTTCCATACAACTTTTTGGTGCACTTCTCTGCTATGGCCCTTTACATTCCATGAAAACTCTTTAACAGAAATATATATTGATCTTGATTTTCATGGGTGGTATCATGAATTAGAATTCTTTCTAGCCTCGTCTTTGTGTCTCTTCACCCACCCCACCCCAGTGTCAACCAGGAAGGAGTGTAAACCCACCCCCCATCCCTTTTTAACATACCTTTGTCTTTTTTGAGGACCCGGTGTTCACAAATGAGACTCCCTTTATATCCACTTTTTGTTGTTGTTGCTATTGTTATTTTTCTCCTTTGAGTAAGGTGATTCAGTTAGAATGCTTTTGAATTCAAGTTGAAAAAAAAAATTCTTAACAAATCAGAGAATGTACTATTATACACTCCTAGAAGAACAGAATTAAGTACTTGTATATTTGCATAGCTCAATGATATCATGAAGACTTAGATTATTTTTAATCTTTCAGCAATGCTGTTCTCTGTTTGTTATCAATGTCTTCAGTTTGAATTATCACAATATGGTAAAACGGCTATAGTGGCTCAGGGCACTATATTCAGACACAGCAAAATCCGGAAGAAGATAAGAAAACATCTCTTTGTCTCTCTCTCATCTTAATAGTTGTAAAACTACTCCCATAAAGGTCAGCATACCTGTCTCACTGTACAGAATTATCCCATATGCCTTGACCTTAACAAACCACCAACTAGAGCTGTGCCAAAACCTTAACTGGCTTAGGCCAACCAGTGTCTAACCCCTAGGGATGGAGCCAAGTCCAGCCTCCCCTTGAGTACAGGCTTTCATAGAGAAAGGTGGACAACTAGACAAATACCTGGTAGTATTGAAGAGAAGGAATGAAGGAGAGTGGGGTTGAACTCGTGTGTCAAACATCAATAGGACAGACTTGTAGAGTCCACTCCAGTGGATGCCAAACACTCACTCATACTCTTCTTCCTGTCAATATGCTTGGAGAAAAGGCCACTCACTCTTCTGCAATGTGAGAAAAGCTTTAACTTGCCTCTGCATCCAGCTCCAATTTCAGGAACTCTGGTTTATGTGGAAGTCCTCCTCATTACATCCTCATAAAGGTATCTATGGTCTGTAGCTAAAAGATAGGTTAATCGACGCAGAGTAGAGGAAAGAGAATAGGAAAAGTATGATAGGAAAGAAGTTGCAAAAATAGTCACTTCTTTTTTAATCTCTTTCTGTATGTAACTTTTACAATGGATTTTGTAGCTCCTCTCCTCAAGAGTTGGAGTCTATTTCCCCAGCCCTCAAATGCAGGCTGCCCTTGAAACTTGCTTTGGCCAAAAGAATGTGCCTGACTTTTCAGCATTCCATATTCAAACCCAAACCTCAAGGGGCTATGCACATTTCTGCTTTATCTTGTATCTACCTCTTGAAAAGCCCAGATGAGCCTTATGGAAAATAAGAGATCATAAAGAGGAGATTCCGGCTGACCTAGCTGACTCCATGCTAGAATAATCCGCAGCCAGCTGATCCCCCAATATCTGAGGAAGTACAGCCTAGGACAGGAGTCAGCAAAACATAGCCCCCCAACCCAAATCCTACCCACAACCTGGTTTTGTGTAGCCCCAAAGCTAAGAATATTTTCTACATTTGTAAAGGGTGGTAAAAAATAAACAAAAGAGAATATGGAGAAGAGAATGTATGAGGCATGCAAAGCCTAAAATGTTTGCTATCTAATCCTTCACAGAGAAGTTGCTGATCCTTGACCTCCTAGAGACTAAGAGCCGCCTACTTAACCCGCCTCTGACTGCATGTGCATGCTTGAGTTCTTCTGACAACAGAATAAATCTTAAATGAACATAAAACCTTGAACGATAATAATACATTATTGTTTTAAGCCACTGAATTTGAGATGGTTTGGTTGATAGCAATGGCTGATGAAATTATAATAGAAACTTCCATTTAGAAAATAGAAGAAAAATAATATATAAAATTCATGGATCTATACAGCAAAAGTTGGCATACTTTTTCTGTAAAGGGCCAGACAGTTAATGTTTTTAGGCTTGTGGGCTGTAGGATCTGTGTCACTATAGCTTAATGCTGCCATTGTAGCATGAAAACAGGCAATAAGTAAATGAATGGGTATGGCTGTTTCCCAATAAAACTTTATTTACAAAAGCAGAAAACAAACCATATTTGGCCCATGGGCCATATTTTCCCAATCCTTGATCTGGAGCATATAATGGATTTAAAAGATATCCATAATGGACTGAAATAATGAAGATTTCTATGAAAAAAGAATGTTATTATGTTTTATTTTTTTTTCTTAACCAATATGTATATTTACTTCTGTTTTCTGGTTGAATCTCTTTATTCCTTTGATATCCATAGTTCTTAGCTGTGCCATTGATGGGATTTTCCTTGGCTGTTGCCCTAAATGGTCAAATCTGAGATAGATATTAGGAAGACTGTATTTTCTGGGAGTCAGCCCAGCCTAAAACAGATTTAAAACAATTCATTTCTTGTCTATGAGAATGCAGCAACCTAGGAATTCATTTTTAGTTAGGAATTGTCTTCAGACAGGCTTAGGGTTTCTTTGGTAATAGAATTCACACAATACTTAAGAGATTTCTGCTGTATTCTCTCTCAGTCAATTCTCAGCTAACAGTTCCAACCAAAATGCTTATTCCAACATGGATTTTTGTATAGAAATCCAGTACCTTGGCTACAGTCATCTGTGTTTATTCATATCCCAGACGCTCAGTTTAATGATCCTGTGATACTGTGACAAGGAAGTCTGCCAGGGGGAAGTTGTTGCCTCTACTTGTAACACACCCATTTCCCCTGGGCTAGTTTCATTTATCTGGCAAAGAATGCCAAACACAAGGTGCTCAAAGACAGATTAGATTTCAATTGTGTCTCAATCTTATCTCCCACTATTTCTCCCACTTAGTATATTGTATTTTCTCTGACCAAACTTTCTTATAGAACCCTACTGAGAGCTACAAAAAATAGCCAAGTGATCCCCAAATTCTGGTGTTCATCTTCATTTATAAATTGTGTCCGTAAGCTCATAATTTACCCAAATACTGTCTGACTTCATAACAAGTCTAATAACTTCTCATTTGGGAGAGAGGCAATTTCAGTGTCCCCCCTCTATTTCCTTAGATCCACCAATTCTGTCGTGTAGACACCATTGTCAACCCCCCACTCCTGGTATGCAATTCTACACCACTGGCGTCCTCTCACCAGTAAATGAAAGAGAGCCGCATTCAAAACTTCCTTTCCTGAATATTAGTAATTAATATTCAACAAAAATACTACTTTTAGAACTGGCTTATTGAATGGGTGGATGAAATGAGGGTTAATATTTCCACTCAGTATGTTTAACCTAAAATATATTTAGATATATAGAGACAGATAGATAGATAGATCAATCCATCCATCTTTTTAAAAAAAACATTATATGGAAATTAAGACTAATTTATTTATGCTTCTAATCGTCCCATCGTTAACATGGAGATTAGAAGATTTTCTCTTGAAATTATTTCTTTTTCTCACTTTATTCTTTCTTCTTTAAGAAAGACTACACAAGATAAAATATTATTTCGTGCAACCATAAAACTATATACACGAATGCATTTATGCTGAAGTGATCTGACAACCACTATCAATTTATTTTCTTCTCATTGGATATCAAAACTTCCAAAGGCACGAATGAACTTTTTTGGGAAGAAATTTTTTATACACATAAAACATTCTGTGTTATTCTTAATCTTCTTCGACTTTTATGTAATGTACTATAACTGAGAAACAAAAAGGAATAAAATGTTCTAAGGATATCATGTTTAATGAAAACAAACAAGTTGATGTCTTGAATTGTAATTTTAAAAAATCTAATTAAATTTTCCCTATATCTTTGAAATCCATGGGAATATACTTCAGAAGAAAGCAAAGCCATCTGTTTTTATTTTTCAGACCTGGAAATGAGCACTATACACATGAATTACCAACAGCATGTGCTGCAGAAGAACCACTGTTTATTTTCACAGAGCACATTTTCACTAGATTCTTCAAAGATATTTGTAAAAAGGATTAGGGGTGATATCGTTTCACTGAAGTGGATTAACAATATATTTATAAACACAAACAGCTGAAAACATTCATTAGCTACTCTAACCAACTCACTTAGTGAACTAAGCTTTGTGGATTAGAGGTGAGTTGTTTATATTAGTCTGTAAACTTTTAAGAAATAATTATCAGAAGATACCAGAGCTGATTGTCTTGAGTCCTTGATTTTAAGCATGAATTAAGAAGAGAAGAGAAATATTAATTTTTGTTGGTAAATTTAAGCATAATTTCTCTATGGTACAACACTCTAGGAGGCAAAGCTTAGGCTGACAATAAAAATTAGTACCAAAGCCATATCTGGTATTGTCACTCGATCTGTAACCCTACCTTCCCTGTGATTTTCCATCACCAGTAGACACTGAGCATATCATTCTCTCATGCTTGGTATGGAGTTCTGATGCGGCTGATAATCTGGTGACGTTGCACAGTGACCAGTGAGATTTGGTTGAACACAACTAATTTGTGTTTTGATATAAATGAATAAAAGAAAAGAAAAAAGAGGAAAAGACAAGAAAGGAAAAAGCTGTTTAAGGCTACATCAGCACTGTAACAATTTATTGATCATTCTATAAGAACAGGGAAGTGTCTTTGTCAGAGTTACTTTTAGAAAGATGGAGATTTATCTTGGTATACAATTCCAAGTTAAGCTGCTTGAGATAGTAGAGGCTACAATAGACTGGGAGAATTATGTAGGGGAATGATGGGGATGTAGCCCAGGACAGTAGAAAATTATGTTTTATATTACACCACTCATCCCCATAATCCACGGTGTTCAGTAAGTGACTCAAAAGCACCAAAAAATACTTGTAGTGAATGTTTAGTTTGTGGAAACTTAGAAGGGATGTAGTTCTGCATCCAGAATCTTGAGTGGCATTTTGAGACTTAGAGAAAAGAGGTGATATGCTGTAGGCCCTTGTGGATATATTGGAAATAACTTTGATACTAATCCCTAGAAATACAGAATTTAGACCAAATTCAATGATTTCTCTGAGGCAGGGGCATGCAATAACTAATAATCAGACAAAAGCGTGCAATAGCTAATAATTCCTTCTATTTTGGTGTCATCCGTGAGAATTTGAATTAAGGTTCTGTCCACAGCTGTAGCTCTGATTAAATCTTCCAATCTCCAATTATTTGTTAATGTTTCAAAAGAAGATTCAGATATATGCAGCACTGTGTGAATTAGCCATGAAATCCTCCTGATTTCTACATAGATAGGCTAGCAATGGAATTGTCATTTTTAACCAAGCCCTTTTGGAAACACAACTCCCTGTGGGCCTTGGTAGCAACTCTGGGTTATCCTGACTTATCGCTAGCTCAGAAGATTCAGGAAACAATACGAAAGATCTTACAAAATAACTTCACCCAAGCTCTTAGAAAGAGGGAAGAAAATGTGATTGGGCTCAGGAAACAAAGCATATAGTGTGCTCTGATTTTTGCCCAAAACAAAGGCAGATAATCTGTATAAAATGTTTTATGTATGTTGTAAAAATGCATTTGCCCGAATTTATTTCAGGCAGTCCCTGGTGCTAGTTTGGACTAATCTCTTGATGATCTCTAAAACCTGAATATGAAGAGAACATTCTTGTGAAAGTCAGGAGAAGAGTAGGGTTGGTGGAAAGTAAGAGTGCAGTTAAACAGGAAGATGGTAAATATATACACGTAATATATACATTTGCATGTGTATATACATTTTAAATATAAGCATATTTTCTAAAAATGTAAACAGTTTTTCAGCAAATGATGCATTTTTTTGTTTTATCTATTCCTCAAAATATTCAATAATAACTTGCAAAAATCTAGAAGCAACATATTTGCTATGAAAATTATTTCAGGAAAATGTTTCATTTTAAATATTCCAGAAAAAAATATACAGAAGCCCCACCCGGAAGAAGGAATGTAAGTTAGCCAGAAGTAGGGTCACATGAAGTGCTGAAATCAAGACAGGATAGGAAGGGCTTGACACCATGCCAGGAGTCAGATTTCATCAAATCATCGAAAGTCACTGGTTTCCCACATGACATCAGGGCATCTTGGCTGACTAAAGATGAATGAAGAACTAGTGTTTTGATTAATTTAGTACAACTAGTAAGGAACATATTGATTTTCAAATAAATTCAGTCAAATTGTTTTTACCCATATGACTGGAATAAATAAAGATTATGTGGCCTCAAGAAAAACTACTGATGCTAATGCCAAGGGCTCCTAGAGGACAATTACCCAGGTCAGAGCTCACCTCCATCTTTCTCTCCTCCTGCAGCTCTTGTCTGGAGGGTTACCACAAAGAGAACAATGAAAAGGGGAGCAGACTAAAATAAGACTTTATGCAATTGTGAGCTCAAGTGATAGAGCCCAAGTGAGACGGGGAATCCAGATGTGTGGTGCCCCTGCAAGTGAACTCTTCTTGATTGTGAAGAATTTTACTTGATAGCAGTGAAAATGGAAATTATGAAGTTATTCATGGTTTCATTTGCCTTATAGAAGGCAGACTATAGAAGCTCTTTAGTCTGATGTAGTCCCATTTGATAATTTTTTCTGTTATTTCCCTTGCTTGAGTAGACATCGTATTCAAAAAGATGCTAAGATTGATGTCAAAGAGTGTATTGCCTATAGTTTCTTCTAGAAGTTTTATGGTTTCAGATCTTACATTCAAGTCTTTAATCCATTTTGAGTTAATTTTTGTGTATGGTGTAAAATAATGGTCTACTTTCATTCTTTTGCATGTGGCTGTCCAGTTTTCCCAATACCATTTATTGAAGAGACTTTCCTTTCTCTGTTGTATGTTCTTGGCTCCTTTGTCAAAGATTAGCTGTCCATAGATGTGTGGGTTTATTTCTTGGCTTTCAATTCTGTTCCATTGATCTACTTGTCTTTTTTTGTGCCAGTACCATGCTCTCTTGATTACTATAGCTTTGTAATATATTTTGAAGTCAGGGGTTGTGATGCCTTCAGCTTTGTTTTTTTTTTCTCAAGATTGCTTTAGCTATTCAAGGTCTTTTGTTGTTCCATATAAATTTTAGGATTCTTTGTTCTATTTCCATGAAGAATGTCTCACTATCGGGTATTTATCCAAAGAACTTGAAATAAATGTTTCAAAGAGACTTATGCATGCTTATGTTCATTGCAGCATTATCACAATAGCCAAGAAGTGGAAGCAACCCAAGTGCCCATCAACTGATGAATGGATAAAGAAGATGTGGTATGTGTATATATATATATATATATATATATATATACACACACACACACACACAGTGGAATACTACTCAGCCATAAAAAAAAGACAAAATCATCCCCTTTGCAACAACATGGATGGACCTTGAGGGTATTATGTTAAGTGAAATAAGCCAGACAGAGAAAGACAAACACTGCATGATTTCACTCATATGTGGAAGACAAAAAAACACATGGATAAAGAGAATAGATTAGTGGTTACCAGAGGGGAATGGTGTTGGGGGGTGGGCAAAAGGGGTAAAGGGGCACATATATATGGTAACAGATAAGAACTAGACTATTGGTGGTGAGCATGATGCAGTCTATACAGGAACTGATATATGACAATGTACATCTGAAATTACACAATATTATAAACCATTACAACCTCTATAAAATGACTGGGAAAAAAAAGAGAAAAAAAAAGTTATAATTTGGGGCCTATTTCCTTAGTCATATGTGTTTCATGGTGGATAATTTCACCTTTACTTTAAAAAAATAGATTAACTTTTATTCATTGGTGTGAGATTTTTGGAAATATCTGAAAATACTTTGAGTTTCTCAAGAAAAATATATAAAAATGATGTTATTTGGTCAGAAATTTTATGAATTTTTGAGACAATATTTAAGAAAGACCAAGTTTTCCAAACATGAGTAAAGCCTGAATGTAATGAGTGAAAACTTTAAAACCAAACACCTTCTAGGAAAATCAAAAAGAATGAGGCAGATATTCTAAACTTTTATAACATGCCAAAATTTGATACAGGTATATTTGTAGATTTTTATTTTTTGTTTATGTAATGAAATAAATAATTTAATAAATGTCTTCCAAGGGACAAGAAGCTTTAAAGAATAAACAAAATGATATAACTGTTGCTGGAATCCAAACATGTAACCCTTCTTGTTGGGCTGCGAAGCTGTAAGGTGAGCAGAAAATTCTTACAGTAACTGCAGATCTATAAGGTGTCATGTGACAATGAATTCACTGTCAATTTATTCTACGCACAATTAAATGAGTAATTATGCAAGAGTAAATAACTTTCGTGATGGAAATATTTTCAATAAAGTTACTGTCATAAGAGATATTTAGATTAAGAGAAAGAGGAAAATTACATCATTAACAAGTTTGTCTGAGAATATTGTTATAATTCGTTAAAAAATCTTTCCAGAGAAGTCAATTAAAGCAAAATGAGAGGAGTTTATAAGAACCTGAGACTATAGATCTAAGGATCATTCTGAGCCATTTTAGGTCTAATGGTTGACTTCCAGGAGTAATGGTTAAATTGATCTACTCATCTGTTCATCAAGGATAAATGGCTCAAGGCCAGAGTCCTTTTCGTGAACTGAATAAATCCACAGTGTTCTGAGAGTAGACTTCCTGTCTTAGACCAAATTAGATTCCATTCATAAACCTTGGCTTGCTTTAATAGGTACTGCAGTACTCGTTTTCTTGCTAGGTGGTGCTGCAGTATCAACAAACATACAAATCCTAACAGTACCAAAAAAACCAGGTTTATTTCATTATTCATGTTACATTTTGGCTGCAGGTTGGCTATAGATAAGCTGTGCATGTCTCCCTCACTGTGGAATTCAGGTTGAAGGAACAACCTTTGCTATAAAGGACACAACCATCTCATCATAGAGGGAAGAGGATAAATGATGGGACCAGGTGTTGGCTTTTAAAGCTTCTTCTCAGACATTGTAAACACCACTTGAGCTTGCATTAAATTGGTCAAAAGGCCAATAGTGCAAGGGACTATAATTCTATCAGAGGAGAGAGAAAATAGGAGCAATCATAAAATGTACCACCCATATAGAAAGTAAAAAAAAAAAGAAAAATGTTGTCTCGTGTGTTTCATGCTCCAGAGCTAACCACACATTCAAACTGGATGAGAGACAAAAATATGTATTTTAATTAAAATTATCAGATTAATTATACTTTTAAGTACTGTATGTATGCATTTTGTATACATTTATTTTAATAGCTAGATGATATTCCATTTTTTTCTAATTTTTTGTTTATTGCAGTAACATTGATTTATAATATTGTATAAATTTCAGGTGTACATCATTATATTTCTATTTCTGCATAGATTACATCATGTTCACCACCCAAATACTAATTACAACCCATCACCACACACATGTGCCGAATTATCCCTTTCGCCCTCCTCCCTCCCCCCTTCCCCTCTGGTAACCACCAATCCAATCTCTGTCTCTATGTGTTTGTTTATTCTTGTTATTATCTACTACTTAATGAAGGAAGTCATACGGTATTTGACCTTCTCCCTCTGACTTATTTCACTTTGCATTATACCCTCAATGTCCATCCATGTTGTCACAAATGGCTGGATTTCATCGCTTCTTATGGCTGAGTAGTATTCCATTGTGTATATATACCACATCTTCTTTATCCATTCGTCCCTTGATGGGCACTTAGGTTGCTTCCAAGTCTTGGCTATTGTGAATAACGCTGCAATGAACACAGGGGTGCATGTACCTTTGCAAATTGGTGTTTTCAAGTTCTTTGGATAAATACCCAACAGTGGAATAGCTGGATCATATGGTAGTTCTATCCTTGATTTTTTGAGGAATCTCCATACTGTTTTCCATAGTGGCTGCACCAGTTTGCACTCCCACCAGCAGTGTATGAGAGTTCCCTCCTCTCCACATCCTCTCCAACACATGTTGTTTCCTGTCTTGTTAATTATAGCCATTCTGACGGGCGTGAGGTGATATCTCATTGTAGTTTTGATTTGCATTTCTCTGGTACTTAAAGATTTTGAACATCTTTTCATGTGTCTGTTGGTCATCTGCATATCTTCTTTGGAGAAATGTCTGTTTAGGTCTTTTGCCCATTTTTTAATTGAGTTGGTAGTTTTTTTGTTGTTGAGATGCATGAGTTCTTTATATATTTTGGAGATTAAGCCCTTATCAGATGTATGGTTTGCAAATATCTTCTCCCAATTGTTAGGTTGTCTTTTCGTTTTGTTGATGGTTTCCTTTGCTGTGCAGAAGCTTTTTAGTTTGATGTAGTCCCATTTGTTTATTTTTTCTATTGTTTCTCTTGCCTGGTCAGACATGGTGCTTGAAAATATGTTGCTAAGACCAATGTCGAAGAGCCTACTGCGTATGTTTTCTTCTAGAAGTTTCGTAGTTTCAGGTCTTACATTCAAGTCTTTAATCCATTTGGAGTTAATTTTTGTGTATGGTGTAAGGTAAGGGTCTACTTTCATTTTTTTGCATGTGGCTATCCAGTTTTCCCAACACCATTTGTTGAAGAGAATTTCATTTCTCCATTGTATGTTCTTGGCTCCTTGTCAAAGATTAGCTGTCCATAGATGTGTGGGTTTGTTTCTGGGCTTTTGATTCTATTCCATTGATCTGTGTTTCTGTTATTGTGCCAGTACCATGCTGTTTTGGTTACTATAGCTTTGTAGTATATTTTGAAATCAGGGAGTGTGATACCTCCAGCTTTGTTCTTTTTTCTCAGGATTCCTTTAGCTATTCGGGGTCTTTTGTTGTTCCATATGAATTTTAGGATTCTTTGTTCTATTTCTGTGAACAACATTGTTGGAACTTTGATAGGGATTGCATTGAATCTATAGATTGCTTTAGGAAGTATGGACATCTTAACTGTGTTAATTCTTCCAATCCAAGAGCATGGAATATCTTTCCATTTCTTTGTGTGTTCCTCAATTTCTTTCAGAAATGTCTTATAGTTTTTGGTGTACAGATCTTTCACCTCTTTGGTTAAGTTTATTCCTAGGTATTTTATTCTTTTTGTTGCAATTGTAAATGGGGTTGTATTCTTAATTTCTCTTTCTGCAACTTCGTTGTTAGTGTATAGAAATGCAACTGATTGTTGTATGTTGATTTTGTATCCTGCAACTTGCAACTTTACCATATTCGTTTATTACTTCTAAAAGTTTTCTGGTGGATTCTTTAGGGTTTTCTATATATAAAATCATGTCATCTGCAAATAGTGACAGTTTCACTTCTTCCTTTCCAATTTGGATCCCTTTTATTTCTTTCTCTTGCCTGATTGTTCTGGCTAGGACTTCCAGTACTATGTTAAATATGAGTGGTGAGAGTGGGCATCCTTGTCTCGTTCCTGTTCTTAGAGAGATAGTTTTCGGTTTTTCACCATTGAGGATGATATTAGCTGTGGGTTTCTCATATATGGTCTTTATTATGTTGAGGTACTTTCCTTCTATACCCATTTTATTCAGAGTTTTTATCATAAATGGATGCTGGATCTTGTCAAATGCTTTCTCTGCATCTATTGAGATGATCTTGTAATTTTTATTCTTCATTTTATTAATGTAGTGTATCACGTTGATTGATTTGTGAATGTTAAACCATCCCTGCATACCTGGAATAAATCCCACTTGATCATGGTGTATAATCTTTAACGTATTTTTGTACGCGATTTGCTAGTATTTTGTTGAGGATTTTTGCATCGATGTTCATCAGTGATATTGGCCTGTAATTTTCTTTTATTGTGTTGTCCTTGTCTGGTTTTCGTATCAGGGTAATGTCGGCTTTGTAGAATGAGTTAGGGAGCTTTCCCCACTCCTCAACTTTTTGGAAGAGTTTGAGAAGGATAGGTATTAAGTCTTCTTTGAATGTTTGATAGAATTCACCAGGGAAGCCGTCTGGTCCTGGACTTTTACTTTTGGGGAGGTTTTTGATTACTGCTTCGATCTCCTTACTGGTGATTGGTCTATTCAAATTCTCTACTTCTTCTTGATCCCGTTTTGGAAGGTTGTATGATTCTAAGAATTTATCCATTTCTTCCAGATTTTCGAATTGGTTGGCATATAGCTTTTCATAGTATTGTCTTATAATCTTTTGTATTTCTGAGGTGTCTGTTGTAACCTCTCCTCTTTCATTTCTGATTTTACTTATTTGTGCCTTCTCTCTTTTTTTCTTGGTGAATCTAGCTAAAGGTTTGTCAAATTTTTTTATCTTTTCAAAGAAACAGCTGTTGGTTTTATTAATTTTTTCTATTTTTTTTTGGTCTCTGTTTCATTTATTTCTGCTCTAATTTTTATTATTTCGCTTCTTCTACTGATTTTGGGCTTTGTTTGTTCTTCTTTTTCCAGTTCCTTTAGGGGCATTGTTAGATTGTTTATTTAAGATTTTTCTTGTTTTTTGAGATAGGCCTGTATTGCTAAAAACTTCCCTCGTAGAACAGCTTTTGCTGTATCCCATAAATTCTGGCATGTCGTTATTTTCATTTTCATTTGTCTCCAGGTATTTTTTTATTTCTTCTTTGATTTCTTCATTGACCCAGTCGTTGTTCAGTAGCATTTTGTTTAATCTCCATGTATTTGTGGTTTTTCTGATTTTCTTCCTATAGTTGATTTCTAGTTTCATACTGTTGTGGTCAGAAAAGATGGTGGGTATTATTTCAATCTTCTTAAATTTATGGAGACTTGTTTTGTGGCCTAATATGTGATCAATCCTGGAGAATGTTCCATGTGCATTTGAAAAGAACGTGTATTCCTCGGTTTTTGGATGGAATGCTCTGTATATATCTACTAGGTCCATCTTTTCTAGTGTGTCATTTAAGGCCAATGTTTCCTTATTGATCTTCTGTTTGGATGATCTATCCGTTGGTGTAAGTGGAGTGTTAAAGTCCCCTACTATTATTGTGTTACTGTCTATTTCTGTTTTTATGTCTGTTAATAATTGCTTTATATATTTAGGTGCATAGATATTTACAAGTGTTATATCCTCTTGTTGGATTGTTCCCTTGATCATTACGTAATGCCCTTCTTTGTCTCTTTTTACAGTTTTGTTTTATACTCTATTTTGTCTGATATGAGTACTGTTACCCCAGCTTTCTTTTCATTGCCATTTGCGTGGAGTATCTTTTTCCATCCCTTAACTTTCAGTTTGTGAGTGTCTTTAGGTCTGAAGAGTATCTCTTGTATGCAGCGTATATATGGGTCTTGTTTTTTTATTCAATCAGCCACCCTATGCCTTTTAATTGGAGCATTTAGTCCATTGACATTTAAATTAGCAATTGATAAGTATGTACTTACCACTGTTTTTTAACATTTTTTTCTCAGTGTTTTAATAGTCCTTCTCTGTTCCTTTCTCCTTCTATACAGAGTTGATGGTCTCTTTAATTTGACCTCTGTCTGAAAGCTCTACTCTTTAACTCCCCTCCTCCTTCCTTTTATTTTTTTGCTATCATATCTAACCTCTTTTTTGTGCATTTGTTTCCATTACCCTCTTATCATGGAAATAGATAATTTTTCCTATTTGTGGTCTTCTCTTTTCCCCTTAAATCAGTCCCTTTAACATTTCTTGTAGCATTGGTTTCTTGGTGACAATCTCCTTTAATTTTTGTTTGCCTGGGAAATTTTTGATCTCTCCTTCCATTTTGAATGATAACTTTGCTGGGTAGAGTATTCTTGGCTGTAAGTTTTTTCCTTTTAGCATTTTAAATATATCACGCCATTCTCTTCTAGCCTGTAAGGTTTCTGCTGAGAAGTCAGCTTATAGCCTATGGGGTTTCCTTTGTATGTAACTTGACTTTCTCTTGCGGCTTTTAGGATTCTCTCTTCATCTTTAATTCTGGACATTTTGATTATGAGGTGCCTTGGTGTGGGCCTCTTTGGGTTTATCTTGTTTGGTGCTCTCTGTGCTTCCTGTACCTGGAGGTCTGTTTCTTTCCTTAGGTTAGGGAAGTTTTCATCTATTATTTCTTGAAATAGATTCTCTACCCCTTTGTCTTGCTCTTCTCCTTCCGGGACACCTATAACACGGATGTTAGTGCACTTGATGTTGTCCCAGAGGTCCCTTAGACTGTCCTCACTCTTTTTAATTCTTTTCTCTTTTACCTGTTCAGCTTGGGTAATTTCTTCTAGTCTTTCCTCCTGCTCACAGATTCGTTCTTCTGTATCCTCTACTCTGCTTTTGAGTCTCTCTAGTGAATTTTTCATTTCCAGTATTGTATTCTTCATTTCTGATTGGTTCTTTTTTATATCTTCCATTTCTTGGTTGACATTCTCACTGAGTTCATCTATTCTTCTCCCCAGATCAGTGAGCATCCTTAACACTCTTAGTTTGAACTCTCTGTTGGGTAGGTTGCTCATTTCTGTTTCACTAAGTTCCTTTTCTAGGGTTTTGTCCTGCTCCCTTACTTGGAATGTATTCCTTTGCCTCCTCATTTTGCCTCTTTCCCTGTGCTTGTGTCTATGTATTAGGTAGGTCAGCTACATCTCCTGCTCTTGGATAGGTGACCTTATGTAAGTGATGGCTTAGGAGGCCTGCAGTGTGCTTCCCTCAGTTCTCAATGCTCCAGGGGTGACCCCTATGTGGCTACGTGTGTCCTTCTGTTGTGGACTGTTTGCTCTCCCTGTAGGTGCCCAGGGAGGCCGAGTTATGCTCCTGGCCAGCTGTTGTAATGCTCAGCTGCTTGTAGTTGTTGTGGGCCCTTCAGTCTCTTTATCAGATGTGGGGAGCCCCAGCACAGTTGGCTGCAAGTTCTAATACCACATTTGTGTTGCAGTATTTCTTTTAAGTGAGTAGGCCCCCAGCGTGGCAGGTTGTTAGGCTCAGGGCCTTACAATTGCTATAAGCCGCCAGCCTTTAGGTCTCTTGTCAGCTCTCTGAGGATTGCAGCTGGGTGGGGCTTGTCTCAGGCATGGGAGCACCCAATTGTTTCAGGCTTTGGAAGGTGGGGCAAACCCCCTACCTGGGTCTTTGAGAAGCACAAGTCTTCTGCAGCTGACAAGCCCTGGCGCCCACAGGTTCACACACACAGTCAACACCGTCCTGCCCCGTGTGAGTGCCCCGACCTCCCGAAGCGGACCCAGTCTCTCCATGGCGGGAGCCCCACACACTCCACCACCACCCCACACTCTCCGCCCGCTCCTTGTGCACGCCCTACCCTACTGAAGTCTGCTTAGTTGCCAGGCTGCAGAGAATCCAGTCACCAATCTATGCAGGCCCACAAGTTCCCCGAGGGTTTGTTGTTGTGTGGGGCCAGTCTCTAGGGGGAACTCCAGTGGTGTCTGTGTCAGCACACCCACACCAGGCCACAACAATGGCCGCCGCCAATGTCCCAGTCCCTGGAGAGGTCTCACCTCTCACCGAGATGCACACAGGGCCTATTAAGTGAGTCTCTTTTCACCAAAGCACTGTGCACCTTTCTTTCTGGTGATTTTAGGTTGCTTTCTGAAACGGGTGAGTTTGTGCGTGGGCCCTTTAAGAGCTGGTTTTAATTTCTTTGTGAACCAGCTTTTCTGGGGGTATTCCCCAATGTTTTAGTGGCAGGCAAAGTCAGATATTATGCCACTCATCTCAATTGTGCTGGGTCCACAAAATGCCCATATCGGGGGTGATCCAGGCTCAGGGCCCCGCGCCTCCAGGGAGGCTGCTTACCTTTGGGCTGCTCCTGGGCGGCCGTGAAGCTGGCGGCTTGTGAAGGCGGCATTTTTCCTCTCCAGAAGGGAGTTTCTGCCTCTTCTACCTCAGTTAGGATTGTCCGTTGTTGCAGGAGTTCCTCTTATCCACTTTTCAGTTCTGCCTCAGGGGTAATTTTTCCATGAGTAGGTGTAAATTGGCTGTGTCCGCGGGAGGAGGTGAGTTCAGGGTCTGCCTACACTGCCATCTTGACTTCCTCCCTCCATTTTAAATATATACACTTTTTCTAGAAAAGTAAAGTTTTGCAGTGAGCATCCTTATATGAATCCATGGCACACACGTCCTAATATAACAATATATATACCCAATGGTGGTATTGCTGAGTCATAGGGCACTCATTTTGAATTTTGATGGATATTGTCAAAATGCAGTCAAACATGTCATACCAATTTACATTTCCACCAACCATATTTAAGAATCATGTTTTTTCTGACACTATTGGCAACATTGGGTGTTAATATCCTTTAGATTTTCTCATCTCAGAGGTGAAATTTTATCTTACTGTAGTTTTACTTTGCATGTGTTTTACTGTTTGTGAGACTGAGTTTCTTTTACACGGTTATTGGTAACTTGTGTCTCTTTTTTGAATTGCTAGTAGAGACAGACACTTAAGTATACTGCAGAATGCCGTATATCTAGAGCGTTGAACTACAGATTCAGTATCGAACCAAGTAACCTATTTATCTTCGGACACTGGAAGCATCTTTGCCCTTTTATAACTATTATATACTGAATTAAAGAAAATAATGAAAAATATTTAGCAGCTATTTTCCAGAAATTTACTACTTAGTGGTCCACACTAACAAAAAACATATAGATTAAATAAGTATATGAGGCATAAATATTTAGAAAACTAAAAACATTGTGTTCAAATTAGTAGGCTAATTTTTATAGACAATTAGTTCTGATCACAGAGGCATTTTGTGTGGCGGGTTGTTTAGGAACATTTCTTAATGAAGAAATAACAGCATTTCCTTGTAAGATGGTAGGGTTTAGGTATATGTGGTACTGTTACAAAGCAGGTTCATTTTTGCCTGTCATCCAGAAAGCCAAACACCAAGATGACGAGATTGCAGCAGAGAGAGGGTTTTAATTACAAGGCAGCCAAGCAAGGAAGCAGGAGAATGAGTCTCAAATCCAGCTCCTTGAAAACGGAGACTCAGGGATATTTATGGCATAGAGAGCAAAGTGGTCTGAAGTGTGGAGATAGATGATTGGAAGTGAGGAGAGGTGGGGTAATTGATGATCTGTGCAAGCATAGTCAACCTTCATAGCTCTTCATAGGATGCATGTTTACAAAATGGTGACGTTAGCATGATCTGAGGGTAGTTTTTAGCCTCTTGACATCAAAAAAGTCACTTATCAGGTACCTGCACAGGCCCAGTTAATGAGTTGGTGGTCAGTTGGCCTGAACTGGACAAGGGGGTCCTATTTCCTGAAAAACAGCTCGAACACCCATTACCATGGTGACCCAGGCGCCAGGGAGACGTTATCTATAGGAACCCAGCGGGAGTCAGATAGCGTATTGCCTAAGCAGCACAGTTAACAGTGGGTGAACAACTGAAAGCTACAATCAGTAACTGCAAAAAAGAAAAACACTCTGGTTACTAGCTACCTAATGATCAATAGCTGTTTACTGGTTTCAATAATATAAATTATGGTGTGGTTAAACATTTATTTGTACTACATATAAAATTCAATAATGCTCAAATACTCCACACAATTATGGATTTCAATCCAAAATATTTATTAATACACACTTGTTTTATGCTGGTCTCAGCCTATCAATAGTGATGCTATGGCTATAAATGCCTGGGGGCACTCACATGGGCCCCAACCCCCAACAGATTTGTCCCTTTTGGAGCCAGTGTTGCAGCTAGACTGCCCTTGTGGTTTTTATTATGATTGCGAGATGCACCTCAGCAACAACCATCAGGGAACTGAAAAAACAAGATTTATTGCTCACAAGTCCTGGAGGGTACAGGGCACACAAGGTGGGGATGGGGAGCAGGCACACAGTGAGGTCTCCAATAGAATGAGAAAGAGAAGAGAGAGAAAGAGAGTGAACTTGGGGTTCTGCTTTTATTGGGGTCGAGGGTGTGGTACCTAGGGTTTCATGGGGGTTCCCTCTTCACTGGTGAATTTAAAACATAAGAGCAGAAGTTAAACCTCCAAAAGGGAAAAACAAGCAGTCAGTCAAAGGGTCAGTTTATCTAAGTCAACCAGAACTTGGTAAAAGAAAAACTAAAGGAAAATTTCACTGGCAGGGTGGCCTGGCTCTTTATGTAATCCTCTAGCTGGCAATATGTTTATTGCAGATGGATGGCTTTGAAGTGGAGGCCTGGGCACTCAAAAGCTTAACGTCAGGCATTTACATTACTATCAAAAGAGCTACTTGTCAGGCTCTTACACTACAACACTTCATAGTTAAAGGATTTAAAATTTAGTAGCTGACAATACCAGTAGATATCACGAAGACAACTAAACAAATAGGCAGAATACAAGAACATTCTAAGTGACAAAAGAGATATTAATAACATGTTAGCCTATGAAAGAAAGAATAACTAATAAGAATTAGTTATTTGAATGAGGCTTGAGGGATAAGTGGAATTCCTACATGTGAAAATTGTTGGGGAAAGTTTTTCAAATTGTGGGAGGTACCATGAAAAATAGGTAAAATATGCAAACAGTTTTTTAAAAGTGTCTGGATAATGCATTAAGAGAGTAAAACAACCAAAATCTTGAAATGTCATCTGGGAAATGTTGTGGAGGGTGTTGAGTTATGCAGCCTGAAATTTATATCTGACTGGGAGATCAAATGACTCCACTAAGCATTTAAGCAGTAATACAACTATCACAAACACACATTAAAGATCAATGTGACATATAGAAACACAACTGATTTTTATGTTTATTTTGTATCCTGCAACATTTCTCAATTAGTTTATTAGTTCTAACAATTTTTTTGTGGAGGCTTTAGGCTTTTCTGTGTATAGGATCACGTCTACTGCAGAGATAATTTTACTTCTTCGTTTCTCATTTGTATGTGTTTTATTTCTTTTTCTTGTCTAATTGTTCTGGCTAGGGCTTCCAATACTTTGTTGAATAGAACCGTCAAAAGTGGGCATCCTTGTCATGTTCCAGACCTTAGAGAAAAAAACTTTTAATTTTTTTGCCATTCAGGATGCTGAAATTGTAAAACTCTTAGAAGAAAACACAGGGGAAATCCTTCCAGTTTTTAGTCTTGTCAATGATTTCTTGGATATAACACCAAAAGCACAGGCAACAAAAGCAAATGTAGATGAATGGGACTGTGCCAAACTAAAAAGCTTCTGCACAGCAAAGGAAACAATTGATAGAATGGAAAGACAATCTATGGAATGGGAGAAAATATTTGCAAATTATATATGTGATAATGGGATAATTTCCAAAATATGTAAGGAACTCCTACCACACAACAACAAGAACAAATAACCTGATTAAAAAATGGGCATAGGACTTGAACAGACATTTCTCCAAAGAAGACATACAAATGGCCACCAGGCATATGAAACGTGCTCAACATCATTAATTATCAGGGAAATGCAAGTCAAAACTATAATGAGATATCATCTCACACTTGTCAATAGGGCTATTATGAAAAAAAAAGGATGTGCAGGTGAGCAGGTGGAGAAATTGGAACTCTTGTTCACCATTGGTGGGAATGTAAAATGGTTCAGCCTCTGTAGAAAACAGTATGGAAGTTCCTCAAAAAACTCAAAAGAGAACTGTCACATGATCCATCAATCCCATTTCTAGATATATATCTAAAAGAATTAATATCAGGATCTCAAAGAGAGACACTCTCCTATTCATTGCAGCATTATTCACAATAGCCAAGATATGGAAACAACCTAAATGTCTATCGATGGGTGAAAGGTTAAAGAAAATGTGGTATGTACATACAATACAATATTATTCAGCAATAAAAAGAAGGAGATCCTGCCATTTGCGATAACATGGATGAACCAGGGGGACATCTTACGCCAAGTGAGATAAGCCAGTAACAGAAGGACAATACTACGAGGCATCTAAAATAGTCAGAGAATAATGGTTGCCAGATGCTAGAGGGTGGGGGAAATGGGAGTTGTTCAATGGGCATAAAATTTCTATTATGCTAGAAGAATAAATTCTAGAGCTCTGTTGTACAATATAGTGGTCATAGTTAACAATCTGTAATGAGTCATTCAAAATTTGTTAAGAGAGTAGATCTCAGGTTAGGTATTATTACTGCAAAAAATGAAAATCAAATAAAAACAAAGAGACAAGGAAACTTGGGGAGATATTGGATACGTTTATTACCTTTATTGTGGTGATGTTATCACTGGTTTTTACATGTGTTCAAATTAATCAAATTGTACATACTAAATATATGAGTTCTTTTTACATCAATTAGACTTCAATAAAGCTGTTTAAAACCTGTTAATAGAGCAAAAGAATGTTTTATTGACTAGGCATGAAATGGAAGTAAGAAACACGTTTTTAAGGTCATAAAAAGCAAGTAATTAAGGGACTGAAAAAGTACAATGGTTTGGAATGAGACTGGAAGGAAGAAATAAATGTGAGAGGTAGTCCAAAGTTATGTTTTAGAGAATAGCAATGAATTAGGTATGTGGGTGGTGGGAAAGGGCTAAACCGAAGACTGATAGGAGGTTTTTGAAATTAAGCATCTGAAGCATATCGTCAGCTTTCATAGAAAGGCAGAGGAGTAGTTGATTTGGAGTTGGATGGATAAATGATTCTCTGATGTTTATTTTCATTCATTTTGACTCAAACAGAATTTACTGAGCAAGTTTCTCTTAGAATTTCTTGTCACAGACTTTGAAACTTCAAGATTACAGAGAAACTTCTTACTGCCCAAGTCCAGTTATCAGAATTACAGGCAATTCTAAACGGTGGAGGAAAGCAATCCTAGGATTGAGGGTGCTCCCTAAAACCTATCTTAGGATGCATCTCGTGTGCCCATGGTATTCTAAAAAGGAATCAGGTAATACAGGTACATTTACAATAACTTCAGGCTAAATCACAAGTGTACGGAGGGAAAACCAGCAATCACAAACATACTTTGACTGATATGGTGACAGAACATGATATATTCGATTTAGTGTGAAATACATGAAGGCTCTTTCTTTTTTATACATGTAAGTGTGGATAATAACATGAATCTCATCCATCACATTGTATTCTTATTGTTTTATGGTGTCCTCCATATACTGTTAATGCAATATGGGAAGTTCAGTGTCCATTCATCAAGTTATATCAGCGTTGTATTTTGTTAGTATTGTATTAAACTAATATAATACAGTTCTTAATATATTATCAAACTCCATACTGAACAGTAACATTAATATCAGAACATTTCAAGTGCATTTCCACACCTCTTGTGAATCTTTCATGGGCCAAGATATAATAAGAGGCTCAGAAATATCTGTTGAGACTGCAAGAATATTTGTGAAGGGACATTATGAATGTGTTATTTTTGGTGTTCTGAAGGCATTCCCAGGAAAGCATGTCCCACATGACCCAGTAAACCTGCTTTAAGAGTTAACAACCTTTTCCATCCCAGCCCTCACATAAGGAGGAATAATTGTACCTTAGTGAAAAAGTAGGGCATACATTTATCCTCTCATGGTCTATTTAGTTTTGGTCACTATTTACCATGTAAGAAATTAATATCCAGTTCAGGAGATAAGATATAGAAACAGGAAGTAGTGAAGTAGATGGCTCAGTTATCAAACTGTTAGTGCTAATTACTTGAAAGACAAACAACCCCAATTACAGTTGAAGCAATAATAACTTGATTTTTAACATCAAGGAGCCTATAATTTTATGTGAAAAGATATGTGAGTAACCACCAAAATAATGAGGCATATGATTCATACTATAGAAATTTAAGGAAGTGTCCTTGCAGATAAGAAATGGAAAGCTACGTGGGAGAAGATTTCGGGTAGAAAGCAAGATGGAGTTAGGACTGATTGTGGTGTTTTTAGCTTATAGTAACGAGCTTGTTTCTAAAGAAGATTTATATATTTGTAAATGGCATGAGTGAGGCATAAGAAATATAGAATCAGATTATATTTTTTGAAACTAATCCTTTATAAATCTGTGAATCTTTGATATTTGAAGATTGTTACTATGATATAGAATGGATAAATTATAATTTCAGGATGATAAAGACATCAGTGGTCTTGTGGGTAGGAAAGGAGGTAGAGGAAGTCAGGAACAGAAGAGCACTTGGTAAGACTCTAGCCTCGAGGAAATAATGGGATGGGGAGAGGCAGAAAAGTTATTTCAGAGAAATGACCAAGGAGTCATATATTTGAGTTATTAAACACTTCAAAATCAGCTATTTTGAATTTCTTGTTTTAATATAAGGCTATATAGGCAGAATTTGGGACTCTTTGTATATTGCCAATGAAGAATGTGAAACACTAATTGGAAAAAACGATTGTTGCACAAACTAATGAAGTCAGAAAAGAAAGAAAGGAAGGTTTAAGGGAGGGAGCTTGAATTATCCTTTGAAGTATTGATTGAATCATACTATGCTGACCAGATGAAAATGAATTCATGGGTAAATTATGACTGTTAATATTGATTTTGAATCCAGCGACAACTGTAGTCATGTTAGAATCAACTCAATAAAAAGAAATTATAGAAAAAAGTCAGAGCTGAAGGTTAAGGACATTTGCTTCACATTTATGATTTAGCAATAGCATATTCTCTGATGTGAAATGAAAATCAAGTGAAAGGACAACACTCTGTAAATTATACATTCAACATGCAGAGTAAACACAAGATTTTCTAAAGCAGGTGCATAAAGGGCAGGGCCCAATTCCAACAGCGTGAAGCTGCAAAGCTCCCGTAGCAGAGGACAATCACCACATTTTACCTTCACCATTTTCAATATTGACCTGACCAGAAAAGACAGAAGAGAAATCCCTGTTTATAACCCTCATTTCTTTTGGTAGAGAAGATTTTATTGCATTTTTGACACTTATTTAGATCAAGACTTTATATGAAATAGGTTTTTTTCCCTCCTATATGGTCCACTGGGTAGAATGCCTTTTCTAGTGTCAGAAAACATGATATATTTAATCAGCTCTGCCTTCTGAAGAACACGTTCAGTCAAGTAGTAGTAGAATTCCACCTGGTTGAATGCATTTTGAGAGTGGATGGTTTTCTGCACAGCTGATTCAGGCAGAACCCTCACGAGATGACTGAAGTGGTTACAAGAGACGTTCATCTATAGCTTTCTGTCATCTAAAACTGGGAATATTACCCTGGAAGCAAAGGACTAAGAATAAACCTATTTCTCTAGCATCTCTAGCATATATATATATATATATACACACACACACATATATATATAAATATGCACATGTATGCATGTATTTATCTATGTGTGTGTCTATGTATATATGTTTGAGAAATTCTAAAATAGAAATTTCCTGTAGAGTTTGCAAATTTGAACGTTTGTAGTATTGAAGGAACTAACTACATCTTTAGCCTTGATATGTAAGTGAGTTATCATAGAAGTATAACCCCACACTCTAAGATTGAGTTTTGCCTTAAAACTCCAAATTAATTGAATTTTGATAATCTCCTTACTTTGTAAAAATTAAGGGCATGTGAAGACTTATGAATCATACAGTCTATTATATAAAATACTTTTGCTGAATGTAATTTGATATGGATTTCGAGTTGGGTGTGTATGTGTGTTTGCTTTTAAAACAGTCTTTTTCACTAGGAATAGTGTGCATTTTTTTTTTCTACTTAAAACACAGTCTTTTTCACTAGGAATAGTGTGCATTTTTTTTTCTATTTGACGTTAGTCTCTTTTTTACTACATTTTAACAAATTTTTATGAGCTCTTGATATCAAATTCACTTTTCCAGTCTATTGTATAATTTAGTTGCTTTCTTTCTTTCCCTTTCTTTCTCTCTTTCTTTCTCTCTTTCCTTTCTTTCTCTCTTTCCTTCCTTCCTTCCTTCTTTCCTTCCTTCCCTCTTTTCTCTCTCTCTTTCCTTCTCTTTTGGTGAGGAATATTCACCCTGAGCTAACACCCATTGGCAATCTTCGTCATTTTTTGCTTGAGGAAGATTAGCCCTGAGCTAACATCTGTGCCAGTATTCCTCTATTTTGTATGTGGGATGCCTTCACAGCATGGCTGATGAGCAGCAGAGGTCCGTGCCCGGGATCTGAAACTGCAAACCCAGGCTGCCAAAGCAGAGCGTGTGGAATTTGAACCACTCAGCCAAAGGGCTGGCCCAATTTAGTTATTTTCTTAATTCGTAACACCCAAATGCACACATACACACACACACACTAATCCAAACACTTATACGCCAAATTTAATTTCTCCATTTAGAAAAAATTATGAAGCATTTATTACAGGAAACATTTTGCTGTAATATACATTGCATATTTATCTCTAATTTATTCTTTTCTTGCTCTCTTTTGTGCAAATCTGTAAGTAGACTTAAGCAAGTTCATTGATTATGATTCATCTTTTTTAATCCTTTGTGCTGTCATGAAAATTACCAAGTCATAGATTTCTATCATTAATTATCTCATTTTAGCAATCCTAAGATATAGTTCAAACTGATACATAGAATTCATTCCTATATACATTTTATCATTAGTTCTAACAAAAAAAACTTAAAACTAGGATGGGTTTTACCTTTGCTTTATGCATTTTATAGGAATTTCAAAGGTTGATGGAAATGGACATGTAAAAGTGGTGGAGCCGCTGTGGAAACCAGTTTGGCGGTTCCTCGACAAGTTAAACATAGAATTACCATATGACCCAGCAATTCCACTTTTAGGTATATACCCAAAAGAATTGAAAACATGGACTTGAACGGATATATGTACGTCAGTGCTCACAGCAGCATTACTCACAATAACAAAAAGGTGGAACCAACTGAAGTGACCATCAACAGATGAATGAATAAACAAAATATGACATATATATAAAGTGAACTGATAATATTCAGTCATAAAAAGGAATGAATTTCTGACGCACGCTACATAATTGATGAACCTTGAAAGCCTCACTAAGTAGAGTAGTCACAATCACATTGCCTCAAAAAATGGGAATGTCACTAGACAATTTTAGTAGTTAAAAAAAAAAAAACATAATATTTACCACCCCTATAGTATAGATCCCCAGAATAAGAAGGAGAATGGTGCCTAAAGTGACTTATACTTACCCTGCTCTTATTAAGGTTTAGTTGGACACTGAGATACTGTTTTGTAGGGAAATTGAGCACAGTAGGCATGAAGGATTGCAGACTTGGAGACCTTTTTTGCTGATACAGTGTCATATTCCCTTGAGGAGCTGTGCAGCTGTGCATGGACCTGAAGTGGCATCACTCTGGGCCAATCATTATCCACAGTGTAGAAAAGAAACAACAGTAGTGGACTAACCAAACTTGACTTTCTCTTTAATTGGGCATAGAAGCTGTACTGATCCTCACTCCTTTGGAATATAATGACCTGGGGTTCCTGGAAACTTGTGTGAAAGGGTGGAAATCAAGAGAGTTATAATAGACCTGTTGACTAGAAGGTGGCTGAGTATGTGAGTAATTATTTATGAAAAAAAATGAATGAGATATATTTGTATCACGAGATTCTGAAGCTCTTTGTAACATCTGTTTAAGTATGACACTTTAGGGACATTGTAAGAAACATCCAATTCTCATTTTTCCTTTGGGCTTCTTCATTTAGATCAACAACAGTAGCTAGTGATGTATTCTACATTGTTCATCTTTTGGTGTTATTTTGGTTTCATAATTTTTTGTGCAGGTAAATGTAAACCCAAGTGTATATAATATAATTATTATTGTACAATTATATACAATAGATCATGATTTGTACCTTATCTGTTTGCATTTCTATTGCACTTGTTATTTGTCAAGTTCCCTGAGGGTAGTGAAAAGTATGTTATTAATCAATTTATCTCCAACACATTCAAAACAGACATTTTAGATTAGATGAATTTTTATTAGGAAAATACATGAAGCTTACCTTTGATTTTTACTGCTGCTTTAATTTTGGCAGAAAGACGTTGTAAGGGTTGGACTCTATTTCACTGACAGAGTTGGCAAATATTCATGTGCAAGAATGTCAGTCTTTGTGCACCTTCCAAGAAGGTAGAGCCTTCTACTTAATAGCAGCATTATTCTGTTGGTATATGTTTGTGCTGAGATGGAGAGAGATAGGAGTCTTCTGTACCTATGTGGTTCTCCTTATCCAGTTATTATTCTGCCAATTCATTGTCCTTCATTCCGGAAAGAGTCAAATAATCTCAGTTCAACTAGTTGGCTTTAAGACAACGTTTCTCCACAACTGATTCTTCTAAAAATGTCTCATAATATTTTCCCCTCCTTGAGAGGAAATAAGATCAATGTTGAATTTGAAACTAAATAGTTTAAACAGAATTGAATACTACACATATTTTTTGGCTTAAAAAATATTATCCAAAATGCCATGTATACACTAATATACATGTATATAAACTTAAAATAATTTTGCCTTTTTTCTATAGATTCTGAAACATTACAGTGATAGGAAAGAATAAAATCTCATTTATTTTGCTTAATAAGTGGAGCATCTCAATAGACGCCTTTAATAATTTTAGATGTAACTGCATATATTAAGAAGAAATTTTCTAAATTTTATTTCTGATTCATTTCTCAACATGATATTCTAGATGTATTATTCTCACTAACATATTTAGAGTGCTGTAATACAGCATTTCTAATTCTTTTCCCTAGGAACAAGATTATAATACAATAAGAAAAGCTTTACTTAGTTTTTAATATTTTTGAGTTCATGAAATATAAACTAGAATTGTTAAAAGTCTATTCTATCCGGGTAGAATAGAAGATCGTTTATCACATAATTTTAGATCTCTTTACTTTAAAAGAGACAAGTTCTAACTATGGAAGCAGAAGGTGCTTTTTCTTTTTCATGAAATAGGCATGATGTTTCATCGGGGACTTTCTATCATGTGACTTATACATTAAAAAGGGGAGTGTCTGGGTTCATGGTCAACTTGTGAATGTGAACATCAACAGGAGTGAAAACATACCCTCTGACTATTTGATACTGGCACCTGGACTGAACAGATACTGAAGAGAAATGTCAATTACATCCAGCAGGCCTGTCATTCTTCTAGGCTTTCCTCCCTCCAGGCATTGTGTGTCCTCTCAGCTCTCCAAACAACAATCCTGAGAGTCCACCTTGGTCCCTCCCTTCCCCTGTGGCCCTCTGCAGTCTCTCTAGGCTCTAGTGCATCCATGTTATTCATCTCAACTGTCACAGCCCTTTCTCTTGGATATCCAGTATAGCTCTCTCCTAAATCATGTCACCCATGATCCATTCCCCATATGTTGATGATGTCTTGCAGGGTCAGGAGTTGGCTTACAGATGATGGATGTGCTTTCTCCTGGTGACTGATGTACAGTACCATTTTTCCCCTAGACAGACAGAACACTTGGCTTTGCAAATCAAAGGATGGAAGGGAGTAACTCCTGTCATTATAATAAGCCTTCATTTCCCATTTGCAAAATTTTGCTTTTATCTTTGGTTTTTGCTGGTCTAGATGCCTTAGTGACCAAAGGATAAATGCTTCCACTGGAGGGCCCAAAATAGTACAATTTCCCAGGAAGATGGGACTGCTAACTGGCCATTTGGGATCCCCATGCTGCTGTATCAAAAGTAAAAATGAGGAGAATTACAATGTAGACTGAAGTAATCAATTTGATCATCAAGGGGAGGAGTCTGGAACATATCCGCACACCAGAGCATTCACAAAGACACCTCTCACTATATTCCTATGCTCACTAGTAAATATTACCAGAAGACAACAGCAAACTAATGCAAGTAGAAACACAAGTGACTTAGCCCATTCAGGAACCAAAGTTTGGGGTCAGTCTGCAAGGTAATGAAGTACTGTCAGCTGGGCCACTTGCTGAAAGTAAAGGAAACATTGATTGGATAGAGAAAAATAAGTTATACAGGCCAACTATGACTTAAGAACAGTTGCAAAGATGAGAACAGCAGTTATTATTTTGCTTCTCTCTTTATACACGCGCATGTAAAAATTTATTTATAGATAGAGAAATAGGTAGTATAGTTAAGCGAACTTGTATTATAATCAATTTTCCTAATCACCTTCCCCTAGTCTTTTCCATAAAGCACTGGTGGAGATTAAATTTGTAGCTGTCTTTAAGTTACTGGGTATCCAAAGGAGGCCTCATGACTGAGCTGGAAGAAGAATGAAGATGACTCAAAGGACGATACTGTGACTTATGGGAGTGTAGCCCCCCATGAGGAAAACTGGCACCATGGTAGACAGAAACAGAATGTCATTTTTAATTGTTTAGTAGTTTAAATTTCTTTAAAAGGTCACATATGGATACTGAGTTGACAAAGGGATGGCTGGGCTGGAATTTTCATGGTTATCTGAGCATCCCTAACACACTCGTTGGCTCCTCCAAGGAGAATCCAGGAACGACTTTTCTCAGTACATGATTTCTAATAAAGTTCCAGGTCAGAGTCTGCAAATGAAAGGGAGTCACAGGAGATTTAGAAAACAGAAGAAATGAAGAAGGCATCATCCTCTGAACTTGTTTACAGGCAACACATTTATAGACAGGAAATGCTTGAAAATTACCAGCTTTGGTGCTGCAAAGTGTTAAATTTGACACCGTTTATCCCCCCTCCCCCGTCACTAACTAAAGTTCTTGAGTTTCACAGAAGCATCTTTGTGAGCTCCTGAAAATATTCTACTTGTAGTGGTGGCCTTTGTTTGCACTCAAAGACATTCTAACTGTGTGTAATAAGTCCCCAATTACCAGCACCGAAACACGGTCCACTTGACCTAAGAATGGCTTTTGTTTTCCTTACCAAATCCCAACTGAGGCAGCTGTGAAGAGTATTCCAGGCAGAGAAAACTGCTTCCCAAACTACCCTGGGAAAGGAGAATGCACAAATTAAGGTTCTGGTTCATTTGCTTTCTATGTGAACTTAAATGAACTTTATAGCATCATAGCTTCCTTGAAGATGTTCTATAAAATAATTCCTTAGGCAGAGTACGTAAATGATATTCAATGGATTTTAACAGTAGAAACTATAGAAGAATTTTCTGCCTCATATGAAATCATTCTGTTTTATGCCAAGCCAGATTCCTGCAATGTCAGAACCATTTCCTATGACTTAGACAAGCCGCTTCTCATGAATGCACATCACCCGATGTGATGACCAAGTCCCTTGACTCTGCTTCATACATCACTTCTTTTATGCTTGAATGATTCAACTGGTCTGAAATTTTTTAGTTTTTTTTAAATAACACCATGAGCATGTATATCAATATTTTGAATAGATGAATTGTGTTTACTGGATTTTTCCAACACACTGAATTCCAGTCTGGTTGTACTGAGAAATGAAGCTTGCTGACATTAAAAATCAATGTGACATTTGTCAGTATCTGCATGTAACTTAAGTAGTCATTGGATCAAAGGAAATTTCTCGAGTGAAATGAATATACCTGGAAACTCTCCTTGGTCTTCCAATAGCAAATAATTTCCATAACTTCATTACTGGTGTTGTAAATTGTGTTTGGGTAGACACAAACACAACACAAACACAAAAAATGACTTTCTTAATATGGAGAATGTTACCTCAGAGCTCTCCATAGGCTTTAGAAACATTAAGACATCAGCAGAATTCAAATACTAATTGATACGGAGTGTCTAAGTGTCACTGAGTTTAGAAATCACAGGGTTTATACGTCCTTCTCTATAATTCGTGTAGACTTTACTTATTGTCCATTCATTATTATGTAACAGTCATGTTAAAATATGCCGTGTTAATGAATTTAATGTTTATTTTACAACCATTGAGTGTGAAAAATCCCTGCATCCAGACTCACCATGGATCAAGTATATAGTACTTAAAATTTTAGTCCACTTAAACAGTGAAGGCTTTATCTGATAAAGAAAATAAAAGATAATTTCTAATGAGCAACATTCTCTCTACAAATTAATACATCCTTGGAAAAAATTTAATTGAATTCAGAGTCATTGAGGACCAGAGAGAGACTCTAGTTCATCTGCTGAATTCCATTTGGATCCTAGACCAATTTACTCAGACTAGGGCTCCCAAGAGGTGGATATTCAGAAGAAAAATGGTGGTTCAATGTTTAGTAATAAGAAATCAACCTAAAACATGTCCATGCTGTGGGAATCTTGACCAGCTATTATAGTCCAATTTTGAAATATTTGCTTGTAATATGATCACCATGTCATGTCTCTATTAAATATTTGATAGTGACCATTATTTATGAAATAATTCTAGTGTCTAATGACATGGAATTCCCATCTGTCTCCATCTATCTGTTGCCAAGTTTTGCCTTCTACTTTCACCAGCTCTCGATTCCAATCAGGCAAGTTTACCACGTGCTTGTTCAGATTTCCCACTTCCTTAGTTATACGCGTTTTGCTTCCAATACCTAGAATAACTTGTTATGTTTCATTCTGCCTATGAACTTCACTCACCTTTTAAGACACCTAATTCAAATTTTTTCTTCTCTGCTCAAATAACTCTTTTCATTATCTCTGTCTCCTTAAGTAATTAGTTAAACACTTTCTATACCCTTAAAATATCTTGCCTCAGGTTATCTGTACAAAAATTGATACCACACCCAGGGGACCATAACATACTTCAAAGTGTAGAGGTCATATTTACATGCCTGTGCCTTATAGTGCACATCATTCTTACATTAAGTTGAGGCCAGCAACATATTTTGCAGGATCAAGAGCAAGATGAAAATGCAGGACCAAGGTCAGGCCCAGGAAGTCAATGTTCCCAACCCCGAACAACCACAGGACCCCATAGGATTGCGATCTTTACACCAGAATTGCTCAGTGCCTGTATCAGGGATGGATGAGGGCCCCAATAAAACATTTCCCTAAATGTGCTGTGACATCACCATCCTGGGGCAAAAACAGGTACCACCTTTTCCTGCCCTCATCACAGAGCACACCTTGGATCCGACCCTGCGTACTCTCTTGGTGTGTGTCCAAGCCAGGGGCAGAGGGCAGTGATAGAACATGAACCCCTCACCCTCCACCCGTGATCTGATTGCCTCCCCAGGCATGGGCAGGTGGAGGTTGTCATGGGGCTCAAGCAGGGAAGGGAAAGACAGGTGGGACCGGAGAAGTCACTGGTAAGGAGCAGGCAGCCAGAAACCCATCCAGCGGAGACTGCATAAGGGAACGCTATGCATGAGCCGAGGATCCAAGCCCTAGAGGATGCAACACTGTCTCATGGGACTTCACCTTCAAAACTCAGGGCAGTGACCCAGAGCATTAAACTCAAAGCATGGGGCTTTTCTGGGTGTGGGGCCCTGAGTGACTGCACAGGCCTCCTGCTATGAAGCTGGCCCTTATCAGATATGAAGTAAGAGATGATTGCTTATGTAAGGGTTTTATGGGACTTAATCTTATCTTAATTCTTAAAGAAATATAGACATTCAATTATTAAAATGACAAATATTTGTACTTGATGAGATGGATACATATTTTTATTGTTCCTAAATGTGAGCAGTGCATAAAGAAGGATCTTCTAAAGTTTCTTCAGATAAAGTCAGACTCAGCTAAGTCACAATGTAAACTGTACTGAAAACCATTGCTTTGAAATACTACCATAACCTTAGTAGTATATCATTTTAACAATACCGATATACAATGATAAAAATAAAATCTGGATTGGCAGACTTTATAATGATAACAATTGAAATTCTGTTGTAGAGGCTTAGAAAGTACTAGCTCATTTTATCTATTAGTTGTCCCAGGTACAAAAAAGTAATTGTGATTTTTTTTCCAAATATTATTGAGAATGTATCCTGAAATAAAGTCACAGCATGCAAAGAAGAAAGCCTGGACCCACTTGTAAAGAATTAAAAAACGAAGATTTCTTCAAATAGGATTTATCTTGATGACAATCATTAAATTTCATTAATTTATACTTGTGAATTATATTGATACGTCATGTATTCACTTCTGCTACCCTTCAAACACTGTCCGTTCTTTATACATAAAAAGCTTTGCTATTACTAACTGAGTTAACTGAATTTTCGAGTATCAACAATAACAGGATATGTCTGTGGTCATTCATTTTTGACAGTACTCACCAATACTGAATAAACACACGATAGTCACATACATCATATAGAAGTGTATATATAGGCACAAAATTAAATTTGTATCATATACATGACATATATAAATATACAAATATGGATATTTAAATACAGATCAGATTTGCAACTCTAGAGTTAAGTTTCACCCTCCAAATTTCACATACACCTCACTGCCTAATAGGCAATGATAGAATAAATATGGCCCATGTAGCCGTTTGCTCAATCTTAATTTCAAAGTGCTGTAAAACCACCAGTAGTAAAGTTGTGATCATGTGGTTCTTATGCTCTGACATATCTGTCCTTTTGCATAAAACTTTATTCTACAGTTGAATGTACTGCTAGTTATCTCTTATCTTTTCTCTATTAAAATTTTATTTTACGTTGTATATTATTTTAGTGTTGCATTCTAATAAAACTTTTATTTATTCTATAGTAACAGCTATTTTTCAAAAAGAATAATATTAAAGCTATCAAACATTTATTATCTGAGATTGTTTTAGAATACAATATGCCATCATTATTATGAATTTGTAATTTACTGATGACCAGTATATTCTTTAGGAGGCTAAAATGCAACTAAAGAATTTCTGAGAAAGCAAACTAAACAGTTTATGCATAAATTTATGTGTTTGTCATTGAGGGATAATTGTTGTATACTTTTTTTCCTTAAAAGTGTAATTGACTTAAATTTGCTAACCATGGAAATATATAGTCTGAAGAAGTCAATGTATAAGAATACTGATTAATTCACTGATACAATCATTCACTTGAAAAATAAACATGAATTTAGTACTATGTTTCAAGAATGTGCTAGTTACTGGAAATATAAAGTCAAAAGACACCAATTACCTGCTCCTAGGCAATTAAGTAAGATGGGTAAGTTAATTAATAATCACAGGACAGTGTAGTAATTACCATGAGAATACATTTCATATTTGAGCAGAGTCACCTCAGGTTGACTGAGATCAGGAAGAAAAAATATCATGTTAAAACTGAGATTGCAATTAAGTTCACTGGATAAAGAAGGAGTAAGGATAGTCTAATTTCTTTTATCAAATTTAAAAGGAAATATATTTAACGTGTTTATATTTAGCAAGAGAGGAAATAGTAAACAAAAAAATCAAACATTCTGGTCAAAACAACTTCTCTTATTCTGGAATCCACATCTATACTGCTTAGAGTGAGTAAAATATGACTTCAGAATTGTCTTTGTCCTGAGAGGCAAGGTTGATTTAAATGAACTGACCAGCTAGGCAGCAGTAATACGCCGAGGCTGCTTGCTCTGAATTTATTACATGTTTTAGCTTTGACAGTGTAAGGCATTTGTAAAAAGATTGTGATATTTCTCTTTTTAGGAACGTGATCTCCCCACGCAGTCTAGATTGTTTTAAGATTAGTTGAACCCTGAGGGCAGTATATATTTTTATTTGATTGTGGATTAGGAAAGATGCGGAGAGCATTCCAGAGCTTGTTTAAAACTCTATTCGATGTATCACTGAGGAAAACGTTCTGAGAGGGAAAACAAAACCTACTAAAGGATTTGTACTTTTTTAAGCTGCTTCTATTGGTTTGTATCTCTTCATAAAGAAATGGCATCCAGTTGGATTCCTCTAGGATTGAGTGCTAGAAGGTCTTTCTCAGGACCAATGCAAAATATCTATTCAGAAGATAATATATCTGATAAATCAAGTTCATCCCCCTAAAAGGAATATCTTCTCATTATAGTTCAAAGACCCTCCCTCCAGTCCTGGTAAGAAGATAGTTCATCGTAGCAGACAGGAATGTAGTGCCATCAGAAATACTTACAGCTGTGCCAAGGGATGAACAGCAAGAAGATCTTGTTCCTTCATATTATTCAGAGATTCTGATAAACTAATAGTAATCCCTTGGGTTTTCATTTTAGGTGTATTCCTGGTACTCAGGCTTACTGCTTTATAACCACAGCTTCTTCTCTATCTCCAGATTCATTAGACTCTGAGATATTTGCAGATTGAAAAATGCAGAAAATCTTGGGCAGAATGTAGCTTTTGTACATTTATCTGTTTTTTTTTAATCTTTATGTTTTGCACACTGAATTGATATTAGACTAAGAAGAGTGCAGGTGAGAACATTTCCTTTTAATATATGCTAATAACTGCAGTTTGGCCCAAAATGTGCTGTTGTTTCTATGTAACACTTTGATTCTGCTGGGAAGATTTTCTCCTAAGCGGTTTTATAGTTAATTATTATTCTCTTCATAACTTAATTTGGATTCTATACTACTATTCAACACCTTTTTCAGACTTTCAATACCTAGCAGACTAGCTCATAGCTTTATCACCTATACCGAAAAGATTTAGAAAATAAATTAAGAACAATTTCTTTTCAGATTTGATTTTGATGTCTTGAAAAACATTTGAGAATGTTAGAATTTCTAATATCTTATTATATTACCTTGAAAATAGGGAATTTTAAATAGAAGCCTGGAATTTGAATTAAACGGATATAGTGAATATATTTTAAAAACTCAATGATAGCTTAAACCTCAACCAATTTGAAATGGATGAATAAGAATTTTCAACCAGAATATTAGAACAACTTGAAATTATAGAACTTAAGAGTAGTGTTAAATATTTGCTTAATATCTATGGTTGGGCCTAAGATAAATTTATAGAAACTAAAAATAAGTATGAAAAGACCATTTTCAGCTGATTTCTCCTGTACTTTATTTTTTGCTTAGTGTTGCAATGAAACTGGAAGGAATGAGGCCCATAGAATCTATACGTGGAAGAATTCTCTATAATTGTCTCTGAAGCAGCTGTGGCATGGTGTGAGTGTGAAATGGTGACTCCATCAGTCAATAACCAATTTCTAAACTTGCTTCGTAAGCCAGCACTGCCGTTCACTAGTTTTGTGGCTTTGAGAAGACATTTAACTTCTTGGACTTCCAGTTTCTCCTGTGTCAAATGGAGAGAGAAGCAATGTGGGAGAAGGGAAGAGTTCCTTTCCAAATACAGAAATTTAATGATTGAGTTGTCATATTTGTTATCATGAGTTATTGTATGTGTGCTTTGATATTTTTTCCAGTACATTATTGTCTGGTGTCTTCTGAAGAGAGCATTATCTTCATAAGGCAAATTGGATATTGAAGATTTTTGTGTGTCCTGGAGAACTGAAATGATGTTTGCTGTTGAAACACAGCAAAATACAACACTCTCAAGCTCTGGAGACTCCTTGGCTCTCCAACAGTGCTTGGACCTTGCCCTTAACTTCCGAGACAGCTTATCGAATCACTAGCGTATAATACCCATCCTTGTTCTTTGTCCTTCTAGTGCTTTTCCACCAGGTTTTGTATCATTCCTTCTGGAGTGGCAATGAAGAGAATGAAAACCACAAGTGACAGAACCATGCTAAAACAGGTTGAACAGCTGTCCTGCTACAAGTGAAGAACACAAAATTTTCAACCACTTTGGCTCATCCAGTAGAGCTCTTAGGCTTTGTATCTAAAAAGATAGTAAGAATGATGTGGTATCAGGACAAAAAAAAAATATCTTTTTACACCCATGGTATTTGGGATTCAAAAGTAATTACAAACAAAGGCTGGATTGTTCAGTGAAATTTATGTTCAGTCCATAGCCACATGGAAACAGACAGTGTACTAAATAAAAGGAAATTACATGTATTGGGAAAACATCCAAAATATTTTAAAATCCCTAATATCAGAAGAGTTTCCTCCCAAGTCTGTCTTTTATTCATTACAAAATAAACTAGATTCCTTGGAAAAGGGAGGTCAGAAAGCAGCTCCTGATGGTTACATTACTGATACTTTCTCTCTGCGGCTGTATAACCCAGAAGACCATCTCACACTATGGTGAAGAACATATTGGAAGATTTGAATGTTAAAAAAACATATCAGTTGTTTGAATTTTTCAAATGCCCGTCTGGATTTCTGTAAGGGGGCTGAAATTTTTTTAACTTAATTCATCAATATCCTTCAACAAAACCAACAGCCAAAACAAATAATTGGCTATTTTAAGTAGAATTGGTCAAATTACATGAATGATAGGTAACTTAGGTCATCATTCAGTAACCTAAGCACCCCCCTAAGAAGGACACTTGAAGAAACCCTTTAGCAAATTTTAAGATAAACTATTCAAAACTGCTCATTTTCCACTGATAATGGTGAATATTTTTGTCAAATATATGTCCACAAATAAAATTTTGATCACACATTTGAATTGATTTTCCTGGGATAAACACATATCCAAGTATTTAGTAAAATTCTTTAAAAATGAATAAAGAACAATTACAAGCAAATATACTAAATAACATTTTTCAATAAAGATTATGACTACATTAAAAACTTTGCTCTTATAATCAACAGGCCCTCAGTGACTTATGACATTGTTTATGTAGGTGCAAAATAAAAGCTATTTTATTTAGCTAACTAATCAAGTGAATGACTTTTAATTTGATGCAGTTGTACATACAGTGAACATCCCACATCACTGAACAGTTAATTCTACCTTTTATCCTTTATCATTTTCTTTATGAGCTAAGGGATTGTTCATTCAGATTCTTCTAATCCTCATAATACCTGGGCCATTATTACAAATCCTTTCTGTTCAGATAGCATCCAATTTCTTATGAATCTCATGAGTATTAAAGAAATCTTGTTAAATGAAAATGGAAGTATCACACCTTGCCTGGAATTTCATTTGCAATTCAATAGTTTAAGTGCTAACATAAAGAAAAGACTCACTTGAAACTCACACTAGTGTGTTTTTTTCCTCTATCTGTTGGTATGCTACATTCAGAAGCCTATCTCATTCAATATGCAACATCCAGAAAAATATTACTTTTGAGCTCTTTTTTTATCGTGAGTAAAACTGAATAAACTGGAGGATGGAGGGGGATGGGGTGGGATTGATAGAAGTGGCATGTCCAAGAGATGTACAAACTGTAATCAGTACAATTAAAAAATGTGAAATATTTTTAGTTAGGATAAATTTACTTAAAATATCGTATCCATTGTAGTCCTCATCTTGGTGGTAACATTTCCCTTGGTACCCAAGCAAAGAGCTTGGAAAATTTCTACACACTTTCTTTAGATTTAGTTCCTTATGGAACTTTCTCAAATTGATAAAAGGTATTGCTATTGACTGAAAGTTTGTGTTCCCCTCAAATCCATATGTTGAAATTCTAACCCCCAATGTGGTGGTTTTAGGAAGAGGAGACTTTGGGAGGTGATTAGGTCATGAAAGTGGAGCCCTCATGAATGGGATTAGTGCCCTTATAAAAGAGACCCTGGAGAGCTCACTCATCCCTTCGGCCCTTTGAGGACACAGCGAGAAGATAGTTATCTAACTACGAACCAGGAAGCAGCTCTCACCAGGCACTGAATCTCATCTGGGACTTACTAGCCTCCAGAATTTTTGGAAATCAATGTTTATTGTTTAAGTCACCCAGTCTATGATAGTTTGTTACAGTAGCCTAAATGGAGTTAGACGGAAATTAGTACCAAGATCAAGATGCTGCTGTAAAAAATACCTGAAAATGTAGAAGTGGCTTTGAAACTGGGTAGAAGATGTTTTGAGGCGCATGCTAGAGAAAGCCTACAACACCATGAACTGTTTGTTAAGGGTGATTCTGGTGAGAGCTCAGAAAAAAAGAGGAAAGCTATAGAAAAATCTTTTGTCTTCTGAAAGAATACTTAAGTAATCATAAACAATATTGGTAGAAATATGGAATGTAAAGGCCATTCTAATGAGATTTCAGATGGAGATGAGGAACATCCTATGGAAAACTGGAGAAAAGGCAATCCTTGTTATAAAGTGTCAAAGAACTTGGCTGAATTGTATTCATGTTCTTGTGTTTTGTGGAAGATGGAACTTGTGAGCGATGAAATTGGATAGTTAGCTGAAGAGATTTGTACAAAAGCGTTGAAAGTGAGGATTAGTTCTTTCTGACTGCTTATAGTAAAATGTGAGAAGATAGCAATAGTTTAAAGATGGAATTGTTAAGCAAAAAGGGAGCAGAACTTAAAGATTTGGAAAGTTTCAGCCTATCCCTATGGTAATAAAATGAAAATACTAAGGGGCAGCCATTGGACAATTTGATAAGGAGGTTAGTATGGGTCAACCATCTCAGTAAAGGCCAGGTGCTACTCTTCAAGACAATGCAAGAACGATGGAGAAAGGGATTCAGAGATCATCAGGGCTGTCACTCTCACCACAGGCACAGAGGGCATGGGTCTGGGGGGCATGGCTACCTCTATTGTTTCAAAGGACGAGGCAGCCTGAGAGAGGGCAAGTATGGGATCCCAGCCAGGCAGAGCTGTGGAGCCCTAACAGAGAGCAATGGCTTGGGCAGGACCACTACAGATAGCTGAGGTGTGGGCAGCACCCCAATGAGCCGTGGGTATGATGTTGTCACCAAATGGGTCCAGAGGCAGAGCACCCAGCCAAAGAGGATCATTCTCAAACCTTAAGCTTTAATGTTGTTTTCCCTGTTAGATTTTGGACTTAGTTTAGACCCATTTCCTGTTTCTTCTTTCCTATTTCTCCCTTTTTCGATGGATATCTCTATTTTACACCTGTCCTACCACTGTGGTTTTTTAAAAATTATTTATTGAGGTCATATTGGCTTATAACACTGTGTAAATTTTATGTGTACATTATTATAGTTCAGTTTCTGTGTAGACTACATCGCGTTCACCACCAATAGTCTAGTTTTTACTTGTCAACATACATATGTGCCACTTGATCCCTTTTGCCCTCCCCCCACCCGCTTCCCCTCTAATAACCACCAATCTGTTCTCTGCGTTTATGTGTTTGTTTGTTGTTTTGTCTTCCACATAAGAATGAAATCATATGACATTTGTCTGTCTCTGTCTGACTTATTTTCTTATCATAATACCCTCAAGGTCCATCCATAATAATGGCACAATTTTGTTGTTTTTATGGCTAAGTAGTATTCTGTTGTATATATACAGCATCTTCTTTATCCATTCATCCCTTGACGGGCACTTGGGTTGCATCCACATCTTGGCTATTGTGAATAATGATGCGACTATATCAGACTAAAAAGCTTCTGCACAGCAAAGGAAACCATCAATAAAACAAAAAGACAACCTACCAACTGGGAGAAAATATTTGCAAAGCACCACTGTATTTTGAAAGTAACTTGTTTGGTTTCACCGGTTCAGAGCTGGAGAGTAATTTGGCCTCAGGATGAATCATACCCTTGAGTCTCACCCACATCTAATTTAGATGAAACTTTGGACTTAGACTTTTGGGGCTGCTGGGATCTAAAGAATGTATTTTTCTCACCACCACTGGCACAATGAGTTATACAGTAATCTACTCATCTCAAAATCTTTGAAAATTATCACTGGTCTAAAATTCCTAAGATTATGCTCCCTGCAGGAAAACTTAGTGAAAAATGGCATCCCGTGGTACAAGCCATTATTAACAATCTTTACACACTTCTACAGTAGAGGTCAAGAAGACGTTTGGGGCTTCCATGTTGAATTTCCCAGCCTCATACTCTGGCTTTCTTCAGAAGATATGGAAAGGGGCCAGGGTGTATTTCAGTGTCTCCACGTCTTCCAGATGGGACTGTCGTGGGGACTTGTAATTTAGTGTGCCTGAAGAGCGCATTATCAGGGGAAATGACAGCAAGTCTTTTGATCAGCAGTACATTTTTTGAAGAAGCTCATAGAGAAGAGAATAGAAGAGTTGGTTTGGGCTAATATAAACAGAGAACATTGACTCTGACCCCAGAAAGAGTACCTCTTGTGGGAGGGTCTAGGGTATTTACCATGACAGGGGTCAGGGGGTGAGATGGAGACCATTTCACTGATGCAAACAAATAGGGCTAATGCGCCCAGAGAAAGGATATTGCTTATCCAAAGCTAACAGGAATAGAAAGCAAACAGGAAAGAACATGACCCTTATGCTGTCTTTCAGGATCCTTCCATTGCTGACTATTTGTGAAAACTCTTAAGAAATTAGCTGCAGAAGGAAAATTATAGTCTGGTAGAATCCAAGTCCCAGCATTTCCGAAGGGTGGGTTTAGAATTGAGAGAAAATAAGCTTAAAAAGTAGCTCAATTTTGATATCGAGAAGTTTCATTGTAAGCTTTGGGTCGAAGGGAGTGGAGGAAAGGATCTAAGAGAATGAGATGATATAAATGAATCTGGATCTAAACTCACAGACACACACACACAATAGCCATATAAAGCAAATTAAGGTAAGTAAACTCCCAGCCCTGGGTTGAGGTAAGGTAACAGAGTAAACACCACCATTATTTTCTGTCTGTGTGTCCTTAGAGGAGGAACTTAACAAAATGGAGAGGTGTAAATACATGGCACTTTCCTTCTGTGTCCTGAGTTTTACTAGCCTTACTGTGGTTGGTCTTTAAGTTGAAGAAATGAATGTAAGAAAATCTGTAATGTAATAGAATGTAATGAGGTGGTTCCAAGTTGAGTAGACTCCTTAAGCTAACCCTGTTAACAGGAATATCACTGCTGGGAGGATGGATATTAATATCAGTATGTATGTTAAGGCATCGTCCATTAACACAGCATGGTTGAAAGATCAGCAGCTTTGAAGTGAGAGTGACATAGTTTGCAACTTGCTGGTTCTATGCCCTTTAGGTAGTTATTTAAGTCCCTTGAATTTAGTTTTAGCTCTAAAATGGGGGAAATTATGTCTACCTTACGGGACTTTTGTGAGTTTAATTTATATAATTTATAAGTAGATATAGAGTACTTTGAGAGTACTTAACACTGCTGCTGTTAGCGCTACCAGGTAGATTCCTACTCCTACTGATCCTGTGCACGGCAGGGCAGAACCCTGCCCTGTCTTTCTGCACCATCCTCTCCTCACCTCTGGGTGCTGTATCACACAATGCTCCCTCCTATTCACAGGGTTTTCATGGCCAATTTTCTCAGAAGTGGGTGGCCAGATCCTTCTTCCTAGTCTGTCTTAATCTGGAAGCTCTGCTGAAACCTGTCCACCATGGGTCACCGTGCTGGTATTTGCATCACAGCAGTAGGCAGCCACCACAGTAAGACAATCGACAAATGGGTGATGTAGTATGGCTCCCTAACAGGGAAAGGAACCCAGGCCACAGCGGTGAGTGCCGAATCTTAACCTCCAGACCACTATGGCTGATTTAACACTGACTACGTATTTAATAAATCATAGGTGTTATTATAAATGTAAACTGTCTTTCGTATTAAACAATTGGCCATCAAAATTTCTATGAAGCAATAGGCAAAGGTAAGTAAATTTTTAAGGTGTGTGCAGGGTCAGAGACAAAATTGGTGTATAAACAGGAGCAACAGCTAGCAGGTACATCATCGAGTGGAGATGGAGATTCAGAGGTAGCATAAGTAACTGGAAGTTCTAATTGATAAGTGAGATTAGATGCCTAATTAGCCTAATTAATTACATTAACAAGGAGATGAGAACAAAGTATTCAAAGGGAAACATATTCACTTAATTGACAGTTTTGCTTATATTTTTAACCCAAAATTACAGCCTTTCAGTTTGCAAAGAACAACACCAATTTGAAATACCTAATCTCTATCTATCTATCTATCTATCTATATCTATCTATCTATCTATCTATCTATCTATCTATCTATCTACATCTATCTGTCATCTATCATCTATCAGTATATGTACCAATTTAATAGTATTGTAGTTTTATGTAAGGTTTTCAAGTAAATCTATATTAGAACATAAATCTAAATAAAAATTTAGTTTAAATTACTCCTTGAGAGACCAATATACACAGCAATTCTGGCTTTCTTACTTTGAACTTATACTAAATATTTGTGGGAAAAAAAGAAATATATAATAATAAAATATCTACTTTCTCAATAATTTCTTCCACTGGCATTATTTGAATGGCTTTGTCTATAATTTTTCCTTATATCAATATTTTTAAAATAATATAAAATAATAGCCTAGTAGAGGTTTCTCATTATTATTATTGTTATTGTTATTATAAATATAAAATAAGAGATACAAAAAATTATACAACCACGTTGAGAAATATAACTATGAAATGTAGTACAAAATGCCCTTCTACTTTTCTATTCTCAAATATAATACATTTTGTGTAACTCAATCATAATTTATACATAACTATTATTCAGACTTTAATAGTATCCCTTCCTTATTTATTAAATACATGTGTAATCCAAACGTGCAGCATTTTTATTCTTGTCAGTAAACAAACAAGTGTTTGTAAGTCTTTTAAAATATTTTCCAGCTTTATTAAGTATAAATGATGTACAAATGTGCATATATTTAATGCATACGATTTTATGAGTTTGGACATATGGATATATCTGTGAAACCATCACCACAAAGTAATAGACATCTGTCACCTCCAAATGTTTCCTTGTGTCTCTTTGGTGGTTTTTTGTTTGTTTTTATTGTGTGTATGTGTGTGGTAAGAACATTCAACACGAGACTAAAACCACAAAGAGATACCACCTCACATCAGTTGGGATGGCTAATATCAAAAAAACAAAAGAAAAGCTTTAGTGAGCATGTGGAGAAATTGGAACACTTATGCACTGTCGGTGGGAATGTATATTAGGGCAGCTGCTATGGAAAACAGAATGAAGCTTCCTCAAAAAATTAAAATTAAAACTACCATTTGATCTAGCTATCCCACTTCTGGTTTTATACCCAAAAGAATTGAAATCAGGATTGTGAAGAGATACTTACATTCTCACATTCACTGCAGCGTTATTCACAGTAGCCAAGATCTGAAAACAACCTGAACGTACATCGATAGATGAATAGATTTAAAAAATACAGTATATACACATAATGGAATACTATTCAGCCTTAAAAACTAAGGAAATTCTGCTATTTGCAACAACATGGATGAAGCTTGAGAGCACTATGCTAAGTGAAATAACCCAGTCTCAGAAGGATAAATACGGTACGATTCCACTCATATGAGGAATCTAAAATAGTCAGACTCATAGAAGCAGAGAGTAGAATGGTCGCTGCCATGGGCTAGGGTGAGGGGGAAATGAGAAGTTGTTGTTCAACTGAGTTTTTTATTGATATGGTTCCCTCTATTCCTGTCTTTTCCTTACAATTTCCTTATCAGACAACCTGAGTTATTTGAGCTGTAGAGTTTCCCAGTGTCTGGATTTTGTTGATTGAATATCATGGTGCAGATGAAGGACTTTCTCTATTTCCCCCCAATTACTGCTCAACCCAGAGTCTCCTTCAGACTCAGGTGTAATTTCTTTATAATATTATATGTGAATGGAGTGTTATCTTCAAAGTATGCACACACACACACACACACACACAAAAAACAAAGAAACAATGTTTAACCTAGAATTCTTTACCAAGAGAAAATATATTTCAAGCATAAAGGTAAAAAATAACTTAGACAGAAAAAAGGAAAAGAAAACTGAGAGAAATCATTGCTAACGTATCTTCATTAAAAGAAATACTAAAGTATATGCTTTTGCATACAGAAGAGAAATGATACCAGACGGAAATTTGGATTTACACAGGGAATAAAAACTGATGGTAATTGTAAATAAAGAGTAAAATCAGATGTTTTCCTCATTTTTAATTATGTAAAAAGAATGTCAACTATTTAAAGCAAAAATATTTATAATGTTTTAGGGAGTTTATAGCATATGTAGAAGTAAAATGTACCACACGATAGCGCAAATGAAATGGTGTAATATTATTCGAACGTAGACTGTGTGAAGTTAGAGATGTATATTTTAAAATGTATGGCTAATAAGCCATTAGAGGATATTAAAAAATAATCAAACTTTTCCTAAAATAAGCCAGGAATAAAGGAAAAACAAAACAAGGATTATATGGGACAAATGCAAGACAAATAAAAAGTGGATTTGAGTCCAGTGCTTTGATAATAATGTTAAATTTAACTTGTGCCAAATAAAGGGTGGTCGTTATCAGATTGTTCAAAAATATAAGATCCCTCTATTGACTCTCTAGAGGAAACCCACTTCAAATATGAAAATACAGAGAGGTTAAAAGCAAAATGGTGGAAAAAAGATGTAGCATGAAAACAAATTTTTAAAAAGCTGAAGTAGATATATTAATGCTGAGTGGACTTCAGAATGTGAAGCATGACCGGGGATAAAAAGCTCATTTCATAGTGATAAAATGATTAATTCATCAAGAAGGCATGGAAATCCTAAATATGTATGCATCTAATAACACAGGGTGAAAATATGTGAGGTAGAACCCATAAAAATTAAATAAAGGAAGGACACATATCCAAAATACTTGGAGATTTCAACACTTTTCTGTGCAATTCTTGTATGCTGAAAACGTACTGAGAGGAATTAAAGGATATTTAATAAATGCCAAAATATATCTGTTTCATAAGTTGGAAGAGTCAACATTTTAATTTCCCCATTTTATCTATAGATCAATGCAACCACAATCAAAATCCCAGAAAAAATTTTTACAAAAAGTGAAAAGTAGATTTAAAAGTTTATACAGAAATCAAAGAACTAAAGGCTCAAAACAATTTTGATAAAAGAGAATGAAGTCAGCTGCTTTAAAGATTTTATTTATTCATTTTTTTTTCCCCCCAAAGCCCCAGTAGATAGTTGTATGTCATAGGTTCACATCCTTCTAGTTGCTGTACGTGGGACTCGGTCTCGCATTGGACGGAGAAGTGGTGCCTCGGGGCGCGCCCGGGATCCGAACCCCGGGCCGCCAGCATCAGAGCGCGCGCACTTAACCGCTAAGCCACGGAGCCGGCCCTGAAGTCAGCTGCTTTAAACTAGCTAATTTCAAAACTTACTCTAAACCTGCAGTAAACAATGGTATTTGTAATTGGAATAAGGAAAAATTTATAAAAGTACAAAAATACAGATTCCAAAAATAGTCCTACACATATATAATCAGTTGATTTTTGACACAGAAACCAAGGTAATTCAATGGTAAATAGTTGTTTTTTCAACAAATGTCTTGAAAAATTTGAAATCCATTTTCAAAAAATTGGACCCTGATTCTTATAACACATTATACACAAAAATTAACACAAAATTGATAATAGACCTAAACTTAAGAGCTAAAATTATAAAATTTCAAAAAGAAGCAATATGAGAAAAATGTTTTGATCTTGAGTCTGACATCGTTTTCTTAAATAGAAGACAAATTATATCAACCCTAGAAGAAGAACAAAAAATTTAGAAAACATTTGTGTAGTTACTTAACCAAAGAAAATATACAAATAGCAAAGAAACACATAATAAGATTATCAACATCTTTTCTCTTTAGGGATATTCAAACTAAAACCACAAAGAGATGCCACTAGACATCCACTAGAAGGCTTAAAATTGAAAAGACTAGCAACAGAACAAAGAGCTGGTGAGGATGTGACTCAACTGGAATATTTATACATTGCAGGTAGAAAGGCAAAATAGTACCACACTCTGGAAAATATTTTGGCCATTTTCTATGAAGTTAAATATGTATCTACCATATGACCAAGAAATTCCATTTTTAGATATTACCCAAAAGAGGTAAAAATACATATGCAAACATAGCCTTGTTGTTAACAGTTTATCTATAAATACCCCAATGTGGAAACTACCAAAATTCCCACCAAATGAACGAGTAAACAAATTGTGGTGCATACATACAATGGAACTCACAGTATTAAAAAGGAATGACTTACTGGATAAATCTCAAAAGTATGGTCAGTGAAAGAAGACAGATACAATATACTATATATTGCATGATTACATTCATGTGAGATTCTTGACAGGGCAAAGCCACAGTGAAAGGAAGCAGAGTAGTGGTTGCCCCAGCAGGGGTTTCTAGTCTGTTCCATTGGTCTGTGTGTCTGTTTTTATGCCACCTCTTATGCTGTTGTGATCCCTACGGCTTTGTAATGTAATTTGAAATCAGGAAGTATGAGGCCTCCAGCCTTGTTCTTGAACAAGATAGCTTTGCTCTCCAGTTACTACCTCGAGCACCACATTAAAATAGCCATAGTCAACGTCACGCCTGACATCTTGTCAATATATCACCCAACTTCCCTGTAGTAATTGGCATGACTGCTTTCTCCCTTTATTCTAAAATGGTTCTCCTCTACTAATTTCCAATATGTTAGTCCCCTCTGTTTTTCCCCTTGCCCCTTTGTCTTCTCCACTACAGTTTTCTCTTCCAGATCTTCCTATCCACTTTTCTCAAAAGTGGGTGTTCTTTAAGTTTGCATGAACTCTGGAAGCTCTAGTCCACTTCAATGTATTCGATAACCACTTTTATGACAATGCATCTCAAATCCTGAATTCTGGCCACAAAATTCTCATCTGATTTCTAGGTTTTTTTAATTAATTGTCTGATATTTTAAGTCCCTCCATTCATAAAATAATTTATTAGGAGCTCAATTACAATGCAAATATTTTATTCAGGCCTCATTTGCATATCTTGACTACTCTCATGGGTGCCTGGGGAAACACTGATGAACAATACAGCAGTGTTGAAACCAAATAGGCAATTCCAACAAAAGTTAGGTGTTCCATTCAACACACTGCAAATACTGTTTCTTTGTTTTTTATATTGCTTCATTTCGTTTCTGACTAAACGTTCTTGCTAAATTTGAGAATAACTTGATATGCATCCCTCAGTACCCAAGCCCCAGCCTTGTCAGTGACCCCGTTTTTGAACTTGAATATCTGCAGTTTTTTAATTCATCACATCAAATAAATTAATTATGGTGTGTGTAAGTGATTTTCTCTTTCCATTTATTATAGATTGCTGATTTATCTTCTAATATATAAGTATATTTTACTATATTTCTATAAAAAAATGTTATGTTTATAGAGAACTATTCCATTGTCTTGTTAGACTTTCTACCTCAGGGTTCCCAATTATCTTCATGTTAGATTATCTTTGCCTATCTTGTTATTCTGGAGTTTTCTCTCTAATTGGTCCAAGAGCTTTGTTATTTTCATGTGGATTCAACTGTAGTTATATTAAGCCATTCCTCTATGTCATAAATGAGGTTTTCAGCTGTGTTTATTCTATATCTTGTGGTTCTATTTTTTCCTATTCCTTCTGTAATGTCATTCATTTGGCATTTAGAAAGTTTCCCTATCTCTGCAATTTCTATATTGTTAAATTCTACCCTTTTTTGGTCTCATCTTTAATCTTAGATTTTATTAAATTATTCAGAATCTTAAAAGTCCTTTTTAGTATGAATGAAACACAGAAGGAGAATTCTCTTTGGTTTTGCACAGTAGGCTTTGTTCTAACTTAGTTTTACATGGCTCGTCCGTGTCCGTCCTCCCTTCCTTCTTTCTTCCTTTCTTCATTCCTTTTTTTCTCTTGTGATGTGTTTGCACAAACGCCATATCCATCTTTTCCTTATCTTCCTAACATGTAAATTGCATACCTATTTGCATGCCATTTATTTGTGCTGACAGATTATAGATGAGTCCCCTTCCAACTTATTCTCGATTTTCCCCTTAATTTTAAGTGCTACAGTTTAAGGACTGGGTATTTTCTATTTACCAGAGGAGCTATGGGACTCGGGCAGATTTAGAGTTTTGGGTGCCCAAAATGGGGCTGAAATTACAAAGAGTTATGGCAAGTTGTGTCATGCATAATTTACTCATGTCTTCTTCTGTCCACAACATTATCTACTATCTAATGCTTACTAGTAATCTTTTGCTGTTGATCTATTTGGAAATGTATATAGAGCTCATATGTTTCAGTTTTAGAGTAAGGGAATTTTAAGAACTGGCTTCACTCCAATGTTTACATCCAAATTGTTATTTTTAATTTAAAATTATCTAAAAGATAAAAATATGCAAAGCATCCTAACACATTCTAGATCAGTAGTATAATCCTATTCAAACAACAGACAATGTTTGGGTTAAACAAAAGGGAGAGAGAGAGACATGATTATTTTATCACCAAGTAGAGTTATTCTTCATAATGAAAGGTGATAAAATAAAGAAAAAAGTAATGTTCTTAACTAGACATTTTTAAAAACCAAGAAACCACCTACATTTTTATAGCTGTTGGAAATTCATTGACTGAAGGAAACACTCATTCCTGAACAAAAACAAGAAATAAATATTTATCAAGTGAGAACTATCCTTAACTTGATAAAATCTGTCTACCAGAAATCATTTGAGATTTGGTGCTTAAGGAAAAAATATTTTAAACATGCCCCAAAAGAAAACCACAAGACACACAACAGAGAGATGCTCCTCACCACAGAGGACAATGCAATGATAAAAGAAAAGGAAAAAAATTAGATGTATACCTATACAAAAGGAGGAAGGTAGCTAGATAGATAGATAGATAGATATCCTTATGGTTATCTGTCAAGAATATTTATTCAAGTTAGTCAACTGAAAAACTATTAGAATATAATACGGTCTAAATATGGTCAACAACCATAGTTTTATATATGTATAATACACCAAAATTGATAGGTTTACTATAAAACAACAATAATCAATTAAACATATTATGGGTCCTGAGTACACACCTTTCAAGAAATTCTCAATAAGTGTGTGTCAAGGGAACCATAATAAAGCTCTGCTCATTCTGTCTGTTCCTGGGACAAGTATGTTAGAAATCTTTCATGTGATTGTGAATTTTTCTGTGCTTTTTTAAAACTTTAACTTATTCATCTTTAGCCACATTTTAATGTACATACCAATTTAGAATTTTAACTTTTTGTTGTATTGAGTTTTTTGCCATAAAAAGTATTCTTCTTCATGTCTCATAATGCTTTTGATCTTAAAGCCTGCTTTGTCTACTAAAAATATAGTGACATTGACATTTTGGTTAGTGTTTGCATTGTATATCTTTCATTCTTTTTTAAAATTTTCTTGTATCTTTACATTTAATATGCACTTCTTATGAGCAACTTCTGTTGCTGTTTGAGATTTTTTCCCTATCCTGTCTGACAAATTTGGCCTTTTTTAGCGGAGTGTACATTCCGGTTGTGTAATTACTAATGCTTTTTGGATTGAAATATTTGACCTTACTCTATTGTAATATCTTACTTCTATATGACTTTCCTTTCATATGTGCATTCTTTGATTTGATTGAGAATTGTTTTTTTTCCTCTCAATAAGTGTGTTAGTTATACTTTCTTTGTTTGTTTAATGTGATTTCAGTATATTTGATTCCTCTTTGTGTTGCTTTCATTGAGGACTTTATGCTTGCTATTTATTTTTCTCCCAATCATCACCATTACCACCACCACCCCCCTCAGCTCTGCCTACTCTTGGAGAACTATTAATTTTCTGCTACAAACATATTGCTACTTTCACTAAAACATTTGAGTACATTGCATAATTTGAAAATTTCTGAGAATTTTCTAAGTAAATTCTTCATTTTTTTTCAGAGCCTAGTTTATTATAAAATTTGATGGATTCAATTTAGCTTTTTTTTGTTTTTGAAAAATATGAAGGCTTTATGTGAGAGAAGACAGGCATAGTTGTGTCCTCAGCTAATAGAAATTCTTTTGGGGTCACAGTGAAGCATCTAATGGTATTTTATGGTGTGTGTGTGTGTGTGTGTGTGTGTGTGTGTTATTATACATATATATCTCTCAGCCAAGAGAAACGTGCTACAAGATTTCCCACAATTAAAACTCTAAGGCTCTTCATTATTTTCCGAAAGGTTTCTGCAAGGTATAAAAGACTATACATTTTCTCAACCAGTTCTACATTCCCTTTCATTTCAGTGGTGTCAAGTGGTGCCAAACGAAGTCCAGGGAATCTGTTCCATCCCAAGAACCACACTGTTGCAGAGTTTGTTGGCTTTCCTCACAATTTACCACCTATTTTTTAAGAAATGCATTTTGCTGCTTTGAGAGATGTCTTCTCTTACTGTTACTCTTTCCTTTCATTGAGTCTCCATAACCCCATATGGTACTTTTCACAGGTAACGCTCTAAAGTTACTAATATCAACAAGTTTTATTGGAAGTGAAATTCTTCATATCTCTTATTTGGGGTTGATTTCCTAGTGAATAAATGCTCTTTATTCCAATATCTTGTACCTAGAAAGCTCACTTTTTCTTAAATTATATTTCTATGTGTATTCCTACTAAGCAATCTAGATGCAGCACATGGTGGCTAAAAGAAACTGAAATTATATTTTAAAGTAACTAAAACACCTAGTTAAATTGTCACATAATTTATTAGTAATTGATTCGATTTTAGCTTCAAGTAAAATGTTTTAGCAACAAAATATATTTGAAACTCTTTTTAATAAATTGAACTGAACCTCAGAGAAAAAATAAAGAGAAAAATGTACCAAAATATGAAAAAATCAACAGGAGAAATTTCTGATTTATATTAGTTAACAAAGCTCTATTTTTTTTTTCAATTTTAAGTTATAATTACAACTATCTTTTCCTCTGGTACAGCTTTCTCTGTGAAGTGAAAATTGATGGGTTTACACCTCTTCGCATCATAATTACTAAACTAATAATCAAGTGTATCCCTCTTCATACCTGGGAGGAATTGGCAGGAGTTATCCTTCTCCCCGGCGCTGGGCTGCAGATATTAGATGTAATCACTTGAATGTGCCCCTTGGGCTACAAATACCAAAAGTGGGCAAGAGCAGAGACATAAAAGATAGATGCTTTGCCCATAGTAGCCTTCCAGTAATTATGTGTGTAATCAAATATAATTGTAGCAGTTTTGACATATCTTCCCAGGATATTAGAATGTGATGATATTGCAGAATGCATGAAATGAGTTTCACCTCCTCGTGAAGGCCGCACAGTCTCATTACCGAGCGCCGAGGAATGCTCTCCGTCTGAAAGAGTGCAAGCTGTACTTGTATGCAGGCCCAGTCATTGCTCTAATTGGATGGGGAATCGTTTTCTTTCAAGAGAACAAATGAGGTTTGCTGGTAAGTTGAGTGAGGAATGAGAAAAGTAAAACAGTTTGTTGCACTTTGGTAAAGAGCTTATTTATGAGGTGAGGTTTAGTTCTGATTTACAAGAAAATGTCAAAATAACAGGAGATTTTAACAGAAAGAAGTAGGCTAGTCAAAGCTACAAGGAAAAGAGATAGCTTTGGAAGTTCATTTGAGATTCCAGTAAAGGAAAAATAACCTCTCCGACTGGTATAGTGCTTTTGTAATGTACAAAATATAGGGCATGAAGTGATTAAATATTAATGCCCTTTAGCTGATGTTTCCAGGAGAATAGTTAATTATAAAAGAAGTGTTATTGTTCAGCACAGTTGGAGATAGGCTCAGGGAGACAAAAATATTTGGCAGGAATTAGGATGCAGATCATTTGTACGTGGTAATGAGTGGACCTTAACTGAACAAGCAAAATACTTTATGACAATTTTTCAAGTGTAATATTTTGAGTAATACAAGAACACTCTTTAAAATAACACATAAATTTCCATTACATAATGCCAACAGTAGTGTTAATATCGAGTCCAGCTCTAAATATAGGAATAAACTTAAGACTTGTGAGTTAAAATAAAAAGTGTAAGATATTTGGAACAAAGCACATTTTAAATATTTAAATTTATATATATATATATATATATATATATATATATATATATATATATATATGATATTAGGCCAGTAATCTGGTTAGTTTCTTAATCTCCACTAAGTCTGTCAGGCTCCAAGTGTTTGATTATGATAGCGGATTTGGTTTATTGCTCAATGGTTTATTGTCTGGTGCTACTGGGGACTCTCCAGAGGAGACAGAAGTCATAGTCTTGCAGGAACCAGAAAGGAGACTTCTATCAAATGGCACTTGGCACCATACTGATTTCATAATGGAGGCCATGTCATCCAGGGTCACAGTGCTCTGGCTGCTAGGACAACTTGCACATCTCAGAGCTTGCTCCTGATGCCTGTGTCCTCTGAGTCCCCTGTGGAATGATTCAATTGCACCTTGCCTTACACACACCTCCTACCCTCATTCTCCTCATGCTGCTTCCAATAACCCACTAGGCATCCACACTTGTGTTCTTTTGCTAGAATACCCAAAAGCCAATGGCAGGTGGATTAACAAAAATGGAAAGAAAACCTTTAAGATTTTAAGAAGACATAGGTGTCAAATCAAGCTCACAAGACAGAAGAGAAAAAAATAAAAAAAATTGATGTTCCAACTACGTTAAGAGTAAGAACTTCTGTTAATCAAAATACCCGACCAGAATGCTTGAAAAAAATGTTTTTAATACATATGAATGTCAAAATCTTGATAACCCAGTATGTAAAGTAGGAGGAAAGAGTCAACATCAGGCTCATGATATACTGTTCCTTGTGGGAACTTGAGGGAGTGAGAAACCTGGACCAGACATTCTTGGAAACAAGTAAATGTAATACTTACTAGCAGAACAATATCAGTTGACAAATTTTCTCTAAAAGGAAAAAGAAAATAAAAACAAAAAAGTCCTTTTTATGATATAATACCTGGTCTGAGTAGATTTTCCATTGTAAAAAACCTTGAATTTATGGATTTGAGGGGCAAGTGTGGCTGGGTGGAAAATGGGCATTTAGTCACATATGTGTTTTCTGTTTGACTGATGCAGTATAAAACTAGGAAGCCCCCAAAACTGAACAAGATTTCTCTGAAAACATTCCACAACATTATTATGCATTCATCTGTTACTCAAAAACAAAAAGGCATCACAGCAGGAGAGAAATGGACATTATTTGGAAGCTGTGTCTGATGGATTGGTACCCTTTGGAGAAGGATGCTGGGTCTGTTTGCTTCTGGCTTGTATCCCGCAACTCATTAATAATGTTTGTGATGAGTAAGATCTATGTTTTACTTGAGTGTGCTTTGACAACTCATGCCATTGAGGCATGAAATAAACAGCTCCTATAAATCAATAGGAACGAAAAAGGACCCCACAAATAACAACAAAAAAAGAACTAATATTTCAAAAACAAAAAGAACAGATATGAACAAATGTTCATTCTTTATTAATTAATATAGTACAAATTCCACTAAATATGGGCCAAGACAATCATTACGGATTAATTTTTTAAACATATTGATGAGAGTTTGATGAAAGATAATGACAAATCATAGAATAAAACATATAATAACATTTCCATAAAGTCAAAAAGCATAAATTCAGGCAAAACCAGACACTATGTTACATAAAGAAATACACATAAAGAAACTATTAGGAAAAGCAAGAGAATAATAAACACAAAATATGGAATAATGATTATTTCTAAGATGAAAAATTATGTGCTTACAGAGTGCTATACAGCCAGCTAATGTATAGTAATGTCGTATTGTTTAACTTGGTAAAGGATTTAAAATTGTTTGTCATGTTACTCATCATACCTTACATTTATGTTCTATATTAATTTAGTATTTTCTAAAGTCATATTTTAAATAAATCTAAAAATGGCTTTCTTTAAGTAAGATCACCAAAAGAGAGAATATTTGGGAAATTTGGCATTTATTTAAAGAAATCTGTTTTTTCTGCTTCTAATTGCTTTTCCTTTTTTGGATATAGACTTTTAGGACAGAAGACAATTTTTACTTTCAAGAAATATTTTGTGCCCTTGCCAAAATTTATGGAAGAAATGTCAAACTTTTCACTTTTTATAAATCTCACAAAAAATATTTCTGACAAGTTTGAAAAAGTGTTTTTTATTTTCCTTGCAGCTGTGACTAGACATTTTCAAGTCACCAAACATAATATTCCAATACATCAGCTCAGGATAATTGTCTGAGAATAACATAATTTTAAAATGTTTACCATAGTGTTTCTAATGGGTAGAATATACATTTTATGGTTACTTGCAAAATGTATGTATAAATGCACATTATGTGATAGAATTTTTAGGTTTAAATAACATTTAAAGCTGACATCCTGAAAAGTAAAAATGAATGTTGACATAAAAAATAGAGCTTACACCAGATTTTAAAATTAGTTTTATCCATTTATTTTTATGATTAAGCATAGTTAAAATGATTCTTCTACAAATTGAGAAACATTTTATTTTTACCGTCTGTGAGTAGAAATAGTTATATAGATATAGATATATACGTGTTTACAATTAAAACAAATTTTACAATAAAATTATAACTTCAGCATGCCATTCCATAGTAATGTAACTATTTTTAAAAAATGACTGCAATAGACATTTATTCTAGAGACAAGTGATTTTTCATTAGTATTTGCTAAATGAGATATTTTTTACAACTTTTATAGTCATAAAGCTGATTTCAGGTTTTTGTTTTGTGATTGAATTTTTTAAATTATTTTTTTAATGAGATGACATTGGTTTATAACATTATATAAATTTCAGGTGTACATCACTATATTTCAATTTCTGTGTAGATTACATCGTGTTCACCACCCAAAGTCTAATTACCACCTGTCACATTTGTACCCCATCCCCCCCCCCCGCCACTTCCCTCCGGTAACCACAGATCTATTGTCTATATCTATGTGTTTGCTTTTTGGATTTTTTTTTCTTCCACATATAAGTGAAATCATATGGTCTTTGGCTTTCTCTGCCTGACTTATTTTGCTTAGCATAATGCCCTCAAGGTCCAGCCATGTTGTTGCAAATAACAAGATTTCATCTTTTTAAGGCTGAGTAGTATTCCATTTGTCCATTGATGGGCATTTAGATTGCTTCCAAGTCTTGGCTATTGTGAGTAATGCTGCAGTGAACATAGAGGTGCTTGTATCATTTCAAATTAGTGTTTTTGTGTTTTATGAATAAGTACCCAGAAGCGGAATTGCTGGATCCTCTGGTAGTTCTATTTGTAATTTTTTGAGAAATCTCCATACTGTTTTCCATTGTGGCTGCACCAGTTTACATTCCCACCAGCAGTGTACGAGGGTTCCCTTTTCTCCACATCCTTTCTCACACGTGTTATATCTTGTCTTTTTAATAATAGCCATTCTGATGGGACGAAGTGATATCTCATTGTAGTTTTGATTTACGTTTCCGTAATAATGAGTGGTATTGAACACCTTTTCATGTGCCTGTTAGCCATCTGTATATCTTCTTTGGAAAAATGTCTGTTCATATCCTCTGCCTATTTTTTAATTAGGTTTTTTTTGTTGAGTTTTATGAGTTCTTTATATATTTTGGATATTAAACCCTTATTAGATATATGATTTGCAAATATCTTGTTCCAATTGTTAGGTTGTCTTTTTGTGGTTTTTTTTTTTTTTGATGGTTTCCTTTGATTTGCAGAAGCTTTTTAGTTTGATGTAGTCCCATTAGTTTTTCCTTTGTTTCTTTTGTCAGAGGAGACATGATATTCAAAAAGATATTGCTAAAACTGATGTTGAAGAGCACACTGCCTATGTTTGCTTCCAGGAGTTGTATGGTTTCAAGTCTTTAATCCATTTTGAGTTAATTTTTGTGTATGATGTGAGATAATGGTCTACTTTTATTCTTTTGCTTGTGGCTGCCCAGTTTTCCCAACACCATTTATTGAAGAAACTTTCCTTTCTCAGTTGTATGTTCTTGGCTCCTTTGTCAAAGATTAACTGGCCATAGATGTGTGGGTTTATTTCTGGGCTCTCAATTCTGTTCCATTGATCTGTGTCTGTTTTTGTGCCAGTACCGTGCTGTTTTCTATAGCTTTGAGGTATATTTTGAAATCAGGGAGTGTGATATCTCCAACTGTGTTCTTTTTTCCCAGGATTGCTTTTGGCTATTTGGGGTCTTTTGTTGTTCCATTAAAATTTTAGGATTCATTGTTCTATTTCCATGAAAAATGTTGTCGGGGCTTTGACAGGGATTGCACTGAATCTGTAGATTCCTTCAGGAAGTATGGACATTTTAGCTATGTTTATTATTCCAATCCAAGAGCATGGAATATCTTCCCATTTCTTTGTGTCTCCTTCAATTTCTTTCAACAATGTTTTATAGTTTTCACTGTACAAGTCTTTTGCCTCTTTTGTTAAATTTATTCCTAGGTATTGTATTCTTTTTGTTGCCACTGTAAATGAGATTGTATTCTTGCTTTCTCTTTCTGCTATTTCATTGTTAGCATATAGAAATGCAACTTATTTTTGTATGTTGATTTTGTTCCCTACTTTATTGTATTTGCTTATTATTTCTAATAAATATTCTAATTATTTCTGATTTCTTTTAGAAAAAGAATAACAACAACAAAAAGAACAAATAAAACTATTGATGATATAAAAGTTTTGAGTAGAACCAGAACTATAGCAAAAAAATATAATGCTCCTTCTTTGGACCTATATAAGAGAGAAGATCATAGCCTGCAACTGAGAAAGCTTCTTGGAACAGATAATCAATTAAGGTTTTCAGATAATATGCAAACATACCTACATAGGAATGCATATATCTTTATGCATTTGTGTTTTCATATTCTTTAGAACAAAGAATCCTACAATTTATATGGAGCAACAAAAGATCCCAAATAGCCAAAGGAATCCTGAGAAAAAAGAACAAAGCTGGAAGTATCACACTTGCTGATTTCAAAATATGCTACAAAGCTATAATAATCAAAACAGCATGTTACTGGCACAAAAATAGCACATAGATCGATGGAACAGAATTGAGAGCCCAGAAATAAACCCAACCATCTATGGACAGCTAATTTTTGACAAAGGAGCCAAGAACATACCACTGAGAAAAGAAAGTCTCTTTAATAAATGATGTTGGGAAAACTGGACAGCCACATGCAGAAGAATAAAACTAGACCACTATCCTACAGCATATACATAAAGAGCAATTTTGATTAATTTAATATGACATCAAAAATTCATAGCAGATGATAATATCCACTATCTTATTTTCGACTTTAACTATTTTGACAATTTAATTTTTCAAGAAGTCACAAAAATTATGAAGAGGCCAACACCATCTAAACTTGTAAAATTATTTCAAATGTCAGTTACTGTCAGGTGTAGTTTCACGTCCTTTTGCATTAAAATCTTCTGTCAAATTGTATGAAATAAATATTCCTTTTCATTATCACATTTTATGCCATGACTTAGAAAGCAGCTGAATTTTGTCATCTGGATGCATTAGCAATTGTAAAATGAACCAGGGAAATACAGAGACTTTAGCTCAGACCCTTGGAGCAATCAGTGCTTGTCAGAACAAACTTTCAGGTAAAGAAAATCAGTTTTGTTCTCTGGAAACGGTCATGTTGTTTTTTTGAAATGAGTAGACATTAACACACTGTTTTCCAAGGTCACCGTTTGAGTAAAAGGAGGACACAACAAAAGCATTCTAAATAAAAATACTTTGGGAATCTTCTTCAATGAGCCTGTAGAGTGTGTGGTATAAGCAGTACGGAGGCAGCCGTAACTGCTCACTCCCCTACACGTGCCCAGCACACTGTGGAACGCAACCACAACCGCACATTGTGGATGCGATCTTCTCTCTCTGGGGGCTGCTAAGGAACAGGGTGCCTCCTGCTCAGATCAGGAAGAGCATGGACTGAAACCTTGCTGATGCATTGTCATTGAATGTGAAATGTTTTGTACCTCAAATATACATTCGTATTTTATAATACTTACAGATTAATTAACTTACATTTTAAAATGTCCTATTAAAAAAATAAAATAACTGGGAAACTTTAGTATGATGCTGGAAGGGAAGACTAAATATTTTAAAGATGTCGATTCATTCTAAAGTATAGTTGTAATTTTCTTACAGTTGCAAATATACATATTCGTAAACTTGGCAAATTCTAACTTCATAAATCTAAGAAGAAATGAGTAGTAATGGCAAGTAAAAATGTGAAAAATAAGAATAATGAAGAGATTTTTGCACTCCATAATTCTATCAGCAACAGTCAAGTAGGAGTCCCAAAAATTTACCTGCTTAGGAAAACTTTCAACCCCCTACTCACCATCTGAGGACACACAGCTGCTCCGCCATCTTCCTGAGGACCATCAAAACTAATCTCTCCTCGCCCTTTTTTCTGATCATATCCATTATACCCCAGTCAGCCCTCTGTTCCCATATTCTCACCTCCACATGTCTCTGTATTGCCCACCCTTCACACCTTCCAAGCTTCTGAAATCTTTTCAACGTTTTTTCCCTCAGAACTCAATTCTCAAAATCCTCAACCCCTTCCATGAATTTGAACTTCTTGCTTAACCGAGAAGGACTTTCACCCACTGGTAGTTTTTCTCATGCAACCTTCTCAACCGGGCCTGGGGAGTATTAGCGTTCTCCTTGTACACATTCCCTCTTCATAAAACCGCACAGAACAATGAATTTGGTCTACACATACTTGACACTGGTAAGTTCCAGGCTCCTAGCCACGCTCCCCAGCACTGCTGCTGTAATAATTGTGTGTGCATCTGTTGTGTGTGTGCATGAGTGTGTATAAGTGTTCAGTATCTATTTAGGTAATCCTCCCAGTGCATGGATTTCTCATTTCCTCCACCTCTTCTCCTCTAATGGTCACGTCCTCCCCCCTGCCTCACACATTCATGCCCATGGTCACACTCTTCTGCTTTTTGTTACTAATAGCAGTAAACCATCATCATCTCAGTTTTGAACATTTCACTCTCCATTCATAATCTGCTAAACTGGCCGCAAACTTTCTCTGGAAAGCTCACCTCCATCAATTATTCACTTCCACCAGAGTTTCCAATGACTTTCTTTTGACTCTATCATCCCCTCATGCTAACTTCCCTTCATGTCCTAAATTCACTAAACCTCCAAGCTTAAAATCCGTGGATTATAAATCATTATAGTCACTCCCTTGCATACAACTTAAACTGGTTTATTCTTCTATTCCTTTAACATGTTCTCTTGGACAAGCCTTAAATATTTTAAGTTTAACTCTTGTCTATCTTTGTCTATGGCCTCACAGATGAACTTGGCTGGGAAAAAATACAAAACCTTGGTGACTGCTCTCTGTTTCAATTCATGGTCAATAACTTCGTGTAGACGCTCGACATTCCCTGGCAGTCAGATGATCTTTCCATGATACTTGCTCTCTCCCACTCTACCAGATGACTGTTTAACAATTCTAGTCTTTCTTCAAACTTTCCCTATTCTTAGTTGCAGTTTGCAATCATGTTTCCTACTTCACTAAAAATTTGCAGCCATTTCAAGAAAGCTTTGAGAAGCAACTCATCACCTGCTTCTGAACCCACTTATTTCACCTTCCCTCCTGAATACATTTTTATTGCATCCAGCTACGATTCACATCTCTACTTATCCGTGGATCCATCCTCTCTTGTTCTGGAAAACCTTCTTTTTCTCAGCTTTATCGATTTATCTGTCACTGAATATTCATTCAGCGTACAAAGTATTGTTATTATTTCTATATTTTTTAATAAAATTGCATAAATTTAAATTTGCATCAAGTATGATGACTTGAAATACACATATGCAGGGAAATGATTACTATAGTCAAGCTAATTAACATATTCTTCTCCTCACATTGTTACCATTTTTTTGAGGGTGTATGAGTACCTGAAATCTCCTCTTTTAGTAAATTTTCAGTATTCAATACAGTATTGTTAAATATAGTCATCATGTTGTACTTTCGATCACTAGATGTATTCATACTACATAACTGCAACTTTGTACCCTTTGACCAGTTTATCTCCCCATCTCTTCCACCCACCTCCCCATCCCTGGTAACCACCATTCTATTCTCTGCTTCTACATATTCAACTGTTTTAGATTTCATATATAAGTGAGATCATGCAGTATTTGCCTTTCTGTGTCTGGCTTATTTCATTTAGCATAATGTCCTGTTTTATCCATGTTGTCGCAAATGACAGGATCTCCTTCAGGCTGAATTTTTTATGGCTAATATATATCACAATTTTTTTTATCTCTTCTTCTGTCGATGGACATCTAGTTTATTTCCATATCTGGGCTATTGTGAATAATGCTACAATGAACACGGGAGCGCAGATATCTCTTTGAAGTACTGGTTCCATTTCCTTTTGGTATATACCCAGAAGATGGTTGCTGAGTCATATGGTAATTCTATTTTTAATTTTTTGAGGAACTTCTGTACTGTTTTCCATAATGACACATCCCCACCAACAGTGCCCAAAGATCCTTTTCCTCCACAACCTCACCAACACTTGGTATCTTTTATCTTTTTGATAATAACCATCCTAACAGGTGTGATATGATATCTCATCATGGTTTTGATTTGCATTTCCCTGATGATTAGTGATGTTGAGAATCTTTTCATGTACCCATTGGTCATTTGTATGTCTTCTATCTTAAAGTGATCTTCTTTTAATACACTTCCCTTTTGAGCTGCCATCTCATTTCTATTCCCTCTAAGAGTTGCTGTGTGTGTTTTTTCCTTCCTATTTTTCTTGAACTCATTTCATTCATAATTTTATCCCCACCTCTTTAACAAAACTGCTATTGTCATGATCAACAATGATCAGCTCCTTGATAAATCCAATGACCATTTCTTATTCTTCATCTTAGTTAATTTATCAGCAATATTCGCTGACTATTCTCTCCTCATTGGATCATTTTCTTCATGTTGCTTCTAGGATGCCATTTGCTCTCTTACCACTTTGGGGGTTCTCTTTATTATTTACATTTACTTTGGTGCTTCCTTCTTATCAATCTGACTGTTGTAATTTGGAGTACTTCAGGACTCAGTTCATGGACAGCTTATGTTTTCTATCTATAATCAGTCCCAGGTGATATTATCTAGCTCATGGTGTTGAATGCCATCTATATTCTAATTCTTTTAAATCTACATTGGCACTATAAATTTCCCCTCTGAACTTCAAATCTGAGTATCCAATTGCCTAATCTACATTTCCATTAGGATGTACAGATTTGTCATCTCCACCCTCTAAACAGCAACTCATGAATTCTTCCATTAATGGCACCTTCTTCCTTCCTCTTGCTGAGTCATAAGCCATGGTATGATCCACAACACTTCTATTTCCTTCATATCCCACTTACAGTTTATTTCACTATGCCCTCACAGTACATCCAAAATCTAAACACATACCTATCAATGCTGTCCACACCCTGGTCCAAGTCACCATTAGCTCTTGCCTGGAATACTGTAAAACCTTCTTGAAGAGTGTCTCTAGTTTTAATGCCTGTTTCCCCTCAGTATTTCTTCAAGGTAGCAGTCAAAGTGATCATTTCAAAACATATGTCAAATCATATCATTTCTCGATTCAAAATACTCCTAAATTTACTCAGAAAAGAATAAAAGCCAAAGATATTAATATTACTGTATTACCTTCTGTGTTAACATTTACCATGACTCTTTTCCTCTTTTAGTTTACTTTGGCAAAGTAATTTTCTTCAGACTTACTCATTTCCTATTTATTCAACACATAGGAAATTTCTTGAACTCAGTGTCTTTGCATGTGTTCCTTCTGCCTAGAATGTACTTGATATAAGAAATTTTTATATTTTCAAAAATATGGGGAAGCCATTCTGGTTTGAACCTGATTTGGTTTAAATTTTATTTGAACCAAAGAAGCCAAGATTAGCTTGTCCAATATTGTACATCTGCTTTAATCATTACCCTAAAGTAAAGAATGTACTCTTTGAAGATAAAAAATTCATGCCTCCCTTCCGTTGACCCCAGCACTCTTTAGAGATGAGGCTGAATGCCTCATTTCCCACGACACCAGGGTCATGATGACCCATTGTGTACATGCTACTCTGTAACAAGATATCTCCTTGAATACTTGAAAGAATGTACCCTGTCATGCCTGATGTATGTCTCTTTGTTTGGAAACAGTATATAACTGTGCTAAAAATCACTCTTCTTCAGAGCACTTTCTTTCTTCGTGAAGGCTGAACTCTTGGGCTGTAGTCCTTAGGTTGGCTCAAAACTCTTTTCTGTTCTTTACTATTGAATGATTATTAATTATTTGCATCAACACTCTCTAAATATTATTCAGCTCTTTATGGACCAGTCACCTTCTCAGTAAAGACTGCACTATACATGCTATATAAAATTTCAATACTGCACAGCTTGTGAATTTCCTACTCGGATATTTTTTTTTTGTTACTCTTATTGCTAATATACCATAAATGTTTACTCATTTATAGCTTATTATATGCATTTACCGTTAGAATTGAAGCTCAACGAGAGCAGAAAAAGTTGTCTATTTTTTCACTTCTATATCTCAGCTCTTATTGACCCACCTGGCAGATATTATTTATTCAATTAATTAAAATTGAATGGACAACACTCACTTTATCGTTCTGTTTTAACACTTTGAGCAGTCTCATTTGAGTGAATGTGCTACACAGGTTATCTCCTATGCAATATTGAATGCCTGCACCCCAAATTACTTACCTGTCAGTTTTGGGGAGCTCTATCGACACTGTGAGGATAAGCATTTACTTAACGAACTGCCTACACAGTTTTCTCAATCCATGTTACACATGAGGAGCATCTGAGCTGTGGACAGTTTCTAAACCACATTGAATTTATTAGTGTTTGATATGGCGTGGAGAAGACTATTGTGAAGAACATTAGATTATTCGTTATTAATTTTTACCTTTTCACAACCTTTTATTCTATGAAGGAAAATTGCTTATAGGCTAAGCTCAACTAGCTGAATGTGGACTCCCACTAACTTTATCACAGACCATGAAATACTACTGCAAAGTTTTCAACTAGTAGGAAAAATATTCTGCCAATCTTTAGAACTTTCAGAAAGCAGTGTTCTGTCCTAACTTACCTTACTCTCTAAGCTCCCATTTATTCCTTTTGGATGCCATAGCTGCACTGCACTTTCTATTCTAATCCCATCATAAAGACCTATGTATAAACAGTGTTATTTCTATCATCTCCTTTTATCATCTCCACAAGTTACAGACATACAAGTTTCAACTAGGTATGGAGTGAAAAGAAAACTGCCTTTTGCCAACCAGACTGAGCAACCATAAGCACTCATGAGAAATAATTAGAGATCAACCATTCTGAAAATTAAAAGTATTCTTTTTAGATCCTGGTAACTTTTAACTGACTTACAAACTCTATGACCTTAAAAAAGTACACTGTAAACTTTTTTTGCAGAAAGCTTTTGTCTGGAGGATCGGCAGCAGTGTGCGCTGTCCAATGCTAGGCAATCTCTGATTTATTTTGGATGAGATCTTACTTTTTACTTTGGGTGAGACAGATGTCTGGTTCCACATTCTCAGGATTAAGTTAACATAAATTTGCTGAACAGATACAAAAGAACCTAATTCTGCTATATACATATGCAATAATAAATAATAAATATATAATAAATAAATAAAACGAATTCACCGTTTTCAAGTTTGTAAAGTGCTTTCAAAGCATTAAATCACTTTTTTTCTTATGACAAGCCACACATTTGTAGAACTGGGATTATGGCTCTGCTAAAGTTTAGAGATGAGAATAGTGATGGGCAGAAGTTTTGGCAATGTTGCACAGATAGTCAACGACAATCCTTGTTCAATTAAAATCTGCTCGCTTTTGTGAATCAGTTCTAAAATTACTTTTAGCAGATATCAGGAACATAGTTTATTTGTATCGCAATACAAGAAAATAAACCAAATGACACATAATTTACATAAAAATATTCCCAAAATCACCTGGCAGAAAAGCTTTCTCATATTCTTCCTGTTGCCCGTTCACTTACATAATTTTGTTCCACTTTCTCCTTTCCACAACAATTATTTCGAAGAAAACTAGAAAATCTCTGTTTTGAAGTTTGTGAACTAAATCATTTCAAAGTGACTTAGAAAGTCTGTTTTTGAAATAACTTGTTGAATAGCTCTGCGTCTTTTATTAAGACATAGCGTAAAAACCTTTGTCCATTTGAAATCTGGGTTGGTTTATTAATTATTGTGGATTTATTCTAAAGTGTTTCACTAACACTTAGGGGACTTTAATTCTCAACTCATTTACAAGACGCCCACATTAATTACATTTTTTAGGGGTTATATATGCTTTATCACTCTTGTCTTCCTACTTTAGAACACCTTTGAATTACATTCTCACTTCTTTAGTAAGCATAAGCGTGTGGATTTCTGAGCTTTCTTTAAAATATGACAAAGAACATTAGATAAAACATGTTCATTTTGAATGAGTAAATGTATCAGACATTTAATTGTTTATTTTTCTTTTAAAAATTAATTATTTAATTAAAGTTTTGAATGCATGTCTTTTAAAGTTAAAAAACGGGAAATGTTCTCAAACGCAAAATTCATGCCCTTTATTTAGGCAAGGTCTTTGGCAAGTTTAATAACAGAGAAATATGAAACAAGGCAAGAAAAGTATATTGTTGGCATATGCAAGTCAGAATGACATTGAAAACGGTAAATATTTCTTAGCCACGTTTTATGTGGAAAATGTGTGATAAACTCCTAGTGCCTAATTTATTTCCCCAATATCCAGCATTTACACTACAGAAAACATTCATAATGTGGTAAGAATTTTAAATGGTGGCCAGAATCTAATCTGAACACTGATCTGAGAAAATTGAAAGAAAAAGATATCAATCCTATATTCTTAGATAGTTGGGAACTGGGGTATTAGCTAGGTGTCCATAGGAAGATAATTTGAATCATTTTACCAAGATGTTACATTTCCAATATTTATAAACCTGTTTTTATATCTTTCAGTAACATGTAAATTACTTACAGGTAATTTCGGCTTTTCTATTACCAAAAATTGCTATACTTTCATTTATTTATGTGCAATAGATTCATTTTTTTGGCTCCCTGGATAGTATTTTCATTCACTATACATTAAAGCTGTGTAATAGAAAAGTTTCACATGAAATGCATATGATTCAGATTCAGCAAATTGCTCACTCTAAAATTATACAAGCATTAAGACTTCTTTTGAAATCTTAAAGCAGATTACTGTTTCAAAAGTTTCTCATGGATTTTTTCAAGATTATCAATTAGACGTAGTTTTCTTTTTTCAAAGTTATTTTTTTAGTAAGGCTTGTAATTTGCAATGATATGACCATGTTTGCTTTTTGCTTTCCATGGTACCAATCCCCCTAAATTCCCTAGCGTTCCTCTATTTCAATTTACTTTTTAAGCAACAATTATTTCAGAAAAAAGAAAAAAGAAGGAAACAAAAAAAACAACAGGAGACATATCTATTTTCTTTGAAAGTCAGTGTAAATTAGTCCATTTATGAGTGATTTAGAAATTATATTTTTAAATCAACATGTTGAGAATATTACATAATCTTGTAAACACAAATAGGCATGAATCATGATTTTATAGCTGTTAATACAATAAGAATATTCAACATTGACAGTATGTATCCATATTTTCAAAGCAAAATTAAATTTTTCTCCAAATTCCATGAGAATTTAGTAAGCATGCCATGATGAGCTATTTTAGAACGTTTTCCCTAACACATTCAAATGCTAGCTTTTGGCAACTCATGCAACTGGAAACTAACCAGTGATTCTCAACTTTGAATGTGTGTATGAATCACTCAGGAACCTCTTCAAACCTCAGATTAAGATTCAGGATGTGGTCTGAGATTCTGCATTTCTAACAGCCTCCCAGGAGGTACTCACGATGCTTGTCTCCAGGCTATGCTTTCAGGAACAGGATCCTTGACAACCTGTTTGTTGGTGCTCTGGTTTGCTTTGCATTTTGTAAAATACATTATGCTTCTCTTATTAAGTTTATGCAGATAAACAGATACTTAAAATGTTTTATATTTTAGAGAAATCCATTGGTATTAAATTGGCCCATTTAGCTTTTATTTTCCATCTTTGTATTTTTGGTTTTGTCTCATTTTTTCTTTTGAAATAAATCTGTTTACCACAGGTAGTTGAGTTTTTTTCTAAAATTCTATTAACCCTAGGTTTACATTTCATTTTTCAATCCATAAAATGAAAATCAACTTTTGAAATAATAGGAATCATTGGAATTTTATAAGTTTTTATAGGTTAATATCTTTTTTTTGTTTGTTTGTTTTTTGTTTATTGCAGTAACATTGGTTTATAACATTGTAAAAATTTCAGGTGTACATCATTGTACTTCTATTTCTGCATAGATTACATCATGTTCACCACCAAAATACTAATTACAACCCATCACCACACATATGTACCCAATTATCCCTTTCACCCTCCTCCCTCCCCCCTTCCCCTCTGGTAACCACCAATCCAAGCTCTGTCCCTATGTGTTTGTTTATTGTTGTTATTATCTACTACTTAATGAAGGAAATCATACGGTATTTGACCTTCTCCCTCTGACTTATTTCACTTTGCATTATACCCTCAATGTCCATCCACGTTGTCACAAATGGCTGGATTTCATCGTTTCTTATGGCTGAGTAGTATTCCATTGTGTATATATACCACATCTTCTTTATCCATTCATCCCTTGATGGGCACTTAGGTTGCTTCCAAGTCTTGGCTATTGTGAATAACACTGCAATGAACACAGGGGCACATGTACCTTTGCAAATTGGTGTTTTCAAGTTCTTTGGATAAATACCCAACAGTGGAATAGCTGGATCATATGGTAGTTCTATCCTTGATTTTTTGAGGAATCTCCATACTGTTTTCCATAGTGGCTGCACCAGTTTGCACTCCCACCAGCAGTGTATGAGAGTTCCCTTCTCTCCACATCCTCTCCAACACATGTTGTTTCCTGTCTTGTTAATTATAGCCATTCTGACGGGCGTGAGGTGATATCTCATTGTAGTTTTGATTTGCATTTCCCTGATAGTGATTTTGAACATCTTTTCATGTGTCTGTTGGCCATCTGTATATCTTCTTTGGAGAAATGTCTGTTCAGGTCTTTTGCCCATTTTTTAATTGGGTTGTTAGTTTTGTTGTTGTTGTGATGCATGAGTTCTTTATATATTTTGGAGATTAAGCCCTTATCAGAAGTGTGGTTTGCAAATATCTTCTCCCAATTGTTAGGTTGTCTTTTCGTTTTGTTGATGGTTTCCTTTGCTGTGCAGAAGCTTTTTAGTTTGATGTAGTCCTATTTGTTTATTTTTTCTATTGTTTCTCTTGCCCGGTCAGATGTGGTGTTTGAAAAGATGTTGCTAAGACCGATGTCCAAGAGCGTACTGCCTATGTTTTCTTCTAGAAGTTTCATAGTTTCAGGTCTTACATTCAAGTCTTTAGTCCATTTGGAGTTAATTTTTGTGTATGGTGTAAGGTAAGGGTCTACTTTCATTTTTTTGCATGTGGCTATCCAGTTTTCCCAACACCATTTGTTGAAGAGACTTTCTTTTCCCCATTGTATGTTCTTGGCTCCTTTGTCAAAGATTAGCTGTCCATAGACGTGTGGGTTTATTTCTGGGCTTTCGATTCTATTCCATTGATCTGTGTGTCTGTTTTTGTGCCAGTACCATGCTGTTTTGGTTACTATAGCTTTGTAGTATATTTTGAAATCAGGGAGTGTGATACCTCCAGCTTTGTTCTTTTTTCTCAGGATTCCTTTAGCTATTCGGGGTCTTTTGTTGTTCCATATGAATTTTAGGATTCTTTGTTCTATTTCTGTGAAAAATGTTGTTGGAACTTTGATAGGCATTGCATTGAATCTATAGATGGCTTTAGGAAGTATGGACATCTTAACTATGTTAATTCTTCCAATCCAAGACCACGGAATATCTTTCCATTTCTTTGTGTCTTCTTCAATTTCTTTCAGCAATGTTTTATAGTTTTCGGTGTACAGATCTTTCATCTCTTTGGTTAAGTTTATTCCTAGGTATTTTATTCTTTTTGTTGCAATTGTAAATGGGATGGTATTCTTAATTTCTCTTTCTGCTACTTCGTTGTTAGTGTACAGAAATGCAACTGATTTTTGTATGTTGATTTTGTATCCTGCAACTTTACCATATTCGTTTATTACTTCTAAAAGTTTTCTGGTGGATTCTTTAGGGTTTTCTATATATAAAATCAAGTCATCTGCAAATAGCGACAGTTTCACTTCTTCCTTTCCAATTTGGATCCCTTTTATTTCTTTCTCTTGCCTGATTGCTCTGGCTAGAACTTCCAATGCTATGTTAAATAGGAGTGGTGACAGTGGGCATCCTTGTCTGGTTCCTGTTCTTAGAGGGATAGCTTTCAGTTTTTCACCATTGAGGATGATATTAGCTGTGGGTTTCTCATATATGGTCTTTATTATGTTGAGGTACTTTCCTTCTATACCCATTTTATTCAGAGTTTTTATCATAAATGCATGCTGTATCTTGTCAAATGCTTTCTCTGCATCTATTGAGATGATCATGTGATTTTTGTTCTTCATTTTATTAATGTGGTGTATTACGTTGATTGATTTGCGAATGTTAAACCATCCCTGCATCCCTGGAATAAATCCCACTTGATCATGGTGTATAATCTTTTTAACGTATTGTTGTATGTGATTTGCTAGTATTTTGTTGAGGATTTTCGCATCGTTGTTCATCAGTGATATTGGCCTGTAATTTTCTGTGTTGTCCTTGTCAGGTTTTGGTATCAGGGTAATGTCAGCTTCGTAGAATGAGTTAGGGAGCTTCCCCCCCTCCTCAATTTTTTGGAAGAGTTTGCGAAGGATAGGTATTAAGTCTTCTTTGAATGTTTGGTAGAATTCACCAGGGAAGCCATCTGGTCCTGAACTTTTATTTTGGGGAGGTTTTTGATTACTGTTTCGATCTCCTTACTGGTGATTGGTCTATTCAAATTCTCTACTTCTTCTTGATCCAGTTTTGGAAGGTTGTATGATTCTAAGAATTGATCCATTTCTTCCAGATTTTCGAATTGGTTGGCATATAGCTTTTCATAGTATTCTTTTATAATCTTTTGTATTTCTGAGGTGTCTGTTGTAAGCTCTCCTCTTTCATTTCTGATTTTACTTATTTGTGCCTTCTCTCTTTTTTTCTTGGTGAGTCTAGCTAAAGGTTTGTCAATTTTGTTGATCTTTTCAAAGAACCAGCTCTTGGTTTTATTAATTTTTTCTATTGTTTTTTTGGTCTCTATTTCATTTATTTCTGCTCTGATTTTTATTATTTCCCTTCTTCTACTGATTTTGGGCTTGGTTTGTTCTTCTTTTTCCAGTTCCTTTAGGGGCATTGTTAGATTGTTTATTTGAGATTTTTCTTTTTTGTTGAGATAGGCCTGTATCGCTATAAACTTCCCTCTTAGAACCGCTTTTGCTGTATCCCATAAATTCTGGCATGTCGTTATTTTCATTTTCATTTGTCTCCAGGTATTTTTTGATTTCTTCTTTGATTTCTTCGTTAACCCAGTCGTTGTTCAGTAGCATTTTGTTTAATCTCCATGTATTTGTGGCTTTTCTGATTTTCTTCCTATAGTTGATTTCTAGTTTCATACTGTTGTGGTCAGAAAAGATGCTTGGTATTATTTCAATCTTCTTAAATTTATGGAGACTTGTTTTGTGGCCTAATATGTGATCAATCCTGGAGAATGTTCCATGTGCATTTGAAAAGAACGTGTATTCTTCGGTTTTTGGATGGAATGCTCTGTATATATCTACTAGGTCCATCTGTTCTAGTGTGTCGTTTAAGGCCAATGTTTCCGTATTGATCTTCTGTTTGGATGATCTATCCATTGGTGTAAGTGGAGTGTTAAAGTCCCCTACTATTATTGTGTTACTGTCTATTTCTGTTTTTATGTCTGTTAATAATTGCTTTATATATTTAGGTGCACCTACATTGGGTGCGTAGATATTTACAAGTGTTATATCCTCTTGTTGGATTGTTCCCTTGATCATTATGTAATGCCCTTCTTTGTCTCTTTTTACAGTTTTTGTTTTAAAGTCTATTTTGTCTGATATGAGTACTGCTACCCCAGCTTTCTTTTCATTGCCATTTGCATAGAGTACCTTTTTCCATCCCTTCACTTTCAGTTTGTGAGTGTCTTTAGGTCTGAAGTGCGAATCTTGTATGCAGCATATATATGGGTCTTGTTTTTTTATCCAATCAGCCACCCTATGCCTTTTAATTGGAGCATTTAGTCCATTGACGTTTAAAGTAGCTATTGATAAGTATGTACTTACTGCCATTTTTTAACTTTGTTTTTTTTTTTCTCAGTGTTGTAGTAGTCCTTCTCTGTTCCTTACTTCTTCTATACAGAATTGATGGTCACTTTAGTTTGACCTTTGTCTGAAAACTGTACTCTTTAACTCCCCTCCTCCCTCCTTTTATGTTTTTGATATCATATCTAACCTCTTTTTTGTGCATTTGTATCCATTACGTTCTAATCATGGAAACAGATAATTTTTCCTATTTGTGGTCTTCTCTTTTACCCTTAAATCAGTCCCTTTAACATTTCTTGTAGCACTGGTTTCTTGGTGACAAACTCCTTTAATTTTTGCTTATCTGGGAAAATTTTGATCTCTCCTTCCATTTTGAATGATAACCTTGCTGGGTAGAGTATTCTTGGCTGTAAGTTTTTTTCTTTTAGCACTTTAAATATATCGTGCCATTCTCTTCTAGCCTGTAAGGTTTCTGCTGAGAAGTCAGCTGATAGCCTTATGGGGTTTCCTTTGTACGTAACTTGACATTCTCTTGCGGCTTTTAGGATTCTCTCTTTATCTTTAATTCTGGACATTTTGATTATGATGTGTCTTGGTGTGGGCCTCTTTGGGTTTATCTTGTTTGGGGCTCTCTGTTCTTCCTGTACCTGGATGTCTGTTTCCTTCCTTAGGTTAGGGAAGTTTTCATCTATTATTTCTTGAAATAGATTCTCTGACCCCTTGTCTCGCTCTTCTCCTTCCGGGACACCTATAACACGGATGTTAGTGCACTTGATGTTGTCCCAGAGGTCCCTTAGACTGTCCTCACTCTTTTCAATTCTTTCTCTTTTACCTGTTCACCTTGGGTAATTTCTTCTAGTCTCTCTTCCAGCTCACAGATCCGTTCTTCTGTATCCTCTACTCTGCTTTTGAGTCCCTCTAGTGAATTTTTCATTTCCAGTATTGTATTCTTCATTTCTGATTGGTTCTTTTTTATATCTTCCATTTCTTTGTTGACATTCTCACTGAGTTCATCTATTCTTCTCCCCAGATCAGTGAGCATCCTTAACACTCTTAGTTTGAACTCTCTGTCAGGTAGGTTGCTCATTTCTGTTTCACTTAGTTCCTTTTCTGGGGTTTTGTCCTGTTCCCTTACTTGGAATGTATTCTTTTGCCTCCTCATTTTGCCTCTTTCCCTGTGCTTGTGTCTACGTATTAGGTAGGTCAGCTACGTCTCCTGCTCTTGGATAGGTGACCTTATGTAAGTGATGCCTTAGGAGGTTTCCAGTGTCCTTTCCTCAGTTCTCAATGTTCCAGGGGTGACCCCTATGTGGGCTACGTGTGTCCTTCTGCTGTGGCCTGTTAGCTCTCCCTATAGGCGCCCAGGGAGGCCAAGTTATGCTCCTGGCCAGCTGTTGTAATGCTCAGCTGTTTGTAGTTGTTGTGGGCCCTTCAGTCTCTTTATCAGGTGTGGGGAGCCCCAGCACAGTTGGCTGTAAGTTCTAATACCACATTTGTGTTGCAGTATTTCTTTTAACTGAGTAGGCCCCCCAGCGTGGCAGGTTGTTAGGCTCAGGGCCTTACAATTGCTGTAAGCCTCTAGCCTATTAGGTCTCTTTTCAGCTCTCTGAGGTTTGCAGCTGGGTGGGGCTGGCCTCAGGCTCGGGAACAACCAACTGTTTCAGGCTTTGGAAGGTGAGGCAAACCTCCTATGTGGGTCTTTGAGAAGCACAAGCTTTCTGCAGCTGACAAGCCCTGTTGCCCACAGGTCCACACACACAGTCAACACAGTCATGCCCGGTGTGAGCACCCCGACCCCCAAGTGGACCCAGTCTCTCCACGGCGGGAGCCCCACACACTCCACCACCACCCCACACTCTCCACCCGCTCCTTGTGCACACCCTTCCCCACTCAAGTCGGCTCAGTTGCCCGGCTGCAGAGAATCTAGTCACCAATCTATGCAGGCCCACTAGTTGCCTGAGGGCTTGTTGTTGGGTGGGGCCCGTCTCTAGGGTGGGCTGCCTGCCCTGGCTGAGCTAGATTAAATCGGTGCTCTAGCGGGTGGAGCAGACCCTGGGCTAGCAGGCCTCAGGGAGAACTCCAATGGCGTCTGTGTCAGCACGCTCACACCAGGCCACAACAATGGCCGCCGCCAATGTCCCAGTCCCTGGAGAGGTCTCACCCCTCACCGAGATGCACTCAGGGCCTGTTAGGTGAGTCTCTTGTCACCGAAGCACTGTGCACCTTTCTTTCTGGTGATTTTAGGATGCTTTATGGAACGTGTGAGTTTGTGCGTGGGCCCTTTAAGAGCCAGTTTTAGTTTCTTTGTGAACCGGGTTTTCTGGGGGTGCTCCCCAATGCTTTAGTAGCAGCAAAGTCAGATATTATGCCGCTGGTGTCGATTGTGCTGGGTCCACAAAATGCCCACAGCGGGGGCGCTCCCCGGCTCAGGACCCCGCTCCTCCAGGGAGGCTGCGCACCTGTGAGCTGCTCCCGGCGGCCGTGAAGCTGGCGGCTTGTGAAGGCGGCGTTTTTCTCTCCGGAAGGGAGTCTCTGCCTCTTCCACCCCAGTTAGGATTGTCCGTTGTTGCAGGAGTTCCTCTCATCCAGTTTTCAGTTCTGTCTCAGGGGTAATTTTTCCACGAGTAGTTGTAAATTGGCTGTGTCCACGGGAGGAGGTGAGTTCAGAGTCTGCCTACGCCGCCATCTTGACTCCACCTTCCTATAGGCTAATATCTTGAAACACTTTAAATCACAGGCTACTAATGGCCTATAAACTTGAAAGTGATTGACATTACTCCATAGCAAACTAAATGATGTACATAGCTATCTAGTTTTAAATAATACTTTATTACATTAAAGCAACATCTTGAAATGATTTCTTTTCATTTGGAAATCATAGCCCTTACTCTAGTCAGCAAAGAGAAGAATATAAATTTTCATTAAACTTTACAGCTAGAAGCAGCCTGTTTACTTTATTAATGGAGGAACTGAAAATCAAGGAGTTTACCACTTAAATATCCTTCTTACATCATGTATCTTTGTGAGATATTGATGTGGGGGTCTAATTGTTGCTATTTGATTATGACATTATTCTCATTATTACCAGTGGAGATAAAGTAGACAAATCACAGCTATGTAAATATCTAACTCTGCAATAGCATCTTTCAGATTAGTAATTTATAACAAATGACCTAATTAATTATTTCATAAAAGGTAGGCAATTAATGTTTTCCTTTATCTTCTTTAATGGTAGAAAATATGATATTCAATAATTTACATGTTAATATATCAAAATACTGATTTATTTGCTATTCATTATATTGATTGTTTATGAACACTATAACATTTCAAATTATTGTGTTTATTTCTAAAATAAAATCTCCTACTTGTATCAGATATTTCTCTATCAGTTAATTATCCTCTATGAAAGACATTTTATTTTTTTAAAAATAACAGCACAAGTCAGTGTTTGACCTTTCATAGAAACTATTAAAACTACCTAACAATGCTTCTGGATACTGCTTCTTTGATGGTTTGTGAAAAGGAGTCTTCCTTCTTTTCATTTAAAATTTATTTGTCTCCTTGGTCATATCCTGTACACTTTCTTGGACTGAAAACCACAAAATGTCATCTGTATTTGCTCGTTAAACATCCTTGGATTCGTTTAATAGTTCTAAAAATACATTATTCCTATGTTCCATACTTCCTTATGTAACTGGTATGATTAGTGTGAGTAAAGAACAGTGATAGAACATTCAATTATGGTAGATTACTCACAAGTCAACAACTGGGAGATTTCTGATTCCCAATTAAAAAAATCAGATAATGCACAAACATGTGAACATGACAATTTAGGTTTATTAAGTGGATAAATCTATCAACAGGCAATCCCACTGCCAAGTGGAGATAAAACATCTCACCACGAGTGATTCAGCAAAAAGGATGCTCAGATGTAAATCAGAAAAGAATCAAAGTATTTTATTCATTGCATAATTAGATTAGAAGAATCCTTTAACTTCTGTCATCTGATTTGTATGAAGAGAAGTACTTCATCTTATAGAAAATCAAAAATTTGGAAAAACCCTCAAAATAACTTAAAAGGAAAAATACTTTAGAATATATGATGATAATGATATGGATAATCACAAAATCCAGTCCTTAGACTATGTGCTACACATCACTCTTCCACAAATTGAAACTTGTTTGGGGTTTGGAAATACGGTATAATATACTACAACTGGAATCACAATATAACTGGATGGATAAATTTCAGAATAATTTGAAAAATTGTTTAAAGCAATTCTATAATATGAAATATAAAATGTATAAAATTTAAGACATTTTATTCTAATGTAAGCTATATCAAAATAATTACTTCTTTTGACAAATTTAATCTATCATTTTCCCTCTGAGGTTTTTACATACAGGTCTTTCACCATCCTTTCTACCATACTATGCAATTAAAAATCATTCTTTACTCACGTGCCCAAAAGTACCCTTCAGGAATTATGCCAAGCAAGTTTTTGATTAAATATTAAATGTAAATGACTTTTTTTTTTTTTTTTGGTAAGGAAGATCAGCCCTGAGCTAACATCCCATGCCTATCCTCCTGTTTTTTTGCTGAGGAAGATTGGCCTTGAGCTAACATCCGTGCCCATCTTCCTCTACTTTATATGGGACGCCGCCACAGCATGGCTTGACAAGCGGTGCGTCCGTGCGCGCCCGGGACTGGAACCCGCAAACCCCGGGTCTCTGAAGCAGAGCGCATGCACTTAGCTGCTTGTGCCACCGGGCCAGCCCCCCTGAATGCAAATGATTTTGTTTGTCACAAGAGCAACATCAGTAAGTGCTTTGTGGACTTGAATGATTACTTGCTACCAAAAAGATGCTTAAAATGTGTCACCAAGAGGAAAATGAAAACTGTATCTCTGTCTTATATAATTTCTATAGTACTTCAAAAATGCAAGCCTTCTAAATCTCATCCTCCTCATTAGTTCTCCATATTCAAGGAGATTTATGTTCTAAGGATGATTCTGACCAGGAATTCTGTCTTCACCTTGCTTCTCGATGTCACTCATGTCTCATCCATCATGGAAGCCTCTTGCTATCTCTCTGTCTTACACCTACTTGAATGTGGAACTTACATTCCTTCTCATGATGTCCCGCATGAGATGAACAACAACAATGAGCAAACAATAGCATTCACTAAAACTGAGGATTAGATATCACTGCCTCTTAAACTCTTGAGGCAGTCCAAAGTGTCATTGTTTTCTCAGAACCACAGCAAAAATATCCCTGCCATTTTATTTTGCATATTTCAGCTCATTTCATTATTTATCTCCGAACTCAAGTTCAAGATCATCTGTTCCTGTGCACTGACTTATTAAAAAGCTCTGTTAAAAGAAAAGCCATCTACAAGTCTAAGGCTCTTTCCTGCACAATCACTAATAGTTCTTTTCTCTTTCTTTTCTTAACATGTGATCTTGTGTTCCTCTAGTGCTTTTCTTGGGGAACCAACAGTTTTTAAGTGTGTGATGTTTGCATTAAGATGCGACTTAAAAGAGGGAATTTGGGTCCTTGCTCAGTGTGTCAGTTGTTTCTTATTTGTGCGTGGACTTACTGTACAACCTTCTCTCTTTATCCTAAGTGAGTGAATGTGTGTCCTTGTGGTCACATTGGAGAATTGGTTTTGTCTACATAGGGCCATGTGGATAAGGGATAGGAGAGAGTTGTCTGCCTTTTCTGTTCGACATCACCACCTCACACAGATTATATATTTATATATATAATATATAATTTACATTTTACATATATATCTATATGGTCACAGTTATAATTACAGTTACATAGTTTTTATGGTATTGTATTGTCAGTGGGGAAGGTGTAACTGGGGAATGGAGACTTGGGAGTCAGTTGTAATTTCCATGCTCATAAAATTTTGGTAAAGCTACACCCAGTGCGTTAAATTTGGACTAGTAGTCTGATCGATGTTGCAATTGTTTGGCAAGTGGCTTTAAATTGTTTTGCTTTTCTGCTGTCTAGACGGTCTCTGATTAATGGAGGATAGCCTGGGGTTTTAGTAGGAATAGCTCTTTCAATAGAGATTTATTACCGATCATAATCTTTAGTGATGATAAGAGGGAAATGAGTGTGAGTGAAGTATAAATGTGCTTTTCTATTAACCTGTTGATTAGATATAATAAGTAGGCAAAGAACAATTTGATTTTCTAAGGTTAAATGCTGCAGCATGTAGAGTTTAGCCTGTATAATTTTACCCTATTATTATTTTTAAATGATCACACATCAAAACCAACAATTTCATATAATTTAAATTAAGAAAATGCACACAATTATCACAGATCTTAGCAAGAGTATGCATTTATTAAATAATTCTTGTTTTTACTTTTGTTAATGTTAAACTAATAATTTTGTAATACCATGTTATATTCTCTTACAGTTGCCTTTTTTTCCCATATTCCTTTCTATTTCTAATAGTATTCTCTTACAAGATTTGATACCATTATATATATATATATATATATTTTTTTTTTTTCCCTCCCCAAAGCCCTAGTGCATGGTTGTAAGTCCTTTTGGTTCTTCTGTGTGAGCCGCTGCCACAGCAAGGCAACTGACAGATGGATGGTGTGGTTCCATGAGTGGGAAATGAACCCAGGCCGCCAAAGCAGTGAGAGCGCTGAACTTTAACCACTAGGTCATCTAGGCTGGCTCTATTCATTTTGGACTGTACCTCTTAACATTGATCCTTGGATTATTCCTTGCCTTATAATAAGTTTGTCACCTGAAGTTTCTTTGTAGTCACTTTTTTTAATGTAAATTGAAACACTAAAAAATATAATCCTTTGTTCTACAGAGTTTTCTTTGTCTCTAAGCAAAATAATGTCTTATTTTGTGTTTTACCACCATGTGAGATACTTTTCCTTATTAATTTCTGGTGTTAGAAATGGAGGCCAGGAGCTGGCCTGGTGGCATAGTGGTTAAGTTCTCGTGCTCCTCTCTAGCAGCCTGGGGTTTGCAGGTTCAAATCCCGGGCATGGACCTACGCACTGCTCATGAAACCATGCTGTGGTGGCATCCTCTACTATAAAGTAGAGGAAGATGGGCGTGGATGTTAGCCCAGGGCCAGTCTTCCTCAGCAAAAAGAGGAGGATTGGCAACAGATGTTAGCTCAAGGCTAATCTTTGCACAAAAAGTAAACAAAAAAAGAAAGGGAGGCCAAAAAGAGACTTGGCCTCAGATACAAAATGGTTCAGGATCGGAGCTCCAGCTCCCCAGGCCAGCAAGGGCAAAGTTGGTTGTTTTGCTCTTGAAGAGACAGAGAAGAGAAAGAAAGATGGAGAAATGGGGTAGAAGAGGTATCAGTCTTGGTAAAACCAAGGAAACTCCTTTCCAGGGGATAGAATTCAACATCATAACTATATGCTAAATGATTAAAATTCCACTCAATTACATAAGGAACATAGTAATAGGTTTTGAAATTAAGCTTCTATAAAACCTCAGCAGTGGACTGAGCTGTGCCCTCCAGTGGTCAGTGACTGACTAGTGTCCACTGTGATTCTCCAGTGAGCCAGAGGAGCACAAGGTGATCCAAGGGATCAGAGGGAAGCAGTAGAGGGAGGAAGAGAGTCTGGTTGAGTAGAGGGGCTGAAAATCTTGTTAGCTCCTCCTGCACCACCCCTCCCTCACAACACCATTTGCCCTAAAGTATTTACCCTTTTTCCTGATCAATATATAAAAAGCGATTTAGCATTGTTTTAACAATAACTTGGAGGTGTCTATGAATTTCTGGACCTATATCTGGGTGTTACCCCTTTCTCAAATAAGCAGAGCTGAGTCCAGAGACTACCCTATTCTTTCCTCCTTAGGCTATTCAATTCATTCTCTGCTCAATATCGCTTTTCCCAAAGCCACTACCGAAATCCAAACAATCACTGTTTTTCTTTCTTTTTTTTTTTTTTTTTTGGTGAGGAAGATTGTCTCTGAGCTAACATCTGTGCCAATCTTCCTCTATTTTGTATGTGGGTCACTGCCACAGCATGGCTTGATGAACAGTGTAGGTCCGCACCCAGGATCTGAACCCACAAACCCCAGGCCACCAAAGCGGAACACACCGAACTCAACCACTACGCCACTGGGCCAGCCCCAATCATTGCTTTTCTTGAATTGTTAAAATAGCTTTTTGAAATTCTTGTTCTCCTAACTTGGACAAGAAGGAGGAAAGAAGGAAGGGAAAGATATGGACTACAGTGTGAGGGAGCTGAAAATGCTCTGTGTTCACTGTGTGACAGAAATTGTGTTCAGCATTTACCTGCATTATTTTACCTAAATTATCCTGTGGGGTTGGGTTCATCTTTCTGACTGTTATGAGAAAATTTAAGCTCATAAATAAGCAGGAGGGTAAATTTCTTACTGATATCTTGCTGAAGTGACATTACATACTGAAACCTCACTAAAGTCACAGTAAGTCAATATTAATGGATTTTTATAAACGTGTACACTACTAAAATCTATATTGTTTTTACCTATAGCTTGACTAATTCAAATTCTCTGAAAAATAAAATTTAGAATATAAATCAAAATATTTTATCTTAATGGAATAAGATGGGTTTCAATCTCCATTCTAAATGATCATATATATTATATTAGGAAAAGTATATTTTAAATTATTTCCCTATGATGATACTACCAAACTGCATGAGTTATTTAAAGTTTAAAGCACAATGCTTATCTCTCAAAAAGATTTTATTAACTTAGATGCTGTAAATTAATTACATCATGTAGCTTAAATTATTACAAGGGAATTTCTTTGAAGATATTGTGTAGTGTCCCATGGAGTATCAGCAAGTGAGAAATTGCAATTTAATAGAGGGTGTGTTATACTAAAATTGCAATTTGCTCAAATATTTGTTTTGCTTACTCCTTCGTTAACATACTGTACAAACATTGAACTTAAAATTCAAGTCATCCCCAATGCACTGTTAATTAAGACCACATGCTTTGCAATTTAAGGATCAGATGGTGTGCTTTAGTCTTTAAAAGATGAAAACAATGTACAATTAGATTCATTTACACTACAGTCATGTGCCACATAACAATGTTTCAGTCAATGAGGGACCACATATAAGACAGTGGTCCCGTAAGATTCGTACCAGATAGCCTAGGTGTGTAGTAGGCTATACCATCCAGGTTTGCATAAGCACACTCTATCATGTTCACACAATGACACAATTGCTGAATGACACATTTCTCAGAATATAACCCGGTAGTTAAGTGAGGCATGTCTGTATGCCAACATGGTAATGCTTTTCTTCTTGTTGAATACACAATAATTACATTTTAAAGGCTATTAAAAAATAGCCTTTATTTTTTAGAACAATTTTATGTTCATAAAAAATTGAGCAGAAAGAATTCCCATTTACCCCCTCTCTCCAGCACATAGTTTCCCTATTATTAACACCTTGCATGAAAGTGGTATATTTGTTAGAACTGATGAACCAATATTAATACATAATTATTATCTACAGTCTATAGTTTACATTAGGGTTCACTGTTTTCTGGTGAGGAAGATTTGTCAAAACCCATTCTATATGTTTTGACAAATTGTTTTGACATGTTTTGACAAATTCATGTTATTCATCCAACATTACTGTATCATACAGAATAATTTCACCACGCTAAAAATGACCTGTGTTCCACCTATCCACCCCTCCTCACAAAGTCCTGAACCCATCCCCATCATTGGCATGGCTGTATAAGAAAGTAAAGCAAAGCATGATTGTATAAGAAACACTGTCAAATAAATTATATAAAATCCATGCCTAAGTAGATATATGAAAAATATTTGTGTGTATGATTTTAAGCCTAATTAGTCTAAATAAGAGGGCGTAAACTGGATTATTAATAGAAAAATGAGGCAAGAAACTGGCCTATAACAAACTTAGTGTGGTCATTTCTAGGCTAGATTTTTGTCTCTTAAACATTCTATCTTTGACGTCACCTCCTGTTTCTCCAGTGTCACTGTACACATATGATACTAATCTATTTAAATCTTATAAGGAAATGGTTGCCATTTAATGTAAATTCTGAGAAACCACTTTCCTCTGGCAGAATTCAGGTCTTTGTGGTTGTAGGACTGACCCTTAGCTCCTAAAGGTCACCCACTTTACATCGTGACCTTTTGCTTCTACAAGGTCAATTCCTCAGGAAGGATCCTGTTCCTCTTTCAAGGCTTCACTTGATTAATCAGGCCCATTCAGGATACTCTCCCTTGGATTGACTCAAAATTGACTGATTTGGATCAGTAACTACATCTAAAAATATCCCTTCACCTCTGACATATAACTAATCTAATTACAGAAGAGAGTTCCACTCACATAGGAGGTGATTATACAAGGAGTATACAGCAGGGGGTGCAAATCTTGAGGGTCATTTTAGAATTCTACCTACCTCAACTCCCTACTTACCTATAAGATATCTGGTATTTTAAATACTAAATTATATCCCTTTAGCTACCAAATAGCCCTGTCAATAATAACAATGACCGCGTTGGTCAGAAAAGGCCAGGTTGTGCTGCATAAAAAATAAAAAGAAAGAAAACTGACGGTCCAGTGGATTACCAGCAAAGATTTATATCATATTTAGTATATGTGTCCACATCCTTATTCATGGACCCAGCATGACAGATTTTACCATTTTGTGACTACATTATGTATTTCTTCCCTGGCAACTCCCACACACAATCAACTGATGATTCCCATTGGCTTCACTATCTGGAAATCTGTCCATTTCACACTCTTCTCCATCTACGAGAATTACCCCCAGATCATCTGTGCTTCTTTTCTCCTGACTCTTACCATCTATTCTCAGTATAGCAGATACAATGAGCCTTTTAAAAAATATGTCATATCATGTCACTCTTCTATTTAAAACTCTCTAAATGCTTCCTATTTCACTTAGAGTAAGGGTCAACAACCTGGAGGTTCCACTTCTGTAACAGCAGAGTGAGGAGCCCTGTTGCCCACTCACAAGTGAAATATCCATAACTGGTGAAGTTATTTTTTTTAAAGGAAGTCTCTGGCATGCAACAAATGAAGAAATGTATATTTCAAGCAAGTCCTCTAAATCTCTGTAGGAACAGCGAGAGTCTGTGGCACTTGAGCCCTTTCTCCCCTTCAGCTCAGTTTGAAGGAAATTCCACTTGGGCAGGTGTGACCAAGAAGATGATGCACACTGTATCACGGGGAGGGGCAGTCCACCCCTCCTTGATTTCTCAGTCAATCCCAGCTCCACGATCCAGAGGCAAAATTCCTGGCAAATTTGTCCGAGAGATGGAGTTCGTTTCCTCCATAGCCCCAACTTGCAGGACAGAGGCTGTACCACAAGTACCATAGACTGAAAATAAATGAAGCATTGATTGCTCTCATCCCATAAGCGTATGAAAGGATGTTGAACACAATGGCAATAAGTGAAAGACAAAAAGCAGAATTAGATACCACTTCAAACCAAATAGGAAGGCTATAATCAAAACAAAGATAATATCAAATATTGTTACAGAAATAGAGAAATTAGAATACTCATTCACTGCTCATAGAATTGTAAAATGGCATACTTGCTTGGAAAATAGTATGACGATTCCTCAAAAGATTAAATATATGAGCCAATAATTCAATCCTAGGTATGTACCCAAGATAAACGAAGATACATGTCCACACGAAAACTGGTACAGGGATATTCATAGCAGCATTATTCATAATAGCTAAAAAAATGTAAACAACCCAAATGCTCATCAGCTGATCAATGAATTTAAAAAATTATGGTAAACCTATACAAAGAATATTAGTCACCCAGTAAAAAGGGAATAAGGTCGTGGTATATCCTACAACACGGACAAACCTTGAAAACACTATTCGAAGTGAAAGAAGCCATATGCAAGACCACATACTGTATGATTCCATTGATATGAAATGTCTAAATAAGCAAATACATAGAGACAGAAAGTAGATTATTGGTTAGCAGGGGCTGGGGTAAGGAGGGATGGGAAGTAACTGCTAACGGGCACAGGATTTCTTTTTGGAGTAACAAAATGGTCTGAAATTGATTCTGTGATAATTGAATTACACATTTTAAGTGGATGAATTATACAGTATATGAATTATATATCAATAAAGCTGTTTTTGTTTAAAAATAAAGATGTAAATATTCTTAAATTGGTCTATCTGGGCCTACATGATCTGCATCCTGCTGGTTTTCTCTATAACCTCATCTCTTTTCACTTGCCCCAGAATCACTTCTTTCCAGCCACACTACTTTTTTCTTTTCCTTGTCACAACTTCTACCCTATGGTCCTTGCATAGAATGTTTCATCTTCCTGGTAAGCTCTTCCCCTAAATATTTCATGGTTAACTCCCCGTGTCACCTTCTCAAGGACATCTACCTTGACTTCTCTATCTAAATTTGGAATTGAAACCAGTCCACAACCATCGTGATGCCCCTGACCCCAGCTGTGTTTGCCTTTCTTGCCAGCCCTTACCATCGTCTACTACCAGATAATGTACTTATTTACTATTACTATTATCTCACTCTTCCCAGGGACCTTAGGATCTTGTTTTCATTGGGGGATTCTAAGAATCTGTGCCCATGGTTTACATTCAATATTTACTTATTTTGATGAATGATCATTAGTCTGTGCCACGTGACTAATATTTCCCTCCCGATCAATAGTTTCTGACCTGTCTTCATCTCAATATTCCTTATTGTTCATGCCCAGACTTGCCCACAATGCATTTAGTCACCCAGTAAAAAGGGAGGAGGGTCTTTCTAAACCAAATATCTGGTTTTGTACGTCCTTAATTAAATATCTGTAACCACTTTCGTTTGCGACTAGAAGAACATTAAACTACTAAATTTGCTCAATTTCTTGTCATTACCTGGTTATTTTCTTCCTTTCTAGCCTCATTTTTCATCGTAGCCTTTTTTTTTCAATGCCATATTTAAATCATACTGAACATTTTTATTTTCCTTCAGAAAACCTGCTATTTTTTCTTGCCGATATCTCTCATGGGAAGAGTTTTTGCCCTGCCTTTTACTTGATGAATTCTTACCATGTCTCATGTCATAAGCCTCTTGCTCCAAAACACCTGTCTTGATATAGTCCAGGTAAGCTACTGTATACATCATAGAACGTTTCTCAGTGTATTAAATCATTTATTCAATGAATTTGTAATGTCAATTTTTAAGAGAAATGCATTGGTATTCTAAAAATAGTGACTCTTCAGGAACTGACACCTTCACTATCTAGCACATAGTATTCACTTAAAGTGTATTTATTGACTCATTTATACAAAATTGTGTTGGCTAAAATGTTTGGCTCCACAAAATAATTTTTTCCTTCTTTTTATAACAGATCTTCTTTGGTTTCTGATAACACCTTTCCATGGTATTTGATAGTGATGAACGCTGTCCATGAACTACTGCTATGGGCATAAAATCCAGATTTGGGATATTAGAAGTGTCCCTGAGAATTTCTTTTGGAATTGTCAAAAAATGTGAATTTTTTTTTCACTGGTATTGCTAGCTTAGGTGATCATATTTATCATACACACAGAAAGCTTTTTGAAGACCTAAACCTATGCATGGAGAAGCAGTGCCATGCTTCTGGGTAGGATGGGTGCAGTGCCAAGCAGTGGGTAGGATGATGATCAAACCTTCTCATACCCAAAGACCCAACCATTCCAATTTTCCATATAGAACCTCTAGAAATTTGTGTACATGCCCACCAAAGGACATGGGAAAGAATGCTCAAAATAGCCTGTATGATACCTTAAAATATCCCGAAAGTGCATCAAAATGGGAATGGATGAATACATTCTTATGTATTCAAAGAATAAAATATTATACATTATTGAAAATGAATGAACTACAGACACACACAAACACGAATTGTAGACACAATACTTTTTTCAGGAAACATCATTGTTTATTATGATTGACTCCTAGAATAAAAAATTCCCACATCTGCCTCAGAAGCTGCTGTAGATATTATGGACAAAAATATATTCCAGTGAATGTACTTTCAATATTTGTTAGTCATTGTGTATCATATACGAATATTAAAATACATGTTAGAGACATCATGAAACATAATTGCCTGTCAACAGTTACCATGTGTATGTTGGCCAAATCCAATTATTTAATCCAAAAATATGTATTAAAGTGAGATAGCCAATGGATAGACACTAATGAATACATTGCAAGTTTCATAATCATTACTTCAAAATAATGTAGTATTTGAATCAAGTTTCTAAAATTCTGTGAACAGTAAACCCAGTCCATCTTTTGTTATTTTTTATTATCCTTTATCTCTTCCACAGTTGCTACCTCTTGAAGTACTTGTTATTCCATGGAGTGAAAAGGGCTAATGTTGATGAAGAATGTGGTTGATAATCCACAGTCATTTTCACTTGAGAAAACTGAAAAACACACTGCCAGATGTTCTATTTCTCTTTCCTTCTCTTTGTTAGCAGTCATCCTTTTTATCTTGGTCATATAATCTTGTTTGGGGGCAGTGAAGAGGATTGAGAAGGACAATATTCTCCAGGAATAATATTTGTCTTTCTTGTAGATTTTTTAAAAATACTGCATGTGTGTGTGTATACTAATCAGAACTTTAGCCAACTCACTCTTTCTTTTTTCAGTTTAGCATCACATATGGAAAACATTGCACGAATTCCAAAATGAATGGAGAAAAGATGAGAAAAATTAAATGAGACATAGCAAGGTAAAAAAGCAAGATTAAGATAGACAAGTGGAAGAACTACAATAAAAAAGACAGAAGGCTAGGGAAAGATAAGCCACAAAGATGAAGCACTTACAGAATGGAATAAAAAACCTGGCATAAAAGTGAAGTCATGGTTTAAATCTATCAGGGTTTTGGCAAGAGTGCATTGTCGATTTTTTCAGCACAGGAGTGACAAGTTTTCTTTATAGTGTTCCTAAGACCCTGCCACCTCTCTCATTTAGCCAGTTCCCAAAGAGAGTGGATGCACTGTTGAAACTCTTCCAAAATTAGATGTAAAGTCATAGTCGTTACCTTGTAATAGGACACATATGATGATTTTCTTTGGGATATTAGGAAATCATAAATTAGCATATAAATTGTTTCAGACTTTAAGGTGCATTCTAACAGTTTTCTCTCATCTATATGTCAGTGAAAGAGAAAGCTGACTTGTATTTCAAAATATAACAGACTTTAAAAAGGTATAAGTATGATAGCTATTTAATTAAATAAAGATGTAAGAATTATTTTAAATGAGTACCTGTCATTACTTATTATCCATAGAATTACAGGGCTAATTCCAAAGAGTTCCATTCATATATAAAGCAAGTTCATACTCTCATAACCAGATAAGGGTCTACTTCATTTAATCTCACTCTTTGCATATTATTTTTACTAGCTTTGGATATAATTAACTCAAATTGTTTTCCTGAACTGGTCAATTCTAAATAGTTTTGCCTTATCTTTTGCATTTTTCCAGTGAATATAGAGTTCTATCTCCTCAACTAAGTCAAAATGGCATTCTTCTTGCCTAACCAACCATAACAAATGTTCATAACCCATGAGTATTACCTTTCCACATCAACACTCTTGCAATTCTAATAGCTCAGGGGTGTATTTGCGTCACTACTATTCATGCTTTGTATCAAATCCCTTGTTCTACAACAGCTTTATAGCAAAAATATGCATTCATCTGTACTTTCCTAGAGTGTAACTATAAAACATTTGAGATCATTTTATGAACATATAAAATATTTATCTACGGAATTTTTTCTGGTGTTTAGCCATTAATACAGCTGCTGTGAATATTTGAGTACAATCGTGTTAGAATTAATTTGTCTTATTTATAGTACTTAGGAGTAGAAGGAGTGAAATTTAGGGGAGGCATATATATAACATTATTAACAACTGCTAAAGAGTTTTCTAAACGTGGCATACCATTTTAACTTCTACAATATATGCCTGAGAGTTCCAGTTGCTTCGCATCCTTTCCAACATGTGCAATTTTAATCATTCTGGTGGGTGCATAGTGAACTCCTCACAGTTGTAATTTATATTTCCCTGATAAGTAATGGTCTTGAACATATTTTCATATGCAAATGAGACTTGGATAGCCTCATTTCTGAAATGCTGTTTAAGTTTCTAGCTTTTTTTTTCTAATTAGGTTGTTTCCTCTTATTTACTGATTTGTACAGATTCTTTCTATGTTCTGGGCACAAATCCTAATTCAGAGTGCTTTAGACGAGCATAAGTATAAATTTTGATAAAATTCCTCTTTTTTTAAAATTATCAATAACTTTTGTGTCTTGATTAAGAAATATTTGACTACTTCAAAGTCTTTAAAATATTCTACTACATTTTTCTTTACAAATATTGAGTTTTTTGTTTTTACTTTTAGGTCTATGCTCCTTTTCTGATTGATATTTTTTTTCTTATGGTACAAATAGAGTTTCATTTCTTTTCCATTCAGATATCATTTTGTTTCTCCATCATATTTTGAAATGATATTCAATTTCCAATTGTAATGCATGGGGCCATTTTTTGAAAACCAATGAACAATATATGTTTGGGCCTATGTCTAGAATATCTATTCTGTTTCATTGTCTTGGCTAGTATCACTTTATAATAAGTTTGGAAATTTTATACTATACTTTCTTCAACCTTACTCATCCATTTCAAAAGGGCTTCTACTATTATACGTATATTACATTTCCAAATATATTTTAGAATCATTCTGTCAAATTCTATGTATAAATCTGCTGGCGTTTTATAAAAACCGTTTTTAATCTATAGTACGAATTGTTAATAAAACACATACTAATGACATCAAGACTTCCAATCCATGAACATGGTATTTCTTTCCATTTCTAGGTCCTTAACTCCTATTACCAAAATTTTAAATGCCTTTTTTAGATCTGTTCCTATTTTTTAGCTAATTTTTTGGACAAATTGCTAAAGATTAAGTGTGGTATAGTTTGAGAGTATGGCGCCTCGGAAATCTGCAGACACAAAGGGAGTTTGTATACAACCACAAGATCTTCTCCACATTAGGGGGAATGTATTCCCAGGAAAGATTTCAAAAAGGGTGGGAGACTGAGAAGGCTCTTTCAGGTTTATAAGCCCAGAGGAGGCTACCAGCCACGGCTGCAAGAACAGCGTAAAGCCCTTTCCAGACCTTCCGTGTGGAAGAAAGAGCTTGAACCACTGGAAAAGGGAAGGAAGGAAGCAAATCATGTTACTCCCAAGGCACAAATAAAGACCCACTGTGGTTGGGGATGTGTAAAGAATTTTCATAAATACCTTTGCCATTTAGAGCTGCAGAATACATTTCTGGATGCAGGATGTTATGGTAACATCATTAAAAGATTTTTACATGAAAGAGGCAAGAGATGCTCTTCAAGATAAGATGCATCAAAGAAATGAAGGATTGGTGTTAATTCCTCTTTAAATGTTTCATAGAATTCACCAGTGAAGCCATCTGGCCCTGGTATGTTTTTCCTCAGAAGTTTTTTGATTACTGATTCAATCTCCTTGCTATTTGTCCGTTCAGATTTTTCTATTTATTCATGATTCAGTCTCAACAGGTTGTATGTTTCTAGGAATTTTTCCAGATTATGAAATTTTTAGTATATAATTTTTCATAGTAGTCTGTTATGACCAAACAGTAGTAGAATACACATTCTTCTCACACTCACTTTGATCATTGTCTAGGATAAATCACATATTAGGCAACTAAACAAGTCTTAACAAATTAAAAAAGACTAAAATCATACAGAATACCTTTTCTGACCACAATGAAATTAAACTAGAAATCAATAACAGAAGTAAAATTGGAAAATTGACAAATGTATCAAAATTAAACAATCCACTCTTGAACATCCAATGAGTCAAGTAAGAAATCAAGAGGGAAATTAGATAATATCTTAAGACTACAAAATAAAATATTAACTAACAAAACTTATGGCACCCAACAAAAGTAATACTAAGAAAGATGTTTATAGTAATAAATACCTACAATAAAAAAGAAGAAAGATTTTAAATAAATAATCTAACTTTATACCTCTAAGTAGAAAAGGAAGAACAAACCAAGCCCAAAGTTAGCAAAAGTCAGGAAATAATAAAGATCAGAGCAGAAATAAATGAACTAGAGAATATTAAAACAATACAAAGGAAGCAACTAAACTAAAAATTGAATTTTTAAAAATATAAATGAAATTGACAAATCTTAACTGGACTAAAAAAGAAAGAGAGAAGACATAAATAAAATGAAAAATGAAAGAAGAGACGTTACAACTGAAGCCACAGAAATAAAAAAGAAAAAAAAATGCTCAAGCCAGAATTCTATATCCAATGAAAATATTATTTAAATTTGAGGATAGAATTAAGAAATTTTCAGATAAATGAAGTTGACATAATTTGTCACCAGCAAAACTTCACTACATGAAACATAAAATGATGCTCCTCAGGAATAAGAGAAAAGATACCTAATGCAAACTCTGATCTAAAAAAGGAATTAGTAAGAAAGTGGGCATATATAAAAGTCTAGGTGTTCTTTCCCTTCTTAAATTTGTGGAAAAAAAAAGATTATTCAGTAAAAAAATGATAAAATCATGAGATGAGATTTGTAACATATGTAGATGTAAACTATTTACAAAAATTTATTAAAAATAAGAGGGCAGGTAAATAGATTTATGCCATACTAAGGTTATTATGCTTAGAAAGTGGAGATGTTAAAGGGAGAGTTAGGAACTGTCAAGTAGGAAATTAATCATGTCAATTAGAAAGGGGAAGGTTGAAGTCAGAATTTTTTAGTATTTAATGTGAAATTTGACAAGATACAAAAATGACTCAAAATAGACTCTGATAAGAAAAGAACCCGTATTGTTAGCCTCAAGCAACCATTACTGGAGCAATAAGATATAGATGAGAAAGCCATAGAGGAAATAAAATTGGACACTCAAAATATTTCATTAACCCAGAAGAAAGCAAGTAAAAAGGAACAACAAGAGAACAAAAGCAGGAGAGAAAAGTAGAAAAAAAACAGCAATAGGGTAAATTTAATCACAGTTTATCTTAGCATAAATTGAATGAGCACTCAAACAAAAAGGCAACACCTTTCAGTCTATATAAAGGAGCAAAGCCAAACTATGTTAATTAGAGCAGTTTGAAACAAGAAAACATATGTTTCAAAAGAACCGGGGGAAAAAAGAGAAATACTATATATACAGTAATAATAAGGAAGCTGGTGTGGTTATAATAACATTAGACCAAGTAGAGTTTAAGGCAAATATAATTATAAGAAAGAAATAGAGAGATTATATAATAATGCAATCAGCAATGTCCTATGAATATATAACAATCTTAAACATTTATGCACCAGATGACAGAGAACCAAAAGTCATAAAGCAAAAAACTGACAGAATTGAGAGAAATAGATAAATCCGCAATCACAGTCAGATATTTTAACACTATTCTCTCAGTAAATGATAGAATAAGAAGACAGACATTCTGTAAGTTTATAGAAGACGTAAATAACGCTATCAACCCGTATTTCCTGATTGACATGGAACACTACACCCAACAAAAAAAATGTGCACATAGAACATTCATCAAGATAGATCATACGCTGGTGGCCAATAAAAAGCTTCAATGAATTTCAAGTGATTAGAATATTACTTGTTTTTCATTCTGAATACTTTAGGCATTTGTCTTAATCAGTCTAATGATATTGAGAATTATATTGTTGAATAAAATGATGCTTCAGTTTTTTCATATCTATCCATCCTCTCCCCATAAGTCAATATTTGCTGTAAATCCACAGTGTATTTAATAGTAATAACTGTATATTTGCTATAGGAAGATGGAGACAATATAATTCATGCAATGATTTTTCTGCCTGACTGCAATCATTATATCATAAGTATAAACATTTATTAATTATTTTCTTATGTAGAGAGTATTTTATTTTCCTGTGGTTATTATTTTCTTTCAAGTTCTAGTCCTCAAAATTCACCATTACTTTACTCCTTTCCTTCACTGTTATTACCTTATTTCTTATTTCTAGTATTATAAACTTTGTGGAACAAACATTTTCCATCCATGGAATTAGAAACGTATTGTTTTAATTTTTGTCACCTAATATTCTGAGGCTTTAATCTCCTTTACTTTACATTCCTGAATTCCATTTTGTTTTTTTTGATTAATGAAAATCTCTAGGTTTCCCCTAAAATGCACACTTTATCATGGTAGATTTCTTTTTTATTTACATAATAACTTCTCCTCATATCTTTCTGTAATATTTTATATCACACTCATGTCTCTCAAGGGCATATATGATTACATTTTATAATCAATTTATAAATACTAATTATTATTTTAGAGGTTAATATTTACTGAGTTATTGCTAATTCAGACCTATCTAAGCACCAACAAATAAGCTTGATTATTCTTTACAACATGATGTATTTTTATTGTCCAAAGTTTACATCGGGAAAATATGACGCCTTGTGGAAGATCAGGGGATGTGTCTCATGTTACGTAGCTGGAGTATGGCAGAGCAAACACTTCATAGGAGCAGCTCCACAGAACATCATTTTAACTATTCCATCATATCCCTCCTAGCAGGATATTTAGTAAAGTTTCAGAGAAAAATAAACCTTCTCAAAATTACAATGTAGTGCTCTGAATTAAAATAATCTTATGACTTAATGATTGATTAAAGAAAGAATCACACATCTCTTTTTGGTTCCCATTGGCTAGGAAAGTTTCCCTTAGTCATGTACCTTTGGGCAAAACATTAACAAAAAGTCACAAACCAACTCATTTGAACCATTCCTTTGCTGAAGAAACAAGTACAGTATTGACTTGTTCACATTTTCATACTGAATGTGTGTCAGAACTAAGACATACCAAGGGAATCTTGAGTGAAATACATCATTTGTGTCATTCCTACACTTAAACGCCACACATTTTACATCTTAATTAATTATAATTTTATCATTCAATTGACAACATCTTAGTACGTCACATAGACATTTTACCTGGAAGGACCTAAAACATTGGATTGAAGACTTCTCTGTACACTGGAAACACTTCTGAAACATGTTAAAAAGTCAGTATTCATGAAGGTCCACATCTGATGATCATTTCAATAGGTCTGGAGCACTTCCAGAGATCTATATTTTTTGAAAAACTGATTCTTATGCACATCAGTATTAAGAACTACTCTAACTATTATTACGACATATTTTTAAATAAAAGTGGAAATATAATTAACTGTATACCAAAGTATTCTTTCTTAAAACATATAAGACCAAAATACAAATTTACATTTAATTCCTTCCTTTTCCCTTTAAGAAGCAAGAGCTTTCTAAGGTATTTTGAGGGATAGAGGTGGTTGTTAGCAATAAAGTTAGTATCCAATAATTAAAAGTAATTTTAAAAAGCCACATCAGTTGGCTGCTCTCAGGTAAACACAGCCCACGGCAGTCAATAGCAAGCTAGGCAATTTCTCATTTGAGCATAGCAAGGGGATCTTGCCTGCTCGTGCTGGGATTCTCGTTTTATCTTCGGATTTGCTTACTTTCTGCCTTTCTCTATAGAATAAAAATATATAGAAAGCCCCCTCAATACTTTATGCGTGGACTCCACTGTTCAACACAGCGAGGGTCACATAGCCGGGGTGCTCAGATACTTTCCCTGAACATAGTGGAAGGGAAGCTCATAAAAGTTTATTCATTTCTTTAAGGTTATGCGCTATGCAAAGCTTTTTTTTTTTTCTCAAAACGTCTTATTCAAAATTTCCAAGAAATTTTCTCACACAGTCAGTCTTCTTTATCCATGTGTTCTGAACCAGGGATTTAACTCATCATGGATTGAAAGGCCTATGATGGTTGCATTCTGTACTGAATATGTACAGACTTCTTTTTTGTCATTATTCCCTAAACAGTACAGTATAACAACTATTTACATTTTGTTAGGTATTATAAGTAATTTAGAGATGATTTAAACTATATGGGAGGATATGCATAGGTTATATGCAAATACTACACCATTTTATGTAAGGGACTTGAGCATCGACAGATTGGTTATCTGAGGTAGGTCCTGGAACCAAACCCCCATAGATACTGAGGGACCACTGTATACAGTCACATAAAATCAAATTGGAGTTATACTGCTTTAAATAAAACATGATAATAGCACATTTGGAAACGTGGCTAAGGAGAAAGTGGTTTGTTTTGTTAATGATCATTGGTAAAGTATGAACACATTTAGTCATCAAAATATGTGGTTATTAATTCAAATATGGATGAATAAATATTAGTTAATGAGATTAATAATGATGTGGAAAAAATAAAATAGGCCCTCTATGATCTGGTTCTACTTCCAGGTACCACGTCCCTGCAAAGATGGCCTCCATTCATCTAGAACCTTCCAGCCCGACTGGCATTTTTTAATTTCCCAGAACACAAACTTTGGTTCATATATTTTCAGATTTTTGTTTTACCTAGATTTGCTTTCTCTCCGATTTTTCCTTGCTACGCTTATCATTGATCTTTGCTCATGAGCAACAACATTAGAGAGAGTTACCTTGCCCTTCTAATAAGCTAACAAGGCCATTTCCTACTTTCCATTCTATATCACTGAATCGTCTTTCTTTGTGGTTCTTATCAGCAAGTGAAATAGTCTTATGGAAATTGTCTGTTTCCTGCAACTTTATGAGAGTAGGAATATTGTTCTATTTACTGCTTTTCTTCAACACCTGGAAGAGTACTTGGAGCAAAGCAACTGTTCAAGAGGTTTATTGAATTTAATGAATAAAGAAAAAAATACTTTCTCCATTATGTTATTTGGCATTTGTAAATTTTGTACAGAATAACTCATAAAATTTATTATGGAAATATTCTGCTCACCTGTATAATTTGCAGGTTAACATATTCCATTAACTTTTTGAGCAAAATAATTATTTTTACTGGGAATAAATCTATTATTATACATTCTGCCTAGATCAAATCATAGTCTATTGCAATTTAATACTGTATCTTCATTTTTCCAACAAAAAATATTCAAAAAACATCCTCTTTCACATTTACTATAGTGATATTTTATTAGATTTATCACTACATGAAGAATAAAGGAAATATTAGTCTGAATATGAAATGAAAAGCAAATTTTTCTGATGACTTATCTAAAACTACAATGTTTGCCAAAAGTAAAACAAAATTCTCATATTCTCGTATAGCTTGGGGGCAAGGATTCAAAACGAGACATTTAGGATGGTGAAACTATTCTGTAAGACACCACATTTGTGAATACGTGACACTGTGCATTTGCCAAAACTTGCCAAAATTTAAATTTGACAGCACTAAGACTGACGCTTAACATGCGCAATTAAGAAAAATTTAGGTGGTCAGAAGAATCTTGATATAGAATGAAGAATGTAACAAACAATCGACTTGTATAAGAAACGTATAACTGTAAAAAAAGCCTCACTGAGGGGTATAGGGATAAGATGCTGACCCAAGTAACTCTGGACATGAGCGGTGTCTGTAAAAGCTGATCAGAAAATAAACTGTACGTAAGCACTGTTCTCTGGTTGATAATGCAATTTTCATGGGAGAATAAGTTAACGATTCTGATACTGCTATACACACGCACTGGCTTGAACAATTTAGTAAATAGATGGCAGGTAGTGGGAGCCACGTGTCTCACTGTTGGAGTGGGAAGTTATAGACAAACAAAAGGAGGAGGCTAGAATGACCCATGTGCTGATGGACAAGAGTGGAAACATCAGTATGAACTCATGCTCAGCTTTATATGGATACAGATGGGAAGCCATAGAAATGAGTGTGTGTGTATGTGTGCACATAGTATAATGCGCACATGTAAATTTCCTTGCTCTGTCAAATGGAGAAAGCCTAGAAGCAATGGTACGGCAGGCGTTGGCTTCCTGACGATGTCGCAACAAAGTATCAGAAACTGGGTCACTTAAGACAACAGATATTTATTGTCTCACAATAATGGAGAATAGAAGTCCTAACTCAAAGTCTTGGCAGGGCCAGCCTGCCTCTTAACCCAATAAGGGAGAAATCTTCTTTGCCTCTTCTAGTATCTGGTGTTTACCAAAAATCCTTGGCACCTCTTGGCTTCTGATGCAACAATCCTATCTCTGCCTCTGTCATCACATGACTTTCTTCTCTCAGTGTACCTGTATCTCTTCTGCTTATAAGGATACAGTCATATTGGACTATAGTCCATCTTACTCCTGTATGACTGCATTTTAACTTGAGACCTAGAGCTCAGATCTTGGTTTTTCATGCTATTTTCCAATAAAAGTAACCAGGGCTTCTTTTAGGAACATCTTATTCTAGAAGTGTGGCAGGAAATACACAGGATGAGCCTGGAGCATCTTGTAGTGTCAGAAAGTATAAGAAAATGCTCCAAGGAAATGTGGGATATATAAAAAGGACAAAGGAGCCAATTGAGAAAGCTCCAAATGACCAAAATTGGGAAAATATGAGCAAAAATAAAGCAATAATGTAGGGTAGGATTATAACCCTAAGTATAAAATAAATATCTATGAGTCCACACTGTTGTAAATAATGATTGAATAAATAAATAAATGAGTGACAATGGACAAATCTCCAATGCAGAAGAATTCCAATAATTGATGTAGATACTCCACTTTGAAGGATATGGAGAATAATTCCTAATACCTTAAGTGCAGAATGTCCATAGTGACTTCCTTACAAAGAGTACAGTATGGAATGGGGAAAAATGGGGGGAAAAAGTAACTTGACAAAAGCTTCTTTAACCAGGTGATTATGGTCAATATCAAAATGGTAAGCCATGTTGAGAACATGTACCCTTGATATGATGTGACGAAAATGGCCCTTTATCTATGTGGACTTCCTCTCAAAACCCATAACCCCCGTTTAATACGAAAAATGTTAGACAAATTCCACTAGAGAGGCACCTAATCAGTATTCTAAAAACTGTCAATATCATCAAAAACAGGAAAGCCTAAGAACTGCCATAGCCAAGAGAAGCCTCAAGAGACGTGACAACTAAGTGTATTTTAGTACCCTGGGTGGAATCCTGGAACAGAAAAAGACAACAGATACAAACTAGGGAAATACGAAAAAAGTATGGGCTTTAGTTAATAACACTGTACTGATATAGGTTCATTTATTGTGACAAATGTACCATACCAATGTAAGATGTTACTGCTACGGAAAGTTAGATGGGGTATATGGGTATACATGTATTATCTCACACCTTTTCTATAATCCAAAATTGTTCTAAAAATAAAGTTGATTAATAAAGATATCTTATCACAATGATTTATTTGATTAATGATTCTATAGTCATATATAGATATCGATATAAATCTCCAACACAGTAGGTGTAGTCTTAAAATCTCAGGTTTTGAGACAATGTAACATTTATAAAGGTTCATTAATATTTAATAAAATACTTATTTTCTCTCTCTCCAAAAATATATACATATGTTTGTGTGTGTATACACATATGCATCTGTCTTTAAATTTACAACACTGTATATAGTGATTTAAATCCTCCTTAGTCACATAACATATCGTAAGAATTTCTGTACAATAGTATCCAAAGGTCTAAGATAATTTTTTAACTATTAAATTATTGATGATTATCCAATCATGAGACTTTCACGCTTTTACTATTATTTCCTTATCATAATTAATTTTGCATTGAGAATTTTGACAAACCAATCCTTTCCTCTGAGTGTTTTCTCACATTATATTTTTGAAAATTAGTGGCACTAGAGGAAAGAGAACACTTTTTTAAAAGAAATCTCTGGTGAAAACGTTTCACCAAAATTAGTCAGGTATTTTGTAGACTGTCCCTCAAATAGGATTTCTCAGCTATTTTTCTCATGGTTATACTGGAGTTATGGATTTTGAAGAGGAAGACCAGAGAGGTAAGGTGCCATTCTCACCACATAGTATCGATTAGGTTGTTGATCATATCATATTGTTAGGTTGTTCCATTACAAAGTAATATCTTTCCCCATTTCTATACTGTACTCTTCGGAAGCAAGTCTATGCACAGCCCATATTTGTGGAGTAGAGAGTTATGTTCTATCTCTTTGATGGTGAATTATCTACACAAACTACTTGGAATTCTGCACAGAGATGTGGCTGATTTGCCCTCATTTGTTTAATTATTAAATCATTTATTTATATCAGCTTAGACTCACGGATGTTTCTTTTATGCTTCATATTATAATACAACAGTATTTTATTGCTCAAATTGTTCTAGCTTTGAACAATTGGGAACTTTTTCGGCTGGTTCCTGTGTCCCTTTGACATATCCCTCATCATTGTTTTTGTATTCACTTATTAGCACTCTTGACTACAAAATGCCCCGGGCTCATCTTTAGTATTCCACCACCAGACGCAAGAATAAGCCATTTTCCATTTTTCCCATCTTCGGCCTTTTGGTATGGGTGTGTGGTTAGAACAGATCCTGTGCAATTCCTGACATGTAAAAATACTCAATATATATTGAATTAAATTCTCCTTAATTGAGTTGTACAGTTTGCTTTCTCTTCACTTCCATTAGTCAAAAATACCCCAAAATATATGAATATTTTTAACTTGTTTCTTTTTTTCTGTTTTAATATGGATTTAGTATGCTCTTTGAAAGATGTTTAAACATTAAAAAGAACTTTTAACTATTTTGAGATTATGCCACATTCCTTATTTTGTCTTTGATTATAGGGAGTCTTACTGTCTTTTCAAAATCTAAGTTGTTTGTAGATTTTCTTTGAATGCCTTTAAAATTTGATTTTATTTACAATCTTTTATCCAATTTGAGATTATCTATTTCTTAGAGATTCAAATATTGTCATTATTCATATTTTTTTAAAAAAAGATCTGTGACATAAATATGTTCTTGTCCTAGATTTTTTGTTCATTCTTCTGATGTCTAAAATCTTATGGTTACTCTTTTTCAACGCTCATTTTCATCAACCAAATGGTTGTACCTGATGATACTTCTAGATGCTCGTTAATCCACAAACTTAAACATTTTAGAAACTACTAAACACAAATGAGCATAGTAATGACTTAGCTTAATTTGGTAGTTATACTCTTCATATTTTCAAATCAACATTTTCATTTTCCATAATATAAATTCAGTTGATTGTTTAATGGATTATTAGAAATAATCTCACTACTTTCAGACAACAAAAATGTGAATTTCTATCTCATTGAGTGGTTAACAGAACTATTATGTGCATCCAATTAATGTTATTTTTACAGCCTAAGACCAGCTGTCCACCAACACATTGATAAAGCAGGAAATTTAAGCAATTACTCAGATATTTTAGGGAAAATAAAGTGTTTGGCATTTTGTTTAAATTATCTTTTTTTTCATGTTTTCACCGAGATAAGGACGTGTGAGTTCTTCAGAACACACTCTGAATGTCTTTAATACCTAGTTAGATCCAGTAAAATGAATTCTTTTATTTTTTGGACTCATAATAAAAGCAATTCTATTAATATACAGGGCCCATTAGGCAAGGACATCAATTTTGAAAAGTATTTACAAATCTAGATTCAACTAAAAAATACGTATTAAAATATGTAATGATCATCTAGCACCCAAAATATCTCCTCTGTGTCTTGTCACATTGTATAGATACCATTGTCCAGCTTCCGGCATAAAGACTACGTTTTTTAAACTCTTGAAAGATTTTTGACTTTCTGGTATGCCCTGGAAAGGAGTATGTTTATCATTCAAGACCTAAGTGGGATTATTTTTCAACATAGATATCTTGATGAGAAACAATGCCTATGCAAATGCAACAGAAGAAGGGTGACGTAGAAGGAAACCAAAATAATTGTTGCCCACTGTTTTAATGCAAAGTAGCGCAGTATATGAATATTAACAAAAATAACTTTTTAATTTTCCATTTATTACATAAAATGTATATTTTTATTAAAAGTAAAACAATTGAACATTATTTAGGTGTAAATGCAAGACTTCCTGATAACATAGTCCTTTTTATAATCGTTTAAAAGATTGTTAACATATCCTGGAAAGCATAATATATGCTCACTTTATTTATAAAATTTAAGAACTGCTGAATAGCAGAAAATATAAAAATACTAACAAAATATAAAAATTCTTGGAGAAAAATTTAACTTCTCCAAATAACCATCATTTATATTTGATAAAATTATTCATATATTTATTTATTTAGAAAAGATGATAGATGATAGAGAGAGAGATACATGATAGATGATAGACTGAGAAATAGAGATAGATAAATGACAGAGATGTTGTAAAGAAATGACATCATACTGCTTAGCGTTATTGGCAAAAGTTCTATCAGTTGTTATAACATTTTTAACTTGACAGAAGAAAGGATTTTAAGAAGTACTAAAACTGCTTTACATTTTAATATTTGAGTCACGTTGTGTCTGCCCTACATGCTTTATCAGAAATCAAATGATCATATATACTTGGGTGTTTTTCTGAGCTATTTATTCTCTTTCAATTTTTCTATATGTCTTAAGTGACATAGCTTCAAAATTATCCTTGATATTTATTAGGGAAGCTCTTCTCGCTTATACTTTTTCAGGAATATGTTGGTTCCTTTTATTTTGTTCCTTCATATACATTTTTGCCAAATTTCATCACAAAAAAAATGGTTTTTTATTGAATTTGTAGATCAGTTAAGGAATCTTGATATCTCTGTGTCATTATGTCTTCGTATTCATGAAGCTGGCATGTGCCTCCCTTGATTTATAACTTTGCAATATATTTCAGTATAATTTTGTAATTTTCCCATCAGAACTTGCACATATTTTGTTACATTGATTTTGTAACTACTCCCAATTTAATTAACTAATTAATTTATAGCTATTGCTAAAAGAACTTTAGTTTATTTACTTGTTTACAGTGTAAAAAATGTAAATGAGGAATTAATTTTTTTTTAAATCCAGAACACTTGCAAAACTCTCCTGCTAATTCTAATTACTGATCTCTTAAGTTATGTAAGGTTTCTTCATAGACAATCATGTCATGTGTAAATAATGAAGTTTTCAGCTTTCCATTCATGTAGCATTTAATTCTTTTTCTTATATTAATGTGCTGAATATACAGCCAAAAATATGTTTAAAATGTTGACGGGCTTACTTCTAACAACTCACTGTCATGATGTTTGCTATTATTTTTAAACAGATAACTTTATTAGAATCAAGTAGTTTCCTTTTATTTTTAATTGCTAAGAATATTTTTAAATAAAAATTAAGTTTACCTTACTATATATTATTTCTGAATTTATGTATATAATAAGATTGCCTTCTCCTTTATTCTCTTAATGTAGGGTATTATATATTAATTTCTTTTCTAACATTGTCAGCATTACACTGAGATATGCCCAGTGTAATTAGAATTTATTACCTGGATGCGTGCCGCCAGTTTTGATAATTGTTTGTCTACATCCATGAGAGAGATTGGCCTGTGATTTTTCTTTCATGCACCATACTACTTACACATTGATATCAAAATATGATAGCCTTATATCCGCAATCCTTCTTTTTCTCTTTTTGGAGAGTATTTGTATTTGACTAGAATAATTTCTTCTAAACGTGTAGCAAAACTTATTTTAAAATCACTTTTTTAATGGATTTTCTTTGAGGGAAGTATTTAACTACTGATCCTGTATCTTAAGTGGGGAGAGGAACAGTTTTTGTGTTTTTCTTTCTGTGAATTAATGCAGAGAAGTTATATTCTTTTTTCCACACTTCTTCTTAAAGTGTCAATTTATTGACATAAAGTATTATAGCATCTCATTTTTTTACTTGTTGATAGCATCTGTTATTATGTCTCATTCTCATTCCTACTCTTGTTTACGTTTGCCTCATTTTTTTTGTAAATCTCATGATAGATTTGTCATTGTCATCAGTGTTTTTGTGAAGCAGGACGGGCATTGTTTCTATCTTATGAGTTTATGGTCTCTTCTGGTATGTTCTACCTTATGTGTTTGTTGGACTCATTTTGCATTTTTAACCTAAATTCTGTAACTCCTTGGTTCACTGATTTTTTCGCTGTATCCTTCATATTTTTGTTTATTTTTCTCAATTCTAAACATGTAAATATATGGTATTTATGGTTTTTCTTTTAACAAGCTACTTTTGGTTTCATTTCTTAATTTCTTGTCATATAGGATTTTTCCTATTTATTTTTAATCAATTCCTAGTTTATTTGGTCTTTATATAACCAATCCTTTGAAATCGATGAAGATTCATTTTATGATTTATTACCTAACAGTATTTATAGATGGCTACAACAATGTTCTATGTACATTATATCAAATGTGTTACTTTGCATTTTATATTTTCATATCTTCAATGCTATTTTGTGTTTGATCATTTAATTACTAAAAGGGTTAGGTTACTATATCAATTTATTGTAGATTTTTCTATTTCTCCTTTTTATATTACTTTATATATTATAAAGCTGGGTCATTAGATCACATACAAGTTTAAAGTTGCTATATCTTGCTTATGTATTTATTCTTTTATTATGAAGTGATGATTCTATTTACCTTTAGTAATGCTCTATGCTTAAATGCTATTTTGCTTGATAATTTACTCACATATGATAAAACTACAAGTTAACATTATGTCAGAATTTAATGAGTAACAGCTGGTGATGAAATAGAACATAAATATATCTTGATCTAATAGATAGCTCCTGATTAACTACTAAAGGAAACAATCATTACCTTACAGAATAGGACTTTGAGACATTTTACACAGACCAATGTCTCTAATTTACTAGGTAGTCTGCAATTTTTCCCTCATATATTGTCAATCTCATCTATAAGTAATCTAAATTCATTATAGTCTAAATTCATATAATCTATATTCATTATAAATTCTCATCTATAAGTAATATAAATCTCATCTTTAAGTAATCTAAATTCTGTGAAATAGTTTTATTTATTTAAATATCAGTTGGACTTTATACTTTTTTCTTTTACAATAGAGTATATTATTTTCCTAAAATTGTTTCTCTTCAGTATTATGTTTTCAGTTTATTATTTATCTTCCAAGGTCTACACATTGATGATTTTTCTGCTTCCTTTACACTTATCCACATGATACTCAGACTCCCTTATTCTATTCAGTTTCCCCTCTATATAAACAGAGGCTGCTACCGAGACCAGGATGAAAAATTTCCTAGCTGAAAGGGAACGAGTGTTCAAGAACTACGATTCACATCCTCAACTCCGAAAACTGGTGAATAGACGCAGGAATTATTGTGATTCATTGTCTACAAACAATCATTGACTTGGAGTTAGCTTTACATTAGCTCTTATCCTCCACCGAATTTTTTTGTAGAATCTATTTATCACATAAAAGCAGCTATCTTTATTGAAAATAAAATTTCTATATTAAGGATTTTGTGGAAAATATACATACATTTCTCAGTTTCAGATTGGGAACTAATAAAATTACCTATATTTGGTTATAAATAAAGTAGTTTTAGAATAAAATGAGTTGCAAAGTAAAAACAAGTACTTCGAGCTTTTTGTGTGTGAAGACATAAATTTTTCTGACACATGAAGTAGCTCCACTTATTTACTCTCCAAGAAATATATTAATTCATATAAAAGTTTTCTCCTTGAAATAATCAAATTTGTATGCAGAAATATAGTACTAATTTTTTTTTTCCTTAACAAGTCTCAGTAAAATAAGCTCTAATAACAAGCATGTAAGTTTTGTGACATTGACTAAGGCTCATGAAACCATGCTTACATTTTCTTGGAAAGGGAAGCTATTTGTGATATTTATTGTTTCAGCTTGGTATATTTTCTGTCAGAAATTATCGATTTGTAATTCTTTATGAGACATTAGTTTCTTCCTGAGTGTTTTTTTTGGCATTAAATAAATTATTTTTATCTAAACTAATTCACCATTTTGTTTTCTGTTCATTCCTGAGCATGTAGGCATACTTTTAGGAATCTGAAGCTCAGATAAATCTCTACTGCATCGACCTCACTTCATGCTCACATGATCTCCAACACCCTCTTGCTGAGCCCAATTGTACACGTTTAGCATTTAAATTTATTGTCTGTACCTGGCTTCCTCTGAGCCAAATGTTTGCTTGAGAACGTCTTTTCTTTTTAGGATCGCTGAGCTCACTTTTCACCACAACATGGCTCTACGTTTCATGTAGTTGGCATACACGCTTACCACTTGGAAGCCTAAGCAATGCCGAGCACAGACTCCTACTTCCTTATCCAAGTCAGGTTTCTGACTCACACCAGAAACATCACAGGTATGATTTTGTAGGTATGGAGTCATATTTTGTGTATTATTAACAGCTCTAATGTTTAAAGACTTCTGACGTAGCAATATGTGTGTATGTGTGTGTGAGGGGGTGTTACTCAGTATGCTTATACTATGTCCTAGAAAAAAAATTGAGAATAATTTACCTTTGGGTTCAGAGACTGTAGCACGATTTTTGAAAGCTCGTGGAAAAATATCAATCAATCGACACCAGTTATTTTTCTTTGCAAGATATAACAATTTTTCAGGGAGAAAAATAGAATTCTAAACAAATGAAAAAAGTGGGAAAGATGAGAAAAAATAATATAAAAAATAGGAAAGGGTAAAATATTGAAGTAAACACATTTGGGTGAAATTATTAGGTTTGCCTTAGTGATGATGATATTGAATATCATTAGAGAATATATGTGATAACACTAGTAATTCAAAGGGATTAACTATTTGTTAATAGACTGAACTATGATAATGCACAAATACACACACCAGGATGTCAACTTGCTTTAGGAAACATTCTCTCTCTCTGTCTCTGTCTCTGTGTCTCTCTCTCTCATTCCAATTTTGTCTTTAAGCCTTTAATTTTGTGTGTAGAGAAAACATTCATCCATTTAGTATTTTTAGTTTTTAAAGATTTCGTAGCATGTGTTCCCAAGGGGGTACACTCCATCCATAATACCTACTTCCTATGATAAATATTTTATCATACTTGAGATGGAAACATTAGCTCATCTCAAACATATAAAGATTTCCTTAGAACATTTGGGCCAAGGTAGGCAACTCAGAATGAACATCCACTGACAGAGAAGGCCTTCATGTTTCCCAAAGTCTTGACTAACTCTGCACAGGTGTCTGTCTGCCTATAGGCCCCTGACCTCTCTTTCACACTGGCCCTTACAGAATCCAGTTGGCTAATCACAAAGGCCTTTCTCCATTTTCTTTATAGAAAAGTTTTTCTTTTATTATCTTCATTTTCTCTATTTCTAAAGTATAGTGACTATACTTTACCCAGGAATGTTATTCTCAAGGACCTGGGAGCCATCCCTTTGAAACACAATCTCCAAGGAAGATAGTGTCCCCATCTCCCAGTCTCTGTGGGTAGGTAGGAGACTAACTTCCTTGGAAACTTACTCCAAGTTTCAAAACTATCTCCTGTCATGAGAAAGTTTACTTTTCCTTTGGGTAAAGCCAGTTAGAAAACACAGATGGCCTATTATCACCCAGATTTTTTTTTACCCCCTTTCTCTCATTTTGCTGTCATGCACTGACATAATTTTGAGGAATTTAGCAACTGGCCATTCCTTAATACTTCACTTGTCTTAATTATCAGCAATTTTAATTTGCATGTATATTTCAGTTAGCTATTGCTGTGTAACTAACCATATCTGAGCTCAGAAGCTTACCACAATACTACTTACTTCTCATTAATCTATAATTTGGCTGTGTGCTTCTTCCAGCCTCATTTGGGTTCATGCATGTGCCTGTGGGCAGCTGCTCATTGGCCAGGCAGCTCTACTGATGTGGCTGGGTTCTTTCACATGATGCAGTGGCTTGGGATTAAACGGTTTGGAGTCAGCTGGTGTAGGATGGGGATAACTCATCTGTTTTCCATGTACTTTCACTTTCCCACAAGTCGTCAAGTCAAAACAGGTTCTCTAGTTAGTCCAAAGATGTCCTCATGGCCTCAGAACAGAAGCAAGAAAGTCTAAGGCATCATGCACTCACGCAAAAAGGGCAAGCAAAAACATATATGCATTTCGTAAATCCAGAGTTTAAGGAATTTATAAATATAGCTTTGGTCAAAGCAAGTTAAATGGCAGGCACAAAGTCAGTGTAGGGACTGGGGCACTATGGGGCAAAGCCATAGATATCAAAAAGCCATGCATTATCAATTGACCATAGAAGTGATCATCCCTCCAACATCATCATCACTCAGTTTCTCGAACTGCTCTCTGTCAATGACTTTGTCTACATCCTACTTCTGCTAACTACAATCAAAATCATATCATGGATCTTCTCATATAAATAAGGACAAATTATCTATTTTCTCCATGTCAACCATTTCAGTTCTCTTACGCCAAATTCCAGGAACATTTTTAGCCCATTGGAACCTTCAATTCTATCGGCTTTTCACTGTGCCTCTTCAGTGAATATGCTCATCACCACCATTATCCTGCTTAAACTCCATGGTCAGGCATTATAATCACTTCGTCATGCCTGTGCTTGGGTCTTTTGCATCACTCCCTCTTTGCTATATTAGTTTCACAAAAACTACCATTCTGGTCAAATCCATCTCTCCATATAATATATGCTTACACCCATGCAATTGAATGTGGCTGGAATAATATACAGGGACACTGATTCATTTCATTTAAAATTCCTGATCATAAAAATCAAGAGGGCCCTTAACACTGCCAGACAGTCGTATTGTACTTCCTTAGTCCATTCACAATAGCGCTGACCTGGAATCTGAGGCCTAGATGTTTATATCACACTGTGCTCTCTCCTCAATCCCCCACGCAATCCTGCATTCTTCTCCAACATCACCTGACAGCAATTATATCGTAGCTCAAACTATATACTTCAGATAATCTTGATTCTTTATCTCTCTCATCTTACATCCAATATTTTAGAACATCCTATTTGTTCTATATCAAGTGTATCTTTAATCCAACCATTTCTCACTTCTGCTGTTATCCTGAACTGAGCTACCATCATTTCTCACCTAGATTACTGCAATTACCTGCTAACAGGTCTATACTTATTTTTCTACAGTCTGTTTTCACAGACTCACAAAAGGCCATTTGTGCTAAAGTATTTCATTCTATCCAAATATTCACTGTCCCTCTCTGTAAAAGAATTATGCTTCCTATCCCATTATCAAGACATTTGACCAGAGGACATGCTTTGGTAAATAAAATGTGTGAAATGATTTCTGTCCTATTCAAGAAGTTTTATGAGGCGATCATAGTTCAGCTAGACCTCCTTTCATCCCACCAGGAGAATGGCAAACCTCAGATAACAATTTTTACTTATCCTGTGCCCTGGAAAGAATAAAACATAGAGGAGCATAAAAGCTGACCTATAAGGGACATGTGACATGAGTGAAAGAAAAATATTTGTTATAGCAAGCCAATGAGATTTTAGCATTGTTATATCACTGCAGCATAATACAATAAAATCAGACATATAGAAATTGCTGCACTGAAGTGGGGTGTTGCTGCCAAAAAAGAACCTAAATTCTGTGCTTTGGCTCTGGAGCTAGGTAGTAAGCAGACAAGAAAATGCTACTGAAATCTACCAAGATGGTATTTCAGTGAAGCATTTAGTAAAAGACACAGATGATAACCTAGGTAATGTTCTTAATCAGTCTTTGGTCTTATGTGAACAGTTTTCAAAACAGAACATTATTAGTGTTTCTTTGCTATTTTTGTCTTTATTTGACATGAAATTACACGAGGTAAGAAATGACTGCCAGGTTTGTAAGCAGAGTTAAAAGATTCGTTTCCCAACTAAAAAGCCAAAAGAGATTATTGAAAAGGGTTTTAAGGTACAATAATTGATTAACACTCATCTTTATGATAAGAGCTTTGTTTAAACATTTTAATTTATTACGCTGACACCCATTGAATTTTTTCAATGACTTAGGAGAAAAAAGAAAGAGTAGTGGACGCAGCCTTCCCAGGAAAGCCCAATGAACTCAAGGTAATTAAAGTTAAATCTAGAAAGAGAAGAATATCTTGTAAAGAATTGTAAGTATGAGGATTGGTACATGGTATGGACGGAAACGAAATAAAAACAAAAATTCATAAAGGTTTAACTTCCAGAAGAACCATAAACTGTATTAAAAGAAACTGTGACAGTTTGTGATTTAAGACGACCATTGATCCATCAAATTTCTAAAGGCAGGACATATGGCTAAAAAAATTTTGCTCAGCTCCCACAGAGGGTTTATTGTCCAAGTCACTCTTCAGCTATGGGCAATGCAGATAATGGAAAAAGTGGGACCTCGCAGACTGTGAAGCCAGGAGCTATACAGAAGAAAGATCTATGAAGCTGCTTACAGAAAAATACACTACGTCTCATCAAGGAATATTCCCTACTACAAAAGTGGGTGGATCTCTCCATACTCTGTCCAAACAAGATTCCTGTTATTTGCCAGTGACTGCTGCTTTCCTTCTATTCTCCCCATTTCTTAATAGGAATATTTATGTTGTCATCCTGTATCTGTTCCACATTTCAGGTTGGTTGTGTTGTGTCAGACAAATTTTTATGTTTTGTTTTTATTTTCTATTCATAAATGCTCAAGTTATGCAGAGTGATATTTGGACATCATATAGAAACTACCATGAGACCCTAGACTGTAGCCGGGAGCACGTGATTGTATGGGAGTTTAAGGAGACGTGCCTTGGTATATAGAGGGGAAGGTGTTTTCTATACAAATGAGAGGGAGATAAATAATTCTGAACAAGAGCATAAACTTAGGTAGATCATATTTTTGTTCTCAATTTTTTACTACCATTCCATATAAAAGGATTATACTATGTTTCCCATTGATACCAGACTTGCTTTGTAAACTTGCTTTGGCCAATGAAATGTTAGTGGAACAGACATGTGTCACATCTAAACAGACTCTTTAAGGACCATTACATGTTTCCTACTGCTATTTCTCTTGGTAGCAGAAGTCACACAGCCTAAGTAGGAGCTCCTTCTTTAGCCTGGGTCCCCAAAAATACAGAATGTAATTATGAGGTAGCATTTTCATATATGTCTGTGTGTGTGTGTGTGTGCGGGTATGGGGGTGGGAGTATTACATGTCTTGAAGAAAGAAATCCCTTAAAAAATTGAAAGTGAGAATTTGCTCACTGAAATTTCACATATGGGGCATGTGTGTGTGAATCAATAGTTGAACTGAATAGCTGTAAGTCTTAATATCCAAATGAAAACAGATGAGCCAATTAGTAAGCTGTTCAATAGTCAAGTAATTATCTTGATAGTCAATGCAAACAGTAAATGAGAATGAAAATTATAGGAAGGGTTAAAATACATGTAGAATGTATTCAAGAATTCTAACATCTATCAAAAGAGAAGATTCTGAAGAAGAGGAAAGAAATAGCGTGAATGAAATGAACCATCAGGGAACTATGAGAAGACACTGTCTCTGAGCATAAGAAGGAATTGAATTGAAAGGTCCACAGAGTGCCAAGAATAATGAATCTAAAGATGACTTCCACTTAGAAAAAGGTACAAAAGCAAAGGATTTCAACATATCAAGAAATAACAAGAAAAGCTTTATAGCCATTATTAAAAAAAAAAAAAATGACCTTTTCCCCCAGGAAGAAACAATCAATTATATCAAAATTACCATCAGGTGCACAGTATACTAGGCAACAAGAGGGTAATACTGTCAAATTTCAAAGAGAAAAAATTACCAAAAATATTCCATCCATTCAAACAAAGTTCCAATGGGAAGGCAAAGTCTAGATTTTTATCTACGCCGATACAAATATTAGATCTATCTCTCAATAAAGTTCCATTACTCTTAACTGTGGAACAATTTCAATAGAATGGGAATAAAAAGTCTCACCTACTCCCTTTTACAAAGTGGATATAAAGGATTATTTCTTTTACATGATGATTTCTTTCAGATAATTTCGGAAGATTGTCCACTAATGTAGATTTAAAACTCTAGTAAAAAGAGCTAGTTAGCAATATAAGTATGTGTCAAATAAAGAGTTCACATTTCTACTTGTAACTATTTCTGATATTGTATTGGATGAGTCACGTCACTATGGGAGGAATCTACAGTCGTTTCTGTTTTAAGACACTCAAGGCATTTCCTCGACACAAGTTATCACCCAGGCTAATATTTCTGCCTGAATGCTCTATTTCAGATCTTTGCATTACTAGGTTCTTTTCATCACTTAGGTCCCTGCTCAAATGTCATCTCTTCACAGATCTCCGTCCCAGGACACCCAGTCGAGTTTTACCACTATACTCTATCTTTGTGTGTGTGTGTGTGTGAGGAAGATCAGCCCTGAGCTAACATCCATGCCAATCTTCTTCTTTTTGCTGTGGAAGATTTGTCCTGGGCTAACATCCGTGCCGATCTTCCTCCACTTTATATGGGACGCCACCACAGCATGGCTTGACAAGCGGTGCCTCAGTGCACGCATGGGATCCGAACCCTGGCCGCCAGCAGCAGAGCGTGCACACTTAACCGCTACACCACAGGGCCACGACACCCCACCATACTCTGTTTTATTCACAACGTTAGACACAATATGTAATAAATTTATTGATTAAGTTGTTTTTGACTTGTTTATTTCCAATCTCTTCCTCTGAACTATTAGCTATATGATGGTAGGAGCACTGTCTGTCTTGTTATTGCTAGATAACCAAAGCCAAGAACAGAGCCTGATAAACAGTAGGAAGTGTAGACATAAGTGTGGCTGAATGCTTAAATGAATAAATGCTTGTTTTTATCCAGTTGAATTCTACGGCAATTCTCATGATCAGTTTCTTCAAAACCCAGTGAATAAGGCACTGTATTTGGCCAGAGCTTACATTTTATACTTTTGATGATCAATACTATCACACTGGTAATTTAAATTATGTATCTGTTATGAAACATAGTATTAAGTACCTGGTATGAACAAAAGAACAGAGAAAATATAAAGCATTAAAAAAACATTGAGATGTAAATATATAAGGGAAAGTAACGGCATAAGGGAGCAAATAAATGATGCTGAGGACCATCATCCATCACGAAATTAGAGATGTAAAATCAATTTTGTAGAACAGTGTTGCATGTACAAGTAATCTGTTTAATTATTTGCATTCAATTCAAAAAACATTACTCAATTGTTTTCTATGTATAATGGTATATAATTCATTGAAATTATTTAAAACTGATTAACCAGTGTATAATGTCTATATTAATCAATAAGTAGCATCTCCAATTAAAAATCGGAAGTTGGATTTTCGTCCGTGTGTGAGTGTGTGTGCGTGTGTGAGTGTGTGTTTGAGAGAGAGAGGGAGGGAGAGAGAGACAGTAGTGTGAGAGGAAATAAACTGCTCCTTGAACTGACAAGGTGTTTTTGTTAAAGAGAGAAACTGAATTTTCCAATGAAATGATTCATTTAACGGTTATAATTTAGGTCTAACATGTCAGTTAATTCGAGTATGTTACGATTATCTACAAAAATCCTGAAAAAGCAGCACATCGAAAGTAATTACATGCGAGTTTAGATCAAAATTTACTACTAATTGATCAACTTATAGAAGCCTGTGACTATTTTTCCATCTCTTAATTAAACTAATTATATAGGATCTATATTTTGGAGCAAGTATGACAAAAATAGAACAAAGATTATTCTGTTACACCAAGTTCCAGTTAAGACAATATTTATGACAGCCTTCCAGAAGGCTAAATTGGCCCTCAGATAGCCTCTGATTGGCTACTGTAAAGTCCTTATTCATTAATTGAATTTTAATGACTTCAGGAAGGATGTAATCTTTTCATTTTACTACAACGGTCTCTTCGAAATTTCCTGTTATATGTATAACGCCTCACTTTTCAAACATATACCTGCCCAGAACCATAGGTGTTTGAGTTTTTCATCCTGGTTTAGGCTATCTAAATTTAAATTATATATTAAAACATAAAACTAGCCTTAGTGTATCAGGTCAATAAAAATAATCTTTACTATTTTGGTTTCTCCCTAGGTAATCCAACCATATCATTAATATATCATCAACTTTATTGGTTTACTGTTTAGAAAATAGTATTTTATTATACTATAATCACCACTAGTTAATGACTTAATAAATACCAAAGAAATTAAAAGGTATATCTAGAAATATTGGTGAAATTGCTTTTTTAATTTTTGGGTGAAAATTCTGGCTATACACAGGTGAGTAACTAAACAGACACAAATTTGACCTTTAATTTCTACAATCATTAATATTTATGCAATTTGCTTAGTTCTATAGTATATACTTTAGATTTCTTATAATGTTCATGAAATATATTATTCACAAGCATCATAAAAAACATTTTTAGAAAAGAGGCACATATTAAAGTTGTACAAATCCTGAATAGAGACTGACTCAGTGCACAGTGAATGCCTTAAAATTGAAGAAAAACTGTTGAATATTGTCAGAGTTGTGCATGTCGTATTTAACTACTACTCAGAAGTAAATATGAGATCATTTATATAAATTAGTGCTGGAAAATTAGATTTTTCATAAAGGAGTCATTATATCATTTATTTTATGTAACTAGAAAATTTAGGCCAACAGAAAGAGAATTTGGACAATCTAAAGCAATTAATTACTAGCAATGATGTTATTTAACAGTTTTATGAAGTAACAAGAATGCTTTTGCAGCTGACACGAAATTCCGAATTTGGTTAATGTAATCTTAAAAGTAATACTTAAGTAAAAGAAATCCTAATAAAATTTTAGTATCTGACTATAAACGGTATGAAGTACAAAAGGTACATTTTCTTGGCAAGAAAATTGTTAACTAAGTACAGAATATGATACAGGTTTCAGGAAAATTAAAGCAAATTTAGGAAGCATTTGTAGAAGTAAAATGTCCAGGAAAAATAATAATGTTTTGCCATTCTATTTTGCACTTTTCATATGGCACCTGTTTCTCTCTGTTAAGTAGATCTTCAATATGCTAACATAAAAATACAGAATAATTTAATTTTTCCTCAAAGACAACGCCATCCAAAACTTGCATAAGCTAGAAAGTAATAAATCATCCTTTACTGACCTCTGTACCCTGTATCTAAGCAATCCCCAGCTCCTGTGCATTTTATTGCTCTCATATGCACCGTGTTCTTTCTATCTCCACTTCAAACATCGCCATCAAATCCACCATCATCTTTGACCTGGATTAAGCGAAAGCTCTTATTTGATTTGCCCACATTCAATCATCCACTCCACTTCCAATCCATTCTCCAGAGCGTAACCTGAATTACCTTTAACATTTCAAGCACAATGGTATTCCTCCACTATGTGAAAGCTCTCTTTTCTTGTCTGCTCTCAGCTTTCCAATCACACAAATCTTATTTTAGGCTCCTGGGAGTGCATTGCTCCTTCCTGCTGCTATTGGAACTCCACTGCCCACCTCTGGCTAAGAAGCGGGCAAAATATGTAATTCCCCATTATTATATTTTGAATGTTTGTATAAATGCTTACCTCAGAACAGATACACTTGACTTTTGGTCTCAGTGAGTAGAAAGGCTCGCTTTTTTAGTGGAATGATTAGTTTGCTTTACCCTTGGAATTAGTAACAACATAAGGTAACCTTGCTTTTTGAAATAAAATATAACATCATCAAGTCTAGAACTTCCCCTCCATTGAAAACGATCTGCCATCAGCCTCCCAATTGCCCTTTTCAATCTTCTTGAGGCTATCACCCATAATTAGAAGGTGCAGTTATTTTCATCAGCCTAACTCTGCTTTTTCCACTATTTACAGCCAAACACACAGAAAATAGGGGCTTTTTTCAGTTTGTAAGAACAGCCGTTGTTACACTGATAATAAAAGACCGTGAATATGGGACTATGGAACCTACCTAAAGCAAACAGTAAAGAATTGTGGGCTTTTAAACTAATTGCACTGGATACATAGAATTACTCCTACAAGTTATTTTTAAGTTTACGTAATTCAATAGTTGGTCTCTGTCTCATCCAATTAACATTGCGGATTGTTCCCAGGCTCAGAGCAATTTTGTGATCTTTTTATCTCCAGACAAAAATAAATATCTAAAGAAACATTAACTGCCTTGTTACCTACTGGCTTAATCCAGCAAACTCATTTAATCTGTAAGAAGAGAACGGGGATGATTTTCATTTCTGACAACTGAAGGTATTTGAGTTACTCAGATGGTCCAGGAGTTGTGCCGGGAGCATTTGGAGAACATGACTCTAATCCCACCGCTGGGACCAGGCTTTCTGGCATCTGCGAGATGAAAAGGGAGCTGGCACTCTCCAGAAGTGTGTGTCTGTGATGAAAATTAGACACAGCAAAGTTGGCATTTACTGTTCCTCTGCTTTGGGAGGACAGGAGAGCCTCCGGTTGAATGTTATCAAGGATCTCGTACATCCCAGTGTTGAGATATAGTAGTCATGTTCGCACATAAGCTGGTCTACTTGTGGTAGGAAGGGGATGCTGTTCTCTTCACAAGGCCAAACATATTGGTATTACAGCAGCATTAGTATCATCATCCACTCTAGATATGAAGCCTTTGGGAATATAAACTCCTCAAATACAACATGACAGGAAGTAGAAGAGCCTGAGTGGAGACACAGTGCTTTATATGGCCCGCATCAACTTTATTTTCTCTCAATGTTTTATAGCTCTCAATGTATACATCTTGCCTTCATTTTGTTAAATTTCTTCATGGAATTTTATTCTTTTGATATTACAGTAAGTAAAATTGTTTTTTTACTCTCAGTTTTTAGATATTCCTTGCTAGTGTGTAGAAATAAAATAAATTTTTGTATATTTATCTTACATCTTACAACTTTGCTGAACTTGTTCATTAGTTTTAATAGAGTTTTGGTGCATTTCTGAGCATTTTCTATATACAAAATCATGTTGTATGAAAACAGAAATAGTTGTACTTTTTCTTTTCCAAAGTGGATGGCATTTATTTCCTTCTGCTTTTTGGGTTTTTTGGCCTAATTTTGCTTGCTGGCACCTTCATACCATGTTAAATAGAAGAGGCAAGACTGGACATCCTTTTCTTGTTTTTATCCTAAAAAGAAGACATTCCAACTTTCCCTATTGACTATAATGTTAGCTATGTGTTTTTCATAGATCCCATTTTCAGATTGTGGAGGGCTTTTTCTTTTCCTAGTTTGCTAAGTGTTTTTATCGTGAAAGAGTGATGAATTTTTTTCAAATGTTGTTTCTGCATCTAATGAAATGATCATATGTATTTTCTCCATTACTCTATCGATGTGGTGTAATTCATTGCTTGATTTTTTTATAAGAAGCCAACTTTGCATTCCTGTGATAAATCTCAATTGATCACGAAACAGAATTTTTTTATGTGTTGCTGGATTTGGTTTGGTAGTATTCTGTTGAGAATTTTTGTGCCTATATCATAAGCAATATTGATCTATAGTTTTCTTTTTCATGATGCCTTTGCCTGATTTTGGATACTAACCTTATAGAAAGAGGTCAGAAGTGTCCCCTCCTCTTCTATTTTTTTGAAGGTAATGTGAAAGATTGATATTAATTCTTTGAATATTAGGAAGAATTCATCCCTGAGGCTGTATGAGCCGGGACTTTTCTTTCCGGGAGGATTTTGAATTATTAATTCAATTCCTTTTCTTGTTATGGATTTATTCAGATCTTCTGTTTTTCTTGAGTCAGTTTTTGTAGTTTGTGTTTTTTTAAAAATTCCTCCATTCATCCAAGTTATCTAATTTATTGGCACTTAGTTGTTCATAGTATTACATTATAATCCTTTGTATTTATGAAGGTTCAGTAGTTACGTCCCTCTTTCTCAGTTTTGTTCATTTAAATCTTTTTGTTCTTGTTTAGTCTAACTTAAGTTTTGCCAATTTTACCTTTCAAAGAAACAACTTTTACTTTCTTTTATTTTCTCTATTTTTAATTCTCTATTTATTCTCACCCTAATATTTATCATTTTGTTCCTACTGCTTGCTTGCTTTGATTTTAGTTTGCTCTTCTTTTCAAAGTAGTTTAGAGTAAAAGACTATGTTTTGGATTTGAGCTATTTTAATATAGATATTTACGTCTATAAATTTCTCTCTAAACACTCCTTTAGTTTGAGAAATGTTTTCAGGGCTGCCCCATGTCCTTCTCTGATCCCTCCTGAGTGGGCGCAACCCTCGACTTGTGCATTAACCTGCCGATCGCCAGGGTTGAATGTCATCCAGGTGGGTCCTTCGTAACCGTCTCTTTCCCTGCTTCTCTTTGTTAAATTTCTGATTGTTCTGTCATTTTCCTTGTTGTTGTATCATGGAGTTATGAGTGCCCTCTTAATTGCTCTCCAGCAAGATCTCTATGGTTTTTGACAATGTCCTATGTATGGAATTCTCCCAGCTCTATTGTAAACAAGTCAGTTACTTGGGCATAGCTGTAGAGCTCTTTATCTGTAAGGCCTGCCTCTGCCCCTAGACAGAAACTTCACGTCACTTCACAAGACCTGAGGATGAGGACATCAACCAGTTGCTCCTGAAGTGATGTCTCTGCTCTATGAGCAGGTTGAGGTTGGTGATGACCTTAATCTTCTTGGTTTGCCTTTCCCAGCATGAAAACTCTGCCCTGTGGACAAAGAGCCCCAATATTCTTATCCTACTGCACCTGGGTTAGCATTCTACCCTATGAGGGAGGGCTCAGTTGGGAAAGGGAGCCTCAGACATTTTGGCCCACCTGCCGTGAACAGAGCTTCTGCGACATAAGCTGGGAGAATGGCAAATGTTCTTAGCCTGTTCCTCCCTCTCCCCACTCACACTCTAGACTGGGAGCTTCGCAGTAGGGAGCTCTATCATGCTGGGCTGTGGAGAGGGAAGGAGAAGGCGGGGTCCACTGCCACAGACTCTTTCTTAGCGAGATTTAGTCGATTTTTAAAATTTCTGTTTCTCCATGTGCTGTATGCCTTAGGACAATTGCCAGAGTCTTTAAATTATTTTAAACAATTTCCTCCAGTTAAATGATTGCTTGAGAGAGTCTACGGCTCTTCACTCTTCATTCTGGAAGTTGGGCTCCAATTTCCCTGTTTTCTAGATTGGTGTCTTGGGATTTTCATCAGTATCTACTGATAGTGTATAGTATACTTACTATAAAAAATCTAAGTATCTTTTAATTAAAGTTTGATGAGTTGCTTAACTACTGGATTCAGATTCAAATCAGAAATATGAAGAATTTTTATATTTAGCTTGTGATGCAAAGCAGAATTTTGAACACACAACATTATTTAAGGGTAACTGGTCAATCCGAGTGATTTTTCGTGGGTGATGTAAGGCAGAATTGTTATTACCAGTCCATGCACAAACTTTGAAAGACTTCTTATGTATATATTTAGCAAAAATTGAGATCAGGAAAATTAAAAAGATGAATTAATATTATCTTCTGGTGAAAACTGAAATGCATGGAGTGCATCACATTTTCCCCCTTGTCCCCTGGCGCACTAGAGAATTCCCTCTATGCCAGACCACTGTGCCAAGCACACAATATGCACGCTAAAACTACTTGCTGAATTTAATTTTCAAAGCACATTTTAGACATGTGCCGTTGGCAGTAAACTGACTGAAATTTGGCCTTCGGTGTGGGGAGCTAAAATGGATAGCTGATAGAAAATTTTTTGCTGATGTTTCAGCCATAACATTAAAAATTCATCCCATGGTCACTGTCATAATTGCTCTTTTGGTTAATAAAGAAACCAAAGCAAAGAGGTATGGGTTAATCTCAGAGTACTTGAGTATTCTGCTAGCCATATATATATTTCTTGAGAACAAACCAAGTACCATACTAAGCAGTATACATATATGAGTTTATTTATTATTATTCCCACAACAACCTTATGAGGTTATTCATATTTCTGTCACCATTTTATAGAAGAGGAAATTAAGTCAATCGGCCAAAGTCTCTAGCTAGCAAATATTAAACCCAAGAGTCAAAGAAAGAAAGTCTTTCTTCATAGGCAACATACTTTACTGATATGCTATACTAGTAAAGACATACTTTATTGATAATCTACACAATCATTGATTTCCAGTACAATGATTATCACAGAATGGTCACATGCTCTCCCCTTCACGTTGATGGAGGATCCTAGGGGTTTTGAGTCATTTTTTTAAACTAAGGTAATTTTATTGCATTGTTTTGCTATTTCAGTATGCATAAATACTGATGACCACTGAAATAGAAGACTTACTAAAATACTAATGTGAAACTTTCAGATTATGTTTATTGTTTGTATTGAAAAAGAATTATATTATATTAGACATTATACTAAGTATTCATAAAACAGTCACATATTTTGAGACATCTGTGGTTGTGTTTATGTGTGGTTATATATAACTCTTTTTTTTGGAATAAATTTTATCTGCTTCATCAAGAATAATCTAATTTTCAAAATTCAGGACAAGAGTCGTGGCACTGTTTTACTAACATATGGAAACATCCAAAACCAAAAATACATTTACTTGTTTTTCATATTATTGTTTCATAAATATTTTATTAAATTTGGTGATCAACTTTGACACTTTTACCTTGGAGGAATTCTATGACCTGCCACAGTGCTCTTATAGTTATCTTATGAGACTCCACGTGGCTAAAATGTTGTTGAGATCCCTGTGGGCATGTATATTGTGTGTTCCCATCATGAATAATTTAAGAGAGTAGCTCACAGTTGTTAACTTGCTTGCTGATGATATTATTTGTCCTTTATTCAGAACCGGAGTACCTTATTACCTTGCATCAGGCTATTAGAAAATGAAAAATGTTTGCTTTTATAAAACAGGATGTGAGTAAATCAAATGCTGATTATGTTTAAAAATGTTGACCTTCTTCATTCATGTTATCATTTAGTGTTATTTTTGTCTCTAATTTTACTTGAAGCAGCCATCTAAGGACTATACTCATTTAGTTATTGATATTTCTGCACAGTTTATTTCCAATGCCGTGGTTTGTGTGTGTGTCTGTGGTTTTTGTTTGTTTGCTCGCTTTACATTTTAGGACTGTCCACTGGTATTTAGGCAAGTATGATATATAGTCAATATTCAGAACAATTTCAACAGTCACCTGAATCCAGATATTTGAGGAACTTCAATAGTGAGTCATCGATCACAAACAACTGTCTAGAAAACAGATGGATATAGTAGTATAACAGCACATTCCTTTAGCAAGATTTACAGCATTATAAATGCCAGGTAACCTCACCTCTCTAGATTTCTGTGACGTTCTGGCATAGAAAGGCGTTAAACCATATTTTTCACCTTGTCCCTAGACTACTGCAAACAATGTTCTGATTGATGACATCTTCTGACTCATCTATGATCCTAAGGCCAATGGTTTTATCAGCATCCATTAACAAGGCAAAGGCATGTATACAGATTCTGAAATTTACAGAATGGTTAGATTATATCCTTATTATTCAGTTAGACATGAGAGCATGGCACTTCAGAAGGATGACAAATATTGTTGCACCAGATAAGAGTAAAATAAGGAAATTCCCAACTGAAAACCTGCGCTTGAGAATTACAGTGTCATTTATTTCAAAACTTAGATTCGCCATAAATGGAGAAGATAAAAATATATTGGTATGTGAGAGAGAAAAATTAAATTGCACAATAGTAGTTGGCCTGTCAGAAAATGAGATTAAAACAATTCTTATTGTATAGATCTGTCCAGAAAACGAAATATAAGGAAAAAAAAATGCTCTAGTAAAATCTATAAAAACTGCAGTTAAATTGTAAATCTAATTGGTATTGATTGAATGAAAATTTAGAATTCATATATGTTCTAAAAAATCCTGTTTGCTATTCTTAAATGGGTATTAAGACTTTAGCAGAGTAAAAAAGATATAAAATCAGCATTGATTTCTTTTCGTGATAAAGCTTAGTCCCTTAAAAAATATTCATTAAAATGTGCTTTTTTTTTTGCTTCTTATCTCTAACTCCTTATTCTGAGAATTCTTGTGACAGAAGTTGCACCATTTTAAGCAGTAAATTAGGATTCAGCTTTTATTTTCAATCAGTATCCTCAACACTTTTGCAGGGGAATAAAAAGATATTTGTTGGAACATGAGTATGTAATTCTAGTTATTCTTCCCATGCATGCAATTGACATACAGTTTCCAAATATTAAAACTGGAAATTAAGGAGTTTTAGAAATAGAAGGTTATTTTAGTCTAGGAAGAATTCTGTTTTATCATCATATCTTATTATTTTATTAGTAATGATTTGGAATTCATTACATATCTAGAGCACATCTGTTTTCTTTATGTAGTCTTTCAATATATTTCATACAGATCAAGGATGATTACAGACTTTCAATTTAGTAGAATTAGAAAAAATTATTAACATAGACTATGTCTATGTAGATTTAGTAATGCAGATATTTTTATCCAAACATTTTAATGTAGTCTATATAACACAAAATGCTTTCAAGAGCAAGAAAATAATTCATGGGTGAATTTTTTTGTGGACTGATTCAGTAGAATTCAGTAGTAGAATTCATGGTACCTGAGAGAAAATCTTTGTATGCATAAAAGTTAGTGTTTACTTAGGATGGAAACAATAAGTAAGTATTTTCATTAGCAAAACCCCCAGTGGGTTTACTGTATATGCAATTCATGTGCAGCTTTGAGCAAAAAACTAACAAGAAATAGCAGTTGAAAGGAAATTTTTTTCTGCTTTGATAGTATTGAATCATTTACTTTTGATTTTCTTGGTTAGGACAAATTTACTATGTTATTCTTAACCTTTTTCTTTTCTACAAAAGTTTAACGTAAATGCAGAGAAAAATTTAACTAAAAGCTAATGAAACTTCAACTTGGGGAATCCTTACTTATATGAAGTCCATCCAAAACCTTGGAAGGAAACCCAAATAATATCTTTACATAGTCAAATACACTAGCAAATTGCAAAAAGTAAAGAAATAAAATGAAAAAATAGAAATAAATTTTAACTTCAATGAGTTCCAATCATTTTCTTTATGTGCTCCAACTATTCCTCTATCATACTTCTGTTTTCACTGTCATTGGAGTGGCTGTATATCTTGTTGCGGGTGTCTAGAGAAGCTAAATTGGTATAGATTTAGTTTCAGTGTGTTGGAATATATTTTTGTAGCTTTTCAGGTATAGCTGCTTGGTCTCATTAGTGCTAGTTGTTCTGGTGTAATGGTAGCTTTTAGGATCAATCCTGCCAAACACTACTTGGAAGTGTATTTTGATGTGAATGTGTCTGCTAGGGTCTGAATGTTTAAAGTCATACATTGAAATCCTCACGTCCAATTTGATGATATTAGGAGGTGGGACCTTTGGGAGGTAATTAGGTCATAAGGGCCAAGCCCTCGTGAATATGATTAATGTCTGTATAAAAGAGACCACAGAGAGCTAGCTTGCCCCTTCTACCATGTGAGGATACAACCAGAGGTTTGTGACTCAGAAGAGGGCCCTCACCCAACCATGCTGGCACCCCAATCTGGGACTTCTGATTAATGATTATGAATATATGATTAATGTCTGTATAAAAGAGAATATGATTAATGTCTGTATAAAAGAGACCACAGAGAGCTAGCTTGCCCCTTCTACCATGTGAGGATACAACCAGAGGTTTGTGACTCAGAAGAGGGCCCTCACCCAACCATGCTGGCACCCCAATCTGGGACTTCGTTTCTAGAACCATAAGAAATAATGTTTTGTTGTTTTTAAGTCCCCTAGGCTGTAGTATTTTGTTATAGTAGCCCTAATGGACTAAGACACTGTTTTTCAGCTCCACGCATGGACAGTATCCAGGTAGAAGAAGAGAAACAAGATTTGAAATATGGTAGATAGAAGCTGGTATGGAATATTTTTAATTTCACAGCACAATTATCACAGAAACTTGTTAGTGGTTGACAGAAATCCAAAAATTTCATATAGCATTTCCAACAATAGTTGTGAAAGTGAAACTCCTTTTTCTAAACCATCAATAATAATAATCGTAATATCATCAATGCCAGAAAAAAAGGTTGAACTACATTTCTATATTATTATTATTAAAAGCATATTATAAAATTATCATCATATGAAGAATAGATAATGCATCAAAAAAAAGGAAACATCGTCTCATTGAGGTATGTCAAATGTCAAATATAATATAGCATAAATTATTATGTTGCTTTACCTCATTGTGTAAGATAGGGCTTGTTTATCTAATTTAAAATAGTAATTTTCATGATTTCCTTTCAGATATCAGATGAATCTGTCTTTATATGAATACTTAGTTTTCTTCTTGCCTCTAAATACTCAGATTCATGTATACATTACATTGTTTATACATACTTCAATTACTGGTGGATTGTTAAAATGATTGGTTGGATAAAAAGATAAATTTTTTTAAATAAGTGAATAAACAAAGAAAGTATTTAGTTCTAGTCTCACTGTAACGGCCAGAAGCTCTCACAGTTCATTTCCACTATGCCAAGAATAGTTTTGAGTAAAAAATATATATATATATAAACATCTGGAGTTTATTAACCATATGTCACAATTATAGTTGAAAGCTGAAGATATTTTAATTCATATCTCTAAACATCATGTCTTTCTATATAAACTGACCATTTCACTGGTCCAACATAGTTGCACCTAATAAAGAAGAAACGCATTTGACCATGAAGGATTATCAGAGATAGTATTTATTCTCCAACCTCTAACTGCCCAAAAAGCAGAGGAAATGTATGAAACTATAGATTTCAAACATTAGACAGAAGGCTACGCAGGACAGTGATCCTTAAGAAAAAGAAAATGTAACAGAGAGTCTCTAGGCTACAGTGCAAACAGAGCCCCATGGTCTCCATGAAGTGACACGAGATTAGAGTTTAGAAGCTAAAGCATCTAGAAATAACATGGCAGAGTATCAGAGACAAGAGCTAAGCAGAGAGATTGAGAATTCCATATAAGTTTCCCAGCAGAAGATTTCTCTCATGTCTCTAGCTGAGAACTGATCAGCTCATGTGTATGAGGAAACTACTTGAGGCCAGAAAAAGGGAAAAAAAAAAAAAAAACAACCTTAAGAAAGAACTGGCAGAACAATCAGTGGGACTTACAGAGGATTGGAAAGACTCTATGTTTCCCCAGTTCTAATGGAAAGATATCCTAACACAAGAACTTTGAGTAGAGCTCACAGAAGGGTAGGGCACAGGAGTGGTTTCAGATTGGAACTAAACAAAAGGCTGTCCCAGCCCAGTCTGGTAAGTCTTAGAATTTAAACTCTCAAAAAGACCAAACTGGTCCCAAGTGACTTACCTGAGCCCAGAATAAGCTCAACATGATTTAAAGGTATGAGAAACAATCCAGCACCCAACGATATGAAATTCGTAATAGTTGATTCCCAATAAAAAATTACCAAGCATGCAAAAAAGCAGAAAACTACACCTTCTAATGAAAAGAATGATTAATCTGTAGAAACAGACCAGATACACACACATGAAAGAATTAGTAAACTGGAAGATTAAGATATGGTTATTAGAAATATGTTTAAGATAGTAGAGGAAAGTATGAATATAATAAGGAGAAACACAGGAGATAGATAATCTCCAGATTAAACTTTAAGAGAAGATAAATACAATGTTTAAGATGAGAAATGCTGAATGGGATTAATGGCAGATTAGACACTGGAGAATGAAAGATTGGTGAATTTGAAAACATAGCAATAGAAACTCTCCAAAATGAAAAATTGGGAGTCATTTCCCTGTGGGATAATACTAAAGTCTAACATATGTACGTTTGTAAGCCCAAACTGGCATTGGGGGGTTATAAAAAATATTTAAGGCAGCAATGGTTGAAAATTCCTCAGATCATATTATAAGTATAAAACCACGGGGTTAAGATGCTCAACAAAACTGAAAGAGGAAAAATGCAAAGAAATCACAATGAGATATATTATAATTAATTGCTGAATCCCAGTGATAAAGAGAAAACCCTAGAGTAGCTGGAGAAAAAGGAGAGATTACATCCACAGGAACCAAGGAAACAATAACTTCAGGTTTCTGATCAGAAATTAGAAAGTCAGAAAATAAGGAAAGATATCTCTAAAGTCCTGAGAGATAAAATAAGTCAAAGAAATTGTACTTCAAAAATGAGGAAAAACAAGCACTCTGAGACAAACATACAGAATTCTTAACAGATGACTTGAACGAAAATAATTGCTGAAGGAAGTTTGTTAGTCAAAGGAAAATAATTCTAGACGAACACTTGAAACTAAATAGACCACGGGAGAATGTGGGAAATGGTAAAATGGAGTAGATGTAAAAGATTTGTTTTCTCTTTTTCAATTTTTTTTACAGATAATTAACTGTTGAAGCAAAAAATAGTGTTTTGCAGGATTTATAATATATCTAGAAATAGATACGTGACACAGAATCACAAGGACAAGGAATGAAAGCATGATATTATAAAGTTTTTATATCATACTTAGAATGGTGAAACCTTAAAGGTAGACTGTACAGGCATATCTCTTTTCATTGAGCTTGGGTTTACATATTCAACTAAATACTATATTTTAAGCCCTAGAGGTCCCACTAAAAAAACAACAAACAATGTCTAACTAATTATACATCACAGGAGACAATTGAAATAAAAAGATTCTAATAATAAACAAAAAGGAAAAGAAAGAGAAAAACAGAATAAGTAGAACGTGAATGTTACAGTTGAGAATTTAATGAAACTATATCAATAACTATATAAAAGAGTAAATTGCCCTAAATCCCTAGTTAAAAAAGAGAGATTATCTGGTGTATATGAAAACAACTCCCAACTACATGCTGTCTATAAGAAAGAATTCTCAAAAAGACATATATAGGTACGATGGGCAGAATGCTGAAGATGCTTCCCCCAAGATTCTTATCTCTTGGTTATTCAGTTAATCACTAATCTAGGTACTGCCACAGGGCCTTCGCAGATGTAATTAAGTTTCTAAACCTTAAAATAGGGAGAGTATTCTGGGTTATGCAGGTAGGCCCAATCTAATTAACTGAGCCCTGAAAAGCAGAGAATTTTCTCCAGCTGGAGTCCGAGAGATATGGTAGACAGGGGGGCAGAGGAGAGGCCAAAGTGTGAGCAAGACTTGACCTGCAGTGCTGGCTGTGAAGGTGGAGGCAGGCAGCCATGGGTCCAGGGGCGCGGGTGGGCTTTAGAAGCCGAGAATGACCCCCTGCCAAAAACCAGCAAGGAAATGAGGAGCTCAGTCCTACAGCCATGTGGAACTGAGTTCTGCCGAAAACCAGAATGAATTTGGAAGCAGATTTACCCACGGAGCCTCCAGAAAAGGAAGAAGCCCTACTGACACCATGGTTTCAAGCTTGTAAATCCTGAGAAGGCTGAGCTACACTGTGTCCAAACTCCTGATCCACATGAACTACGAGTTAGTAAATTTGTGTTGCTTTAAGCCAGATATTTGTGAGAATTTGTTACAACAGCAGTAGATAAATAATACACTATGTAAAGGATGAAAAAATATACACCATGGGATAACAATCCTAAGAAAGCTGAAGTGGCTACATTAATATCAGACAAAGTAGATCTGAGACAAGTAATATTACCACAGATAGAGAGCAGTTTTTCATATTGATAGGAGTTGACTCATTGAGAAGAGTCATCTTGAACATCTATATACCTAATAACAGTGACTTAAAAAATCAGAAACTGACAAAAATTAAAGATAGACAAATTTATGTTTCATTTGGAGATTTTAACCTCCCAATCTCAGTAACTGGAAGAATATGTACAGAGAAGAAATGTAAACAAATATCGATAATAATGCAGAAGGCGTGACCCATACCAAGTGTTTTAACTTAGTAGACATCATGGATCACCACACCTACCAATAGCAGAACACACATTCTTTTCAGAGAATAATCATAGAGATAGATCATATGCCAGGCCATAAAACAAATCCCAATATATTTGAAAGGATTATATCATACATGGTATACTCTTCATTCACAAACCAATTAAATTATAAATCAGTAACAAAGAGATAACTGAGAAATCCCCAAACATTTGTAAAATAAGGAACACACCACTAAGTTATCATTGGGTCCAAAAAGAAATTATAAGGGGCATTAGAGAATATAGTGAACTAAAAATAGACAAACAAAAAACCCTCAACATATCAAAATTTGTGAAATGCAGCTAAAGCAGTGATTAGAGGGCAATATACTGCTTTAAATTCTCATGTAAGAAAATCATAAAGGTTTAAATCAGTGATTCAAACTCAATCCATAAAATGGTAGAAAAAGAAAAGTAAGGACAAAGGAAGTATAAGGAAAGGAATAGTAAAAATTAGAGGTAAACTGAATGAACTAGAAGACCAAAAGTTACTAAAAATAAATTAAGACAAACTAAAGCTGTTTATTTAAAATGATCAAAAAAAATTGTTAAATCTCTAGCCAGACTGATTAAGGAAAAAAAGTATCAAAAACAGAAACGCTCAGTAAGAGAGTGCATGATTACAGATAATATAGATTTTAGACAATGAATGAATGTTATTAACAACTTCATGCCAATAAATTCAACATATTAGATAAAATAGATATGTTGCTCAAAAAAGACAAGTTCCCCAAACTTAAGATGAAATATGAAACCTTAGTTAATTTATACTTTTTAAAGAAATTAAATTTGTACCTACATACTTTCTCACAGAGAAAACACCAGGCTTAAATAGATTTAGCAGTGAATTCTATTTAACATTTAAGAAAGAAATAATTCCAAACTTATGCAAACGTTTTTAGTAAACAGAGGTGGAGGAAATATTTTTTAGCTCATTTTATGAAGCCAGCATTACATTGCTGTAAAAATCAGACAAAGATTTAAAAAGACAGGAATAAAGACCAAGATCTACTATGAACACAGATCCAAAAGTGCCTCCTGCCAGAATATGACTCTGAAAGCTTTTATTCCTGTTTGTCTTCTAGGACATTTTCAGTAACATTGGAATTATCTGTTTCTTAAAATTTTTTTACAGAATGCCTCCAGGAAATATTCATTTTCGAATGGAAACTCTTTAGCTGATTCTTTTGATTTTAAATTTTGCTGTGATTAAAATCTGGCAATTTTTGTATTTTCCAAGACTATTATCCTTCTCAAAAATGCTCTACATTCATTTACATGAATTTAAAAAATTCTAAATTCTATTATGATTCTTTAAAATTCCTTCATATCTTTGGTAATTGATTGTTAATGTTTTCTTATTTTACACTTTCTCCTTGCCCCTCTCCCCAATCTTTTCTCTCCATTGAGGTAATCGTTTTATCATCAGATTTATTTTTTCTTAAGTAAAAAAAAAGATTGTGATGTATTTATTTGCTCCAACATGGTCTTTTAGTTATTTTCTCCTTCTATATTTATCTATGTGTTTATTCTTTTTTATTAGTTTTACTTTGTCCTTTCATAATACTTTGTATTGGATACTTAGTTTCTTTTACCCTCTCTGTTTAATAAATATGTGTTTAAGAATATGAATTTCCTCAAACTCTCATAAAGTCTGAGATTAGTGTTTTCTTTGGTGTTAATTTCCATATAATTGGTAAATTTGCTTTATTTTCCTATTTAACTTAGAACCATATAATTTCCATGTGTAGATATACTTGCTTTTTTAAATTTTGTTGTTAGATTCTAGCTTTATTGTATTGTAATCACAGATTGCTATTGTAATTATTTTGCCACTTATTACTACACATGATAGTCTAATATATGGTCAATTTTTTTTATGAATCATTTAAAAATTTACTTTAAAAATATATATTCCGGTGGCTGGCCCCATGGCCTAGTGGTTAAGTTTAGCACGCTCCACTTTGGTGGCCTGGTTTGGTTCCCAGGAGTGGACCTATATCACTTGTCAGTGGCCATGCTGTGATGGCGACCCACATACAAAATAGAGGAAGACTGGTACAGATGTTAGTTCAGGGAGAATCTTTCCCAGCAAAACAATAAAAATAAAAAAGATAAATTCTCTGTTTTCAGGATATAGAATTTGATATGAACCAATTAGATCTTTATTAATTATTTTACCTTGGTCTTCTATATTATGACCAATTTTTGTCTTGAGCTCTCAAGGTCTGTGCAGTGGCGGGAGCAGGTTGCAGACACACATATAGTAGTGGGATCCAGGTCTAGCATCAGACCCAAAAGCAGCTATGGGGGCCCTAGGTGTCAACGTGCAGGGCTGTGGCTGTTGCGTCTCACCACAGGATGACAGCATGGAGGCTGGTGAAGGAGGTTGGGCTAGGGGGTTTCAGAGGCACACCTTGAGGGGCTAGGTGCAGGTGAGGCCCGTTACCCGAGACAGGGCTGCGTCCAGCCCACAAGCAGCCGTGCGGGTGTTGGCTGTGGGCATGCACTTTTGTGGCTGCAGGATCTCAGGGGCAGGCGTCAGGTGCACAGCTGGAGGAGCCAACTCCAAGCACACGCATGGTGGTGGGCGTCAGCTGCCTTGTCTAGGCTGGCGTCTTGAACTTGTGTAGCTACAGAGGCTTGAGACGGCCGTTGATTCGGATCCCAGGCCCTGGCTGGGGGTTGGCAAGGAGAGTGGAGGGAGCAGGGAGGGAGTCAGTGGCTGGCATCTGCAAACATTTATACCTGTGGGGGAGACCCCGAAATCTGCCGGGACCCGCGGCTGCTGTGCTTGCCTTGGTTTCCTGAGTGGGGCCCTGCCGGGGTCCGCTCCAGGGCGGGTCACAGGGAACCGCGGGCCCTCCCGGGGCGTGGCTGAGAGCAGTCCCTGCTCTGCTTCCCTGTTGGTGGCTGTCTCCACGGGTCTCAGCTTTGCCGTCGGGGCCGGTGCTCCCACAGCCGGGGGCAGCTGGCTGCTCCCCTGCTCTCCCTTTCCCGGGGAGGGGAACCCTCTCCAGCTGGGGACTTCCCTCTTGGTGCTGAGGGCGCAGGCCTGGGCATGGATGATGCAGGCAACATGAAGCTGTTCTTGCTTCCCTTTTTGTGCGGTTCTTCTCAGGTTTTTCCTTCCGCTGTGTTGCTGAGCTTCTTTTTTTTTAATATTTTTTTTGTTTATTGCGGTAACATTGGTTTATAACATTGTATAAATTCCAGGTGTACGTCATCATACTTCTATTTCTGCATAGGTTACATGATGTTCTCACGGTCACCACCCAAATGCTAATTACAATCCATCACCACACACACTTGCCTTTTGCCGGCCCCCCTGCCCCCCGTCCCCCCTGTTAACCATCAATCCAATCTCCGTCTCTATGTGTTTGTTTGTTGTTATCATCTACTACTTAATGAGTGAGATCATAGAGTATTTGACCTTCTCCCTCCGACCTATTTCACTTTGCATTATACCCTCAATGTCCATCCATGTTGTCACATGTGGCTGGATTCCATCGTTTCTTAGGGCTGAGTAGTATTCCACTGTGTGTATACACCACAGCTTCTTCATCCATTCGTCCCCTGATGGGCACTTGGGCTGAGCTGCTTAGGTGAGCTCCTGAGCGCTCCCAGAGCTGTTTTTGTCAATGGGTAACTATCTGACTGTTGATCTTTGTAGGGAGACAAAGGCTGGGGTCTCCTACTTCTCCATCTTCGTGACTTCTGGAAAAACCAAGGGGTATATTTGAAAACAAAAGAAAAAACACTCAAAATGTTGAATTGAGGGCCGGCCCCGTGGCTTAGCTGTTGGGTTTTCACAGTCCGCTACTGGCGGCCCGGGTTAGGAACCCCAGTTGTGCACAGACACACCACTTCTCTAGCCGAGCTGGGGCCGCATCCCACATACAGCGGCTGGAAGGATGTGCAACTATGACATACTATTATCTACTGGGGCTTTGGGGGAAAAAAGGAGGAGGATTGGCAATAGATGTTAGCTCAGAGCCGGTCTTCCTCAGCAAAAAGAGGAGGATTAGCACGGATGTTAGCTCAGGGCTGATCTTCCTCACAAAAAAAAAAAAAAACGTTGACTTGAAAGGATAACAAATTACCATTTTAGGAGACATTTAAAAATCTATGTAGTCTAACTTCCTGATTTTTTCAGCTTATAGATGAAATAGGCTTTCATCATGATAACTGAGGCGCTTGGAAAAATACAGCACTCAGAGATCATTTCAGTTTACTTAAGATTTTGTGTTTGGGAAAACCTAGCATATTATTCCAGCATTGGGTTTAATCTGAAGTTAATAAACAAAAATCAACACAGGATTTTTCTCCTTCTCTAGCTCCACAACACACCCAGCACATAATAATTGTTTTATAAATCATTTCTAGTTACGGTCTTACCAGAAATAAAATACATGGCATCTAGTTATCTGTTAAAAATAATTTGAATGGTTTCATTATCCTATATATACAACTTATCAAACCTGTCTTGTAAATCAGTGTGCACTTCATCAACACCAGCAAAGCTTGCATAAACAAGAGCCTTATGAGTCTTAAATGATAATTACCGCAATCTAATGAATTGCATAAATCATTTATAATGAAGGGAATAAGCAAGTATACTAAGATGAGCACATTAATAACTTAGGATTTTCAAAAGCAATGATTAATTTAATTTATATGGTATGGCCACAGACAGTAACAACTTGAATTTTATTTGTGAAATAATTAGCAGCTAATCTAAAGGGATACAACTTATCTACTAGCAATATTTTAAACTGGAAAATGAAGATTAATTTTATCTTTGATGAAAATTATTCTGATAATATCCCATGATTTGAAAGTCAATAAAGAGGGAAAAATGAAGATTGATTTAAGTTCATACTGACAAACCTAGAATTTATTCCAAAATATGAGTTAGCAAGCTTCATAATTTCAAGTAATTTGTGATATGCTATAATTTTTAGCAATCCATTCACTCAAGTGCTAATTAAATTTTATTTTTTATATATTTATGAGGTGAGGAGGGAGTTTATAACTTCTATCTTTAACATTTTAATTTAGATCATGAAAAATACATTATTCATTTTTGAGGTTCACACTTTAATTGGTTAAAATGATATTCTCCCAGGTAACAAAAGACAAATATAAATAGTAAAACTGCTTTTTTCCCCCAAGTAAAATGAATATTATCTAGGCTCATATATTTTATGTATTTTATTTCTTTTGACTTTACCTAACCATTGTCTTCTTGTTCACAATTAAGTTTGAAAACAGTATTTTTTCCAACCTACTAAACTTTCATTTTATTCCTCCATTGAAAGATAAATAATATATCAAGGTAGGAGTGTCTCACATTTGAAATTCACACATTTAACTCATCTGTTCGTTCATTCAACAACTATGTACCATGCTCTGTGCTCAGATTGGTGTATTAAAAGGAACATATGTAACCTTAATTCTAAGCTGATGGTGAAAAAGAATTATATTAATAAAAAGCACAATTTAATGTAAATGCCATTTTTGTGTGATTTATGCCTATGACATACAATTGAAGGAAGAATCATGACCCAGCTAAGCCTTTGGGACTTTGTTCGCTGAGATACCCAAATGAGCAAATTGGAAATTGTCAAAGCTAGAATTATAAATGAAACCTAGAGCCATTTTAGAAATTGAATATACCATGTCCCACCACAATACATGTACACAGACAAGAATCCAACAGCAAAAAAACAGCAGACTTCAGGAACTTAATGGCCGCTCGAACTAAGTCTGAATAGTACAGTAGAGCGGAAAGAAGCCAATACCTGAGAAAGAGGCACTAGTATATGGATATCAAAATCAAAAGGTGAGGAATAATTTTGTTGTCAGTGCCATTGAGTGGATTCCAACTCCTAGTGACCCTGTGTACAATAAAGTGGAACCCTGCTGGGTCTTTTTATGCCATCCTCTCACCTTCAGGTGCTGTATCAGACAATGCTCCACTGCTATTCATGGGGTTTTCATGGCCAGTTCTTTTGGAAGTATGTGGCCAGGTCCTTCTTCCTAGCTGTTTTAGTCTGGAAGCTCTGCTGAAACCTGTCCACCATGGGTGATCCTGCTGGTATTTGAAATCTCAGTGGCATAGCTTTCAACATCACAGCAACATGCAGCTGCCACAGTCTGATAACCGACAGATGGGTGGTATGGTTTCCTGACCAGGAATTGAACTGACGCTAAGGCATTTAGAGTGCCCAGTCTTAACCACTAGAGCAGTAGACCACCAGAGATGATTACAATTCATAAAAATGTTTCTGTTCATGGCTTACTTTTTTAAGCTAACCTACTTATAGAGGTGAACCAGTTAGACCTAAAGAACTGGAAAAGAACAGACAAATTTTAACATTTGGAGATCCATAAAGAACCGTTTTGTGATCCATAAAGAACCATTTTGTGATCACAAGAACGCTTAAAAAGTGCTTAAAAAAGAAGCACTTTTTAACAAGTGCTTCTTACAATACAGACATTATTTCTGGCAGCAGATTATTCGCTGCCATTTTATTCAGGCTGAAAGGGATAAAAATGCATATTATTTATTTTATTTCGTGTTTTTATTATTTTCCCATAAAATAATTTACCAATTTGAAAGGATAGCGGCCCTTATTGATGAGTTTTAGGTATGTAGTTTTTTTTATTTAATCTTTCCATGAGGAGAGCTCAAGGGCCACTACTCTCTGACCACTTTTCCTTCAAATGTGTTGAAATCAATGTGTATCACTCCACATTTATAAAACTAGTATATTCCAGTAAACGTGTGGAATAAATCTCTAAGGAACTTGCAAATGTAGATGTGGTCTTTGTCCCAGGTCTTGGCACAGAGTGCCTGAAACCCTTGGAATGTCCTGATTCACAGGGGTGTCTTTTGTTATACATAATGAGCCTCTTTTGACCATTCCTGGGTTTATGCTTATGACTCTTGGTAGGCTCCTCAATAGCTTCAGGATGGGGCTGGTCACCAGAGGAACCAACCATGTGATTAGAGGGTTGCAACTTTCAGCCCCACCTCACAACATCTGGGGAGGGGAGAGGGGCTAGAGATTGAGTTTAATCACCATTGGCCAATGCTTTAATTAATCATGCCTATATAATGAAACTTTAGATAAAAACTCTGAAACAATGAGGCCAAGGAAGCTTCTGGATTGGTGAACACAGCCACATGCCAGGAGGGTGGCACACCCCCATCCCCAGGGCACAGAGGCTCCTGTGCTTGAGACCTATCTGGAATACCTGCCTATTCATCTGTATCCTTTCTGATAAGCCGTAATAGTAAGTTCTGTAAGTCAATCTAGCAAATTAGTGAAGCCGAGAGGGGGTCATGGGAACCACTACCTCTGGAGTTGGCCAGACAGAAGTATGGTGGCCTGGGCATCCCATTTGTGGCTCGCATCTGAGGTGAAGGAAGTCTTGTGGTACTGAGCCCTTAACCTATTGGGTCTGCACTACCTCTGGATAGCTAGTGTCAGAATTTAACTGAATTATAAGACTTCCAGTGGGTGTCAGAGAATTGCAGAGTTATTGTTTGGAAAACCATAGAGGAATGTACAAAAGAACTGGGATGCAGTAATAGACCAAAAGAAGGGATTACTTTACTTAGAGAGATAAGGGCCCTTAACAAGGGCAACGTCTATTTGGAAAAATAACAATACATTTTATCAGAATCAGATATATTAATTTTATATAGGTTCATAAGAAGTTTCACTGGGCTCAATTTGGAGGAAAACAAATGAAAGCAAAGATAATGGCTTTATCCCTACATGTGGTAGAGAAGAAAAGGAAACCATTTAGTGAGCAGTTCAAGGTTTTCAACATTCAGCAGTGTCTACATTAAAGAAGAGCAGAATGGAAATGGAAGATCAGAGGAAGCAGCGTTGGGGACTCGCTGCTGCTGGAATACAGAGGGTAGAGAAGGATTTCTTTTGCAATTGAAGTCCTAGAAAATTCAAAAGTAGAAGAAAACAAAGTTTTAGGGGAGAAAGAACAAAAACCTCTAGGCATGGAGGCTTCTGAGGACACAGATTTTGGAAGTTTCAGCAGCATCCCTCAATCAGAAATACCTGAATGTGATTCTCCAACCGAGACAAACGTGGATACAAGGGACGTTTCCATCATGGGGGAAAGAACTCACGGACTCTTGGAATTTCCACAAAGAAGAGGAGAGCAAGTCATTATGTTGAAATGTGAAATAGGCCTTGGTTCCTTGTGAGGTTGGAGAGATACAGTGCTAATATAATAACATTCAGGATTGAGAGTCATTCAAGAACAAGACTTAAGGTCCTGATAGCAAGAGAGAGTAGATAGAGACTGTTCTAACAATGAGACTTCATTCAAGTTAGCATCATGACACAAGCAATAAAGGGGAAATGAATACAAGAGATTTTTAATATGCAGATTGACACTAAGAAAAAGAATAAGATGCCAAGAAAGAGTGGTCACCATGAAAAATCCATGTTTTCAGAAAGACTCGACTGTTTAAGATGCTGTCTTCTGAGAGTGCAATTGTTTGTTTGGGTAGTTGCTTGCCCCAGAGATAGTAACCAATGTAATAAACACCTCTTAGTGGGAAATTTCTGCATGTTGGGTTTTAAATTACCGTCTTATGAGACTCTGAGCATTAATAGGTTGCCATCCTGGCAAAAGTGAAAAAAAAAATCACAGTTTGTCTTTTATTTTCTCTATCATCATAATTCTCCAGGAAAAAAAAAAAAAAAAACACAGAAAAATAACACACATATGTAGCAACACCAATTAAATTTTAGTTAAAATCTGAATAAGATCAGAAGACAGAATCCAAACTCCAAACAAATGTCTGTATAGGATACATCTTCCTAGGAGTAATTAAACAAAGAAAAAATTTTTTAAAAAGTATTTTTTAGAAAGTAATTCCTTCAAGAGAATACAGGTAGATTGTGTTACATCGATTGATGAATTATTCCCTTAATTGTCTTATGTGAGTCACAGAGCTAAATTTGATAACATTCTCATATGATTTGTTCTTGAGTAAATTGGTAGTAGAAAAGGCAAGATAGAGCTCCAGGGAGGTCTTATTTTATTTACCATGTAGCTCATCCCTTTTATTTGTGGTGGATTCACTGCAAAGTTGAGGGGAGCATGAGAATGACATAACAAAAAGAGAAGGGAGAGAGAGTTGACCCAAAGGGAGGGAGACAATATTTGAAAATATCATATAATCAACCTTCTGGATCCCTATTCTAAAGTTTTTTTATTGAAGCTGCACACATTTTTTACTTTCTGATTATTTGTGCAATTGAGTAAAAGTGGGAATAGGGTGTTCAAATGCCTGTGTGGAATGATGTTGAGATTTGAGAAGCAGAGAAGGGCACTGGGTGTTTCAGCAAATCTTTGAAAACTGGTATTTTTATATTTATATGTGTGTGTTGTAATAAAGATATGAGTAAAGATATTCTAAGTTATTGACAAGTCAGTTGAAAAACTAATCTAACAAGGCTCCTCCAGCTCTATTATGAATTACTTTGAGTTTCATTCTATAGGCAAGTTTTTCCTCAGGATTAGAAGTTACATCACATATATTTAATATTTATAAATGTAATTCAGTATGAAAAAAATATATTTTTTTACAAAAGTTTGTTAACATAAAATTTGAATAAAGCATATGTAGGAATCCCCATTTACCTGATGAGAAGTTGAGGCACTGCAGGGGGATTTGGATAACTAATGCAAATTCACTCTAAGGACCCTAGCCAGGTGGCCTGACTTCCAGCCCCCATCTCTACCACTACAAACAGTTAATTTGACCTTATATACATTGAATGTGCACCAGTTAACTGGTTAACAGTCTTTAAATAGTTTGGGCACAATAAACAAAATGTGTCATTGACTTCCTATGTTAATTTGATTGCTCAAAGTGAAGCCTCCTGTCTGTTCTTGGTTGTGTGTTTGATTGGCTGGCAGCTGCCTGCACTCAGCACTGAGCAGTCAGTGGGGGAGGATTGCCTATGATGACGAAGAGATAATGAAAACGATCAGTTGTCTTATCCAAACTTTGATTCCATGTTTTCCTACTTATTTTCTCTGCAATATTTTGAAACAAACTTGATATTCTTTGACATTTAAATAATAAGATTATAATTTATTAAAACTCCTTTCCTTCATGTAGTATATATTTCTGTTCTAGTCTAAGGAAATAATAGATCAAATAGACTTGAAGAGAAGGAGGAAATTGCAGGAGAAAGGAAACCATCACACATACACACACAGATACACACACATACGTACACATACACACACACAGTGAGATCCCTTCATTTGTAGGCTCATTATACAATTGATGTAACATGAACCTTCCAAATGGATTTTGCAGTAGTTTTATACAAGATGATTTCCAGGGATTTGATTTTTGTTAGTTTCATAATGCTGGAAATTCTTATTCAAAAAGTTTTCATAGTAAAATAGCATGCAATCTCAGATTAACCATGGTAAAAATTAGCATATGGAATAGTCTTATAGGATTCCTTAAAAATACAATTTCAAGCTAGCCTAATGGAATGTAATGCATGAAAATACAATTTTTATTGGGATGCTGAGAGAAACATAGAATCATGTTATTTTATGATCAGCTTTTCACCACAAAATATTATTCTGCTAACTGGTAGTCTTTTCTATGGCAGCTTTTTGAAAATATTATACTAGAAGTATCATTTTTGTTTCTCTTCTCATGCATGACTAGCAAAAGAAAAAGGTCTGTCTTCATTCAACAAAGGTGAGTGTCGGGGGAAGAGGGAGAATCACCCTCTGCCCTTTCCCTTAACGTTCTTCTGGCTGGCCAAATAATCAACAAGACAGGTTAGCAGGAGAAAATAATACCAAGTTTAATAACATGTATACATGGGAGAAAGCAGGGACACTGCGTTTCTCAACACAATAGCAGAAATTCTCGTCTTAAATATCTTTTTCAGCCAATGACAAAGGAGGATTTTGGCGGTGGGGGGAGTCAGTTACAGGAGATTACCACTAAAGCACAGTAAACAAGAGTAAGGTTTATTATGTAGCTCAAGGCCTCACCTTCCACATTGATAAGTCAGTAGAAATGAGCTCATCCCCCTCTCTTCTCCAAACAGAGAGGGAGATACCTTTACAAATGGAGATTTCCCTTATAAATGTAAATGATTGGCAACTCTTCCCAGGGTCATCCAGAGAATGTGGCCAGAGAGACAGAACTTCTGATAAGAGGAGCTTGTTGGTGCCTTTCCTATTGTAACATTTACCCTACGTTATCTTTACAGCCATCATGATAGATCTATTCCAAGAAGGAGCTACCATGTCAAATTCTTTAGGCAGTTAGTGGGGGAGGTCAAATGTCCTCAGAGAAAACAACCAAGGTAAAGAGATAGATTTCAGGGTGGCCAAATCTTGATCTCCCACATGAGCATATGGCTCCCTGTCAGTTTCAGATGTATTCTTCTTGAATTGCTCACGAAAAACAATTAATAAAAGACATCTACCCTATTCATGAAGTTTCCTTTCCCTAGCCCTCTTTCAAATACATAAGGCATGTTCTTGTGGGATTCATTCCATCAAAATTTACACACATTTTCATTTACATATTCAAGATTAAAAAGAATTTTCCGGCAGAAAATAAGTTAGATTTAAACGGCATATTTATTAACTGTGAAAAAACTTTTGTGCTGCATTTACCCAGAGAGAAAACACTTTCTATACCTAGACAAATTCATTCGTTTGTTCAAATATTTTTCATGCCTACTCTGTGCCAGATACTGAGCGTGCTTGACACACTCCTGGCTTTCCTGACGTTTATAATCTAAGTAAACTGGGCACAATGGATTTCCACACATAAGTTCAAAATTCAGGAACGCACTTTCTCATGGGTTCTGCCCCTGACATCTTAAGAATGAAATGCTGATAAATTCAGATATCTGTAAATTCGTAAGAGTTAACTGTTAAATATGAAAACCCATGGAACAGTAAATCTTAAAAGTGCCAATGAGCACATACATTTCAAAGTTTTGTCCAAACATACTTGTATAGTTGTTTTCTTCTTAAAAATATTTCATTCGTATGTTGTCAAGTCACTCCGTACATTTCTTCAGATTTTTTTATTTTTACAACTTGCTTTGAAAAGATTGTCTTTACGAGTAAGCAATGTAACAATTATTTTATATTTTCTTCTAATATTTTTTACAATTTTTTACAATATTTTTAAAATATTGAACCTCAGAATTTAGCGCATGATTATGACAATACTATTTTGTTCTTTTGATGATCTCTCCTTTTCTCCACTAAATTGGATGTCCTTTTTATTACATACGAAGTTCCTAATGCACTTGAATCTTCTTTGGAAATACATATTTACTGATATTCTTCTCTATTTTGGAACTCACACTATATGGTTTTACAGAACATTTTTATAGTACATTTTACACCTAATATAACCCCCAAATTCTTCTCTTTAAAATTATTGGCAAATCATATATATTTATTCTCCCATATAGTTTTTGAAGTTAGCCTGTTCCTGTTACAAAATATTATGTCTTCTTGGGTATTTGAACTAATGGCAAGCATACCTCTTCCATTCTTGGTTTTAGTGGGACTGAATTTAATATTTCACTATTTAAAGCAGTGTAGTGATGCAGGAGCCAACGTGAATGTGTGCCTATTCACCAAAGCTGGAACAATATGAGCAAAAAAAAAATTACAGTAATATTGCTTCTTAATAGTAAGAATAAAATAAATATCAATTCCACATTTATATTAATAATTGAATAAATGGGGGAGAATAGCCAGTGGAAACCCAATCAGACTATCTGTGAGAACCTAATCTGACATGTCCTCATTCTTTCTGAGCACTTCCCTGCTTTCTGGCACAATACCATGCCCTAGCCTCAATTAGTACTTTGTCTCCCCTGGTCCTGGAATCATGCACATTTATCTATTAAAAATAAACAAAACAAAGTTAAACTCTAAGGTTGGCAGAAAAGAGTTTCAGTGAAAAGAATGATGGAGAGTTGTAGATGGATTATGCAAATATGACTTGGTTCCCATAATGGGGTCTCTCCTTGATTAATCTTTCCACATTTATGCTGATATCAGTATGAGTTGCTGTTACACAAAAAGACATGACACTTTTCTTCAATCTTTTGCATTTGCTAAATCAAGGCAATGTCATTCAAACAGGTATATTTAACAATTAGGGGCAACAGAGTATTTAACTCAGAGCATATCCTGCCTCTAAAATATTTTCCATTATTTATACTTATATTTACATCTATCATTGCCCTTACTGCTGTCTTCCCTACACTCAGATGCCTCCACTCACTATTAGCATTTATTATAGTTCTAGCATTCATTAATTCACGACACCTTTATTCCTACCTCTATATTATCTTAGCTGATATCACAACTTAAGATAATACTGTTTTTAATAAAAAGTTTAACTTAATTCAGAAATGTTCATTGAGAACTTATTATGAGTTAGTGCTATTTTTGCATTTTGGAGAATAAAAATTTAAACAAGATACTTTCCATATTCTCCAAAATATTATAATATGGTTAAAATATAAGGCAGATACTCGTATCATATGTAATTAAAGCTAAAATAAATGTTCATACAGGGGCTGGCCCAGTGGTGTAGTGATTAAGTTCACATGCTCCACTTCAGCAGCCTGGAGTTCATAGGTTTGGATTCTGAGTAGGGAGGTACACACCACTTGTTAAGCCATGCTGTGGTGGTGTCTCACATACCAAATAGAGAAAGATCGGCATGGATATTAGCTCAGGGACAATATTCCTCACCAAAAAACAAAAAAATAAAAAGTAAATGATCATGCAAACTGATATGGTAGCATAGATACTGGAGAACTTGTTTTAACATGCAAACACAAAGAACACTTAATTTGCTTATAATCACTCATGTTAAAGGTTACCAAACACATGCATACGTTAATTTAATAGATACAGAATATTCAAAGACCATAAAAATATAGATCAATAAACAACAGGTTGAAAAAAATAATGCATTGGTTGTATTCGACAAATGATAAGTAATCTGATTTTTTGGAGGATAACACAAGCAAGATGAGTGAAAATAGTACTCATTGTTAGGAAGGCTTTAACCACTAATGAACTTGAAAGACAAGAGCATAAATTTTTCTATTACTTTTGTCACTATTGGAGATTTTGATGGAAGTAAAATGCATATGGAGCACTGCACTCTCTGTATTAGTAAATTTAATTTGGTAGAATGAGTTGGATAGTGGTGTTATTTACATATGCCAATTGTCATAATGAAAGACCGAAGAGGAAAAATGGAATTAAATCCAAATTATTAAAGACAGGCCAAAATAGAGATACAGACGAGAGCAAAGCCAAAGAAGGTAATTGCATCAAATTTCAAACTAAGAGACTGAAGTGAAATATGATGGTCCTTTCATAGCAAATGATCAATAGAGGAGTTAACTTAAAGGGTTCAAATGACTGTAAGGGGCACTTAGGGAGATGGGGCTGGTGTCCCTCCTGGTCCCTCCACATGTTCAGGCACCCACCCCAGCTGTTGTGATTGCCCTGGACCTATAGCAAATCAAACCTCCTTTCTTCTCCAAACAGGGCCCTGGCAAGAGGGGAACAGTCTCACCCTATAGGCTGCACCCCCTCAGTGGGAAGGCTTCGCAAGTGACTGACTAACAAGGGATTAGAGCCTCACTCCCAATCTTGTTTCAAGTTGGAACAAGCCTTGAGGTGCACTTTCTCTGCGGGCCTTCTCTGTGGGATCACACTGCAGCCCTTCTCACCATATTCTTGCTTAGCTTTCTTTCCTTTGCACTATCTTCTTTCTCTCACTCCACTTATTCGGAGAGAACTTCCTCAAAATCACCTAAAGAAGAATCTCCATATCAGGATCTGCTTCCAATGAACACAATCAAGACTCTATTGATCTCTGAATTTCTTAGGGCATCCTGAAGCCTCTTCTTTTCTCACTTTAAAGCTTTTCCACTCCACTACTGGCCGTTGATCGTCTGCCAAATGCAAGTGATGGTCCTGATGCCTCCTCATACCACGCTCTGAATGAATAGTGTCTGCTCATTCTCACCTGGCTGGTCTTTATTTCTGCAATAGAAATGAAAGCAAGGCAATGTCAAGGTCAATAAGGAGAACTTAGTCATTATCTAGACAATAGCTTTGAGAGAAAGGTTGAAATAATTGCAAGATCATGACTAATTGGAAGCTCTTGTTACCACGAAAAGATGAGGTTCTTTGCCCAAAAAGCCAATTATTATGGCATCGGCTTTTGAGAAAAGAAAAAAGCTTTATTGCAAGGTCAACCTGCAAGGAGACAGGATGCAAAAACTCTCAAATCTGTCTCCCTGATTCAGGGTTTGGGGCAAAATTTAAGAGGTTAGGGAGAACAGGCTGGTACTCGGAAACACTGGTGGGGCAGGTTTTGATTGGAGTGCTTTAAACATTTATGGTAAGGTGTGGAAGGGTCTTGAACACTGGAACATCCTAGACAAAGGACCCTCGCTTCCGATAAGAGTCTGACTTTCAAGTTCCAGTCATGCCCATCCTTTGCTTCCATCAGGGGAGAATCCGTGGTTCCCTTGTCATTTCAGGTGTACTCTGCCTATGTGACTTGCGAAAATTTTTTTCTTCTCACTGCCCCTGAAAAACAACTTTTAATCACTCTGTTGATAAGATGGGGTCAGTTTGGACTGGTCTTAGAGGGCCCGTGGTTACCGTCTTACCCTCATTTTGAGTATGGAGTTCCCCAGCAGGCCTTTTAAGGTAAAATGTTCTATATGCTAATATTGATTAAGCCAAAACTTTGTTTAATCCCAAATATAACTCTTTGAATGTGCACTTGATGTTTTCCTAATTCAAATAGCCTAATACTTATTTATAAATGTATTCATTAGAGATATCATAGACTTTGATTTTTCCTCTTCTAATTTTCACCCAATCTGAATGGTTTTAGTGTGAACTGATAAGAATGCAATTCCCCTCCCCCATCATTGTGTTATGCTTTCCTACTATGGAATTCTAAGATGTAAAAGTTATATTGGATGCAGATTCAATACCTACATTCAAAGATAGGGAAACCTTGTTTTGTACAACTGACTTACTGTAGTAGACACAAATTCAAATATTAGGATTTGTTTTTACCTATCTGAAATTTTTTTTCCTCAAAAATGCTCACATTGCAAAATAAAATCAATTTTGCCTTTCAGAAGAAACTAATGATGATGATAATATATGGCCGTTGGTATCTTATGTGGAGCTGGCCTTGTTTGGGCACATTTCTGTTACTGGAACCCTGTAAAGCTGCACAAGAATGACCAGCTTAGCGAATAGATGCTTAGAATTTCTAGCTGTGGTACTGGTCAAGTGTGCCGGTTGACTCCTGGGATTGCGTCCTCCTGACCATGGGGAGGGACCACATGGAACCACTGTGTTTACTTTGCTGAACCTGTCATTGAACATAATAGCTTCTTGCGATTTTTCCCTCTTTAATCAGGTGCATGACTTACACTCTAACACACATATAAAATCTCTGTGGTTTGACAATGTACTCATCTGGGTTCTTTTATGAACATCTGGCAAGAATCCAAAAGCATTGGAAAATATTTTTGAAAATATTACTTTGTGATTGGATCTCTTTTCAGATATATGGGGTGGTAATGAATCACTAAATATAATGATTGAAGTATTAGGAATTTGAAGATAATTTATAAAACTGAATATTCTTGCTAAGTCTTTCCATCCAAAGATTATGAGTATATGCAAATTCATTCTTCTTTGGAATACATACATATACACACATAGGAGTTACCTTGCTACTTTTTTTCCTTTTTTTTAGTATCTTTTTATAAAATCAGAATGTATGCTACAGGATATTGTTATTAATAATATTATTTGGAATTTTTCTGCATGGGATATTTTTGCTCTTCTCCATTTACTTATTGATTCAATTATTTATTTATTTATATCCCTATGTCCATAAGAATATTAATTTTATACTTTGGGTTGTAAACCAATACTACTTTATTTAATTTGTTGCTCCATTTATTCCAGATTTGGCCATTGGAAGCCCTTTCAGTTAGCATCTGTGCCCCTTTGACCTACTTCCATCTGTGTATGCGTGTCTATGTGTGGGTTAAAAAGTCCCTTACTTCTTGGCACTACATGATGTGCCAGGCTCATCTTGTATATTCCCTGCCCAAGTCCTAGAACTGGCAATTTCTCAGAAGAGCCTGGGTCCTTTTTTGGAGAATGGTATGAGAAGCAAAGATGTGGGCTCTTGTGTGCTCACTGCTACTGGTGTGCTGTTGGTTGCAGGCCATCAGCTGCCAGGGTAAGGAAATATGTGTGTATATTAATCCATATCCACACAAATCTATAAATATTTTTATGTATAACCATTTGTATCTGTATTAAGCTAAACACGAATTTATCAAATTCTCTGGTTTTCTAAGGCAGAAACTTAAATTTTTGATTATAGATACCTTGTTGTCTAATATATATCCTTAATGATATACGTTTCCTTCCCTTGCCAGAGCCATGAGAATTATTCTTGGCACTTTACAGTGAGAATCTGGAGGTGTTCATGGAAGTAAAACTCATGAAAGTAGGAGACAACCCTAAGACTTGAGGGGATACCTATAAGCTGTTGCCACAATTCCTTAATTAAAACTGCTCACATGCTTTGACATTCATCTGATACCTAATGCCATCAGTCCCACTACTAAATCCTGCTGAGATATTCGCAGGTCTCCCCTGATTTGATGAATCCATTTATTCCTCAGGTATGTGGTCCTTCTCACTACTGTATGTGCCAAAATATTTATACAGTGTCTCTTTTATAACAGAAAAGTCAGCCATCAGTAGAGAAATTCCACACCCATAACAGTTCCATCTCCTGGTTGATGAACAGACTTTTTTTCTTTTCTGTGCTCTCACTTTCTCTCTTTCCTTTGCACTCACATATATCTCAGCTCTTTTTTAAGTTAACATGATCAATATTGGCACTGTTTTGTGCTTTTATGTGCTCTTAGAGACTATATAAGACTTCTATTTATCCTCTCAAGGGCTTTGCATTTGTCTAAATGAATAATTCATTGGCAGCAACATTTCTTTCTGTTTATTTTTTCTTTCTTTCTTATTGCTGAATGTATATGAAGCTCAGTCATGTACTGTTCATTATTATGCCTACTGTATTAGCAACAATGATATGGATAACAGACTCAAGAGTATCTGCTCATTTTATGCTTCATTTAGTAGGTAATAGACTTGTTGGTAGATTTGTGCTGTTTAAAAATCCTCCATGGCTTCCGCACTTGTGCTGTACAGCAATGTATCAGGAGAAATGCCTTGTTGAAAGAACGGCAATTGAATTTTCATTACTAACTTTCCTTGGGAAGTGGATAAGTTAAAAGCAAACATTCGCACCTATTTTGAATGTTGAAAACACAATTTGTAACTAATTTTTGGAGGCTGAAAAACAATTAAAGATAATAACAGAATTGCGGTTTGTGCATGATGGATAACTCTGTTACACGTGTGGTTTGATTAAATCACAAATGGTAGTTAGGATGAAGTCTCTATTGGAAAACATTTCAAAAATTATTCCCTCATTGTGTAGACATACAGTTTCAAATGTCTAGAAAGCACCACACAAATATACTACAAAGAAACATCATATGCATAGCGCATGATGTGCCAAATCAAAACACCAAACTCACTCACTCTTCTTTATTATTCTGAGAGCACCCTCAGGCGTGAACAACACACGTCACCAGGCGGGAACTGTGCCTTTAGCTCATTCTATACATCTTCTACAGTTAGAACTTATGAGTTGTTAGGGGAACCAGCTGAATACACTTTTAATTTATGAATACTTAATATACACATACATATATAGAATTAAAGAGAATTAGAAAGTGAAAAATATGCAGTTTTAAAGTGATCGCCAATTCTCGCTCTCTCTTTGCACCCCACCCCCCCACCCACGGGATGCAAGAAAAAATGCAAAGTCAAGTGTTAATGTTCCTTTCGTTGTGACTTTGGTCTCTTTATTTATGGATTGTATTACTGTAGTAATTGGGACAGGCTACTTTATCTTACAAAACCAAACTGAACCAAAATATCAGTAGCTTAACACAAACATGTGCTCTTTTTGCTTTCTGTTTTTAGACTCTCAGAAGCTATGGAGATGCCATCTTGCCACCTGCTTTCATGTGTCTGAGGTCAAGGGCAGGGTAGATGATGAATCAGTGTTGGCCACCACCTAAGTGTGGTACCTGCCACTTCTGCTCCTATTTCCCTGGCCAGAGTAGCTAGGGCCTCACCTAACTTCAAGGACCCAGTGCAGAGTGAAATGCAGTCCTACCATGTGTCTGAAAGGAAGAAACTGAAACTACTACATTTGGGTAAGTTGAAAGGAAACAAATGAACACACTCTGATTATTTTCTCAATTTTCATGACTTATCCAATGCAGAAGAAAATTTAAAAAAATAGTACAGTGCTGGTACTACAAAGACCTCCCACGACTCCTGAGTGCCAACGGAATGAGTGGTTTCAGAAATTCAGAACAGAGATTTCCGTGTACAAATCCCAATATAAACAGGAAGACATATTCAGTTATCCCCACCTTCTCTGAAAAATGCAAGGACTCCATCTCTAGACTATCTCACCTGAGTTAGAACCATTTTAATTTCTTCTTTCCCCAATATCTTAGCCCAGGCTCCTAATGATCTATGCTCATTATCCTGATGTGCAATACTCAGTTATTCTGTCCTCTACAGGCAAAGTCACGTGGTACAATCACCTTTTTTTTTTAAGCTTTTGTCCATAATTGAAATTTTCTTAATTTATTTCGTGACATACTCTTCTTATATTATTTCCTACTTATGATTCTTATGGTAAAGCTGTCTGCTTTATTCAGCAAATGAACACTAAAGCAATCTTAAATATTTCAACTATGTTGTATGATTCAAAATTTGAGATGCTCTTCTGCCTAACGGCAAATATCTGAAAAAAGAATATTCAAAATTCTGATTTTAGTTATCTGATGATGGAGATGAATTAATTCCTAAGTGTTATTTTATTTAGTGATGTGGAAATTTAAAATTTATATCACAACTTAATTTTACTCATTAGTGATGATCAGAGGCAGGATGAGTTATTAAAAATAAGATGAGTATTACAATTTTAAGAATTTAGACTTAAATTCCCAATTGACAATACTTACTCTTGTGAACAAGTTTAGTCTCTGTGACTTTAAGTAAATGATATAACTTTTCTGAATCTCAATTTTCTCATAAGAAAAATAAAACCATGATTTCTAACACACAGGGAGAGGGAGAGCACTAAATGAGATTTGGCATGGAAAGAACAACCCCAAGTCTGAAACAATACACGGTCAATAAATGTTACTTTCATTTTTGTCATTTTCTTTAAGACATTTTAACAAAAATAGCTTGAGATTATAAACACAGAATACCTGAGATTGCTGCACCAAAGCATTTTAAGAGAGGTACTCATTCTCATGTCTTTCCCAGAAAACAAACAAACCACCCACATCGGAGACCTCCACAAGTTCATTTCTTTTGAACTCCTAAAAAAAAAAAAAGCGGGGGGTAGAATATTCAAGAGTTGAATTTAAATTTTAAATCCCATTTTTAAAGGGATTTGGAAACCTGCTAGGTGGTCCATGCTCTCTAAATATAGGTTGTTATCGTTTCCTATAATTGGATAGTCTTTATTTTATCAGATTCCAAAAAATTAGAGTAAACTTAAATTCATTTCTCTGATTTATCTCTCCATGATTTTGCTGAATTCGAAGGCAAGAAGCAGCGGCTACAATATTCATTAGTGCTTTAGGCGGAGTTGGAATTACGTGAAGTCAGAACAGCAGTTGAGTGAAAATAAATCCAGTTGTCCTAGCGGGTCTTACGGTAACTTAAACAAATTAAAACCAGCTCTATTCCAGACAGGCCGTCCAAATGAATCTGATTTCCAAAGCTCATGCTGATAACAAATCCTTGTTCTACAGAAATAATTGGTATTTACTTATTGTGTTCTTAGCCCCTCGATCTAGTCAAAACAGTCAAAGACAGGAGAAACAACAATTTTGATAATTACCCGGGTGATTTAGGCTAGTATCCCAATTTTGGAATTAGATAAGTATTCATTATACTTTCCCTGATGCTTTCATCTAACACCTGAATTTACTTGAGCCTACAAATCAGCAGCTTTCAAGGTGCTTAGCACTTTTTCATGTGACATATAATATTTTTAAAGCATTTAAAATTGATACTGACTTACAAAAACTCTTTGAAATGTTAGCACAAAATTATGTACCCATTTCACATAAGGCAAATTGGAATACATTATTTAAGTAACTTGCCCAAGGACTCACACAATTTGTAGAACCAAGTTAGGAAACCATATTCTTAGTCTAGTGTTGTAGTCACTGAAATCAACATCTTTGCTAGGATAAGTTTTTGATTGTTGGTACTTATAAAAAGATACCAATTTTAACAGTTGCTACTTTTTCCCTTATTTTTCAATTATTTATTCTTATATAATTATATGGAGAACAGAAAAATAGGAACCCAGTGAATATTGAAATTTGGAGAAATTACATAGCAGATAGTTATTGAGCCACTATTTTGTGTTAGGCACTATGCTAAGTGCTAGCGATCAGAACAAATTTTTCAGTGTATGTTCTGTAGCAATAAACAGTTGCCATTGTTTGGACAACCCTGGTTTAAACAAGCCTATGCATTTGTCTTTATCCCAGAATGTCTGGCAGTTTATTCTGCTATTGTTAATTACAAATACCCAAAAGCTTAGTTTTCTACATAATTATCTCATGACAGTGGTGTTCTCAGAAACAAAGGTGGGAACATTTGTTTTACCAAAATAATTTGGTGTGACATTTTTCAGTCCTGGATCCCTTCTGCTCATGCCAGTTCTGCTGGATTCTTACAACTAATTATCATCTATTCAAAATTTATGTTTTCCTAGGCTCCCATAATTTTTTATGTACTTGATTAGAAACCATTCTTTCAGACTCCAAACAAAGACTACTTTCCTTATAACTTCCTTTTAGCATTCCTCTGTGTCAATTATGTACCTCCTGACTGTTACCTTTCAAATCTAGAGATTTTCTTCTAAACTCTAAAACTGAATTTTCTTATTTTGGGATATCAAAAATACTGAGAGTAAAATATATACCAACATTGAAAGAACCATCGAGTTGAGAATAAAATTCACATTTCTGCAAATAATTGAAACATAGCAGGGGATATAGGAGTAATTCTGGTTCTTAATAACAAGAGTGATATGATATCTCATTTAATGGTACTACTTTATTTTTTATTTATTTATTTTTTTTTTGCTGAGGAAGATTGGCCCAGAGCTAATCTATGGCCAATCTTTCTCTATTTTGTACATGAGCCGCTGCCACAGCACAGCCAGATGGGTGATGTAGGTCTGCGCCCTGGAACCAACTCTGGGCCACCGAAGCATAGCACGAGAATTTAACCACTCTGCCGCTGGGGCTGGCCCCTAATGTTATTATTTTTATAGTAACATTTTGATCTGCATTCAACAAATATAACCTAGCATTTTACCAAATCTTTAAATCGGACATTTTGAGACATTTTAAATTAAAATGATATAGGAAGGGAATAAATTTTACACAGTACAAGGTAAGTACACTTCAGCAGAAATCTATGGGTTATGTAAATATATATTGTAATTATAAAGGTATTAATAATAACAACATTATTCCTCACATTTTATAACATATTCAGTTTCATTAATATATAAATCTTTAGTGGCAGCAGCTAAATTAGACATTGCTGAATTGTCAGTCTTTCCTAAATGAAGAAAAGTCATTAACCTAATTATAAAAAGTATTATAATTAAATATCACCTTGTGAACCAATAAAATAACATACTTCTTTACAAACTATGATATGCTTATAAAATTAAAAGCAAATTCACAAGTCTTTTTTACGAGGTTATATATTTGACATAAAATCTCCAGAGGTTAATTGAGACTGAAAGAAATTTAAAATAAACTGGGTTCAAGTTGGAACTGTTGACTGATCTTGGGTCATTTAAATTGCTGAGCATCAATTTTCTCATTGATGATATTGGCATAATAATAATGAATAGGAAAGATTGTTTTAAGAAAGATTCCATTTGATAGAATTTGCAAAGCTCTCAACATAATAGCTTGTAGTTTTGATTTCATTATTATCAGTATTAATAACACTGTGGTAAACTATTTTTACAATTGTAATATAAAGACAAATATTCCATTTTCTCATTCTGACAACTGCCTAATAAACATTTAGTGAATTCTATTCTACTTTATTCTATTCTATTTTCTTCCTTTGTTCTTTATCTTGACAAACTGATTTTTGTGTTTTTATACAATCTACATACTTTCCAACTCTTTAAAATATTAAGGTTATATTATAATAATGAGCCTTGCAAAATACATTAAGAATAGACACAAATTGTGTCTTGCATGTTCTTTTTGGAAAACGATGAAAGGAGTTATACAACAGTTCTGCCATATCATAATTTCAAGAAATCAGTCAGATTACTTAACCTCTTTGAGTTTTTGTTACCTAGATGGCTTGCTTTTTGGTTTAAATAAGATGATTTTACCTAAAAGCATTATATCAATGTCAGACATATAGGAAATTCATAATAATATTATATACATAATATTGTTGTTATCAAGTAGACAATAACAATGCTTAAAGGATGAACTTTATCCCAAATATAGGTTAAAAGTTGGCCTAAAGACAGTATGCTAAGTTATGTGGAAGAAAGGAAGATGCCAAAAATGTATCTTAGCATTCAAGTAATGTTAAAAGTCCAAGGAAGTTAGGTCAACACTAGTAAATTAAAGTCAGAAAGTGACAATACTATAATAAAAGATGATGAATGATGTTTTATTCACTAGTCATGCAGAACTCTCTTGGTATTTTAATGTATAAAACAATCAGCCAAGCCAATGAGAAATTGTTAGTGATGTCACCATTATATTTAATTTTTCTGTGATTTCTGTGATAAGAATATTAAATATTAGGTAAATCTAATTGTTTTATCCCCTCTTCATCTCTATTTTATTTAAAAAACTGCTAAAATGATATACAAAATATGACAATATAAATGCAAAACCAATATTTGCTTATGTTTACAAATGTAAAAATATCTAATATTTGCATTGGTATCATCCTTATTTAAGATATAAAGCATTTATGAATGCCATTTCCAAAAGGACAAAGTGGCAAAAAATAATATAGAATTTTCAAAACACATTAATATTATTTAACATATTTAATATTTTTTCATTTAATAAGAACTGTTCTAAACCAACTTCTTTATTTCTATTAGTTTTGCTGAATAAAAGAAACATGAACTCTGGCATTGTTTATTTCAATATGTCATGTAACTATAAAATTAGTTTTAAAGTTTAACTATAAAATTAGAATAAGAAAAAAATTATAACAATTTAATTTATTGTAGCTTAGTGTTTTTCAAGGACTTAATTAAATAGTTACATAGGAGTCTTTTACAATCTCAGATCAAATTTTTGGATACTGATTGTTTTTCAAATTTTTTTTGTATTAACTCCTAGCTAATATTCAATAGAATTGTTAAGGCACTATTGCTTCTCTTTCAAGTCACGCACTTGAGTCCCAAAATGTAAAGAAATACCATTTTTTATAAATAAACTAAATTTCATTCACTATAATTGGATAAATTTTTTTATTTACCTATTTTTACCTTTTTTGGAGTTTTACTTTTACTTATTCTTTAACATGCTTGTAGCTATCCCTTCTCCACATGTTACAACTGACTGAAGACTTAGAAAGTAGAGCTATAGAATTAATTATTCTTCACTTTACCAATGAAAAGTTTCTCATCCTGTCAATTTATCACCTGGTCTAATAACAGACCAAATTTATCCTTCTACTGAAACTGCTAAAAATGAAGGAAAAAATTAATAAAATATGAGGAAGAAACGGCCCAAACTTTGTACATCAGCAGTGTAGGAGAGCAATTCCTGAGAAATAGTTACCAAAAAGGTGAGACCTACAATTGCCCAAATTACTGCCCCAAACAAGTTTCCAGGCCACTGGACAGGCAAGAGGAGCCCTAACAAGACCCTTCAGTCTCTCGTTGTTGATGAGTGGAAGCTGTTAGTGTACAGAGGCCAGGATGCCTAGAGTTTGCAGAGAATGTCAGAGAGGAGAGAACTGCAGAGACAGAAAGACAATGCCCTGGAGTTCTGCTGAGGTCGATCTTGGGTCTTCAGCCAAGAACTGATCAGCACATGCGTGTGAAGGAACTACCCAGGATTTCAAAAACAACCACTGAAAAGAATTAGCAATGACAATCCCAAAAGTTATGAAAGGGCCAGGAATAATGTGTATCCCCTAAACCAGAGTGGAAAGCTTCATAATTCACAGGATATAGGGTAGAGTCCTGAGAGATATTGATTAACAGATATTCTAAGAGTCAGGAAAATATAACCCACATAACAACAAAAACCATCAATAGAGACAGAACTGTAAATATCACATGTGATAGAATTAGTAGACAGGGGTTTAAAAACTTCTATTATATTGGGGCAGGCCTGGTGGTGAAGTGGTTAAGTTCATGCACTCTGCTTTGGCAGCCTGGGGTTCACAGGTTCGGATCCAGGGTGCGGACCTACGCACTGCTTATCAAGCCCTGCTGTGGTAGGCTTCCCACATATAAAAAATAGAGGAAGATGGGCATGGATGTTAGACTGGGGCCAATCTTCCTCAGCACAAAGAGGAGGATTGGCAACAGATGTTAGCACAGATGTTAGCTCAGGGCTAGTCTTCCTTACCAAAAAAAAAAAAAAACCCTCTATTATAAGTACATTCCTTATTTTCAATAAGGTAGAGAAAAGATTTAAAAATAAAGAACAGCTAAAAATCTAACTTCTAGAGATGACCCTCACAATGGCTGAGATGATTATCAGCAAATTAAATACCACAAAAGAATAGTGAACTTGAAAAGACAACAATATAAATAAAGAGAGAAAGAAAATGATATAAAAAGCAAACTAGGAACAAAATGTTTACAGTAGAAAAAGGATTAAAGGAGCATAAAAAAGCTATGGGACAATTTTAAGTGGTCAAATATATATGAAACTGGAGTCCACAAAAGGGAGAAGGAGAACACAGTGAAAAGAAATTCTTGAAGAAATGATGGCCAAAATTTCACAATTTTAATCAATAATATGAACTCTCACAACAAAGAAGCAATGAAATTCAACATAAAACATGAAGAAAACCGCAATAAAGAATATATCATAATCAACATGCATAAAAACTGTGGTAAAAGCAGATTAAAAGTGCCTGGAGAGAAAACATTGCACACAGACGAACAAAGATGAGAATGACAGCAGGTTTCTAGCATGAAACAATGCAACCCAGACGACAGTGGATGATCATCTTTAAAACACGGGCAAATAGCAATAACAACAAAAACCTCAAATTAGAAATCCGTATATATTTAAAAAAACAAAGGCCAAGTATTTTCCCTAATATGCGAAAGCTAAAAGGGTTCATCACAAGACCTGAGCTACAATTGCTATGAAAGGATCTCCTCCAGGAAGAAGGAAAATGATACCAGGAATTAAAAGTAGCTTAAACTGTAAATATGTGGGTAAATATAATTTTTTCTCTTTATAATATCTTTAAATACATTTACCTATTTCAATCAAAGTCAATAGTGATCATAATAATCACAATAAATTTACATGTTATAAGGATACCATATAAAAGATTGTCAAGGGGCTGGCCTGGTGGCGCAAGCGGTTAAGTGCGCACGCTCCACTGCGGTGGCCTGGGGTTCGCAGGTTCAGATCCTGGGCGTGCACCGACGCACTGCTTGCTAAGCCATGCTGTGGTGGCATCCCATATAAAGTAGAGGAAGATGGGCATGGATGTTAGCCCAGGGCCAATCTTCCTCATCAAAAAAAAGGGGCGGATTGGCATCGGATATTAGCTCAGGGCTAATCCTCCTAGCAAATAACAAACGAAAAAAAGATTGTCAGACTGGATAAAAAAAGCAAGAACCAAATATATGCTAACTTAAAAATCCTACTTTCTATATAAATACACAAACTGTTTAAAAGTAAACAGATAGGAAAAATACCATGCAATGACCAAGCAAAAAAACATTTAATGGATAAATTAATATCAGACTAGGTAGACTTCATATCAAAGACTATTACCAGGGATAAAGAGGACATTTTTAGAATGATCAAGGGTTAATTCATCAAAAGGATATAATAATTTCAAATATTTATGCACCTAATAATAGAGGTTAAAAATGATGAAGCAAAAACTTATACAACTGTAAGGAGAAATAGACAAACCCACAATTATAGTCAGAGTAATTGATAGAAGCAACTTGACAGGAAATCAGTAAGGACATAGCTAACTTGAACAACACAATCAACATGAACTAATTGATATTTACAGAAAACTGACACCTAAAAAGCAGAATATACATTCTTTTCTATATCTACCTCTAATTGGATTACCATTTTATTAATTTCCAAGAAACAGAAATCAAGTGCTTGGCAAAGACTGAATTCAATCACTGTTGAATAAGTGAATAACTAATGAATGAGTATATCTCTCTCTATATTATCAGCTGACATTTAATATAAAACAATGTAATAATGTGGCTACTCACAGGAAATATGACAACATATTTGCTGAATGCATGGATTATATGCATAAGAATACAAAAAATATCTATTGTATTTAGGAATGATTCAAATTTAGGTATATATTCTAAATATTTAACAAGAGAGGGCTGCATTTGGTAAAACATCATTGATGCTTATGTGTAATCCTTATGACAGGGACAATTGAGATCTTCAGCTCCAGAGTGAAGAAGGCTCTCACAAATGACACTTCATCCCCATTCCAATTCAGCCCCCTCAGTTAAATTAGATTAATCTTCCTAAAACAGATGTCATTCCACTGAATGCAAAGAAGTTAAGCATCTTGCCCAAGCAAGTAAGTGGAAAGTCTGGGATTTGCATCTCAACAGTTGGATTCCATTGTACACACTTTCAACAACTATGCTGTCCCGCCTCTCAAAAGGCAGTCCTATGTAAGAAATGAAGAGTTGTATGTTTTCAGGGATAGTAGGGACACTCATACCTTGATTTGTTAGGACTCTTTCCAGCTTAATAAGTCTTTGATATAGGTAGGTAGTAAGTCAGACACGAGCAGGGGAAGTGATAAAAGCAGAGAAGTCATCATAAAAGAAGCCTGTTTGGAGGGCCACCTAACACCTGACACCTACAACGTCCTATTTTGCAGCCAGACAGGTAACTAGTTATGAGCGAGAGAAACTCACAATATCCTGACACCTATCCTAGTCGTGAGGAACTAAAAATTCGTGGTGGCAGAGCAGGTGCACAAAGAGCCCCCATGTGCCCTGCTCTGACCTCACCCTCATACTAAAATCATAATAAATTTACATTGCGGTTTTGACCCCTGCCTACAGGGGAGGGATGCCATGATAGTTCCAATAGGGACCATCTAAGGGGAAAAAATTCCGCCTCCCGACGTGAGGGAGGAGGAAACAAGCCAATTGGACAACCCCCTGTAATCCCCTGCTTAGCCTATATAACCCACAGATTACTTAAACCTCTGGGAAGTCGCTCACCTTGAGCCTGGCGGCTCCCTCTCTCAGAGTGTACTTTCACTTTGCTAATAAACTCCTGTTTAAAACTTTCTTGCTTGTGTTGGCTTACAAATTCTTTTGCAATGCCAAACAAGAACCTGGAAAATCCAGCCAGCCCATCCAGTAACATAGTCTGTGAAATTTGCCTGGTTGACCTGACAGAATAAACCTCTACTCTGAGATTCATAGGCTAATGAATGACTTATTACATTCTATTTTGTTTAGCAACATATGACTGAACCCCTGGTTAAATTATAGATTCTTTGAAGACTAGGGCTGTATTGAATGCATTGTTCTATCCCTTGGACTTTTCACAGTGCCTCGTGCAGAATATATGAACGTAAATGGAGTGACTGAGCCACAGAAGGAGGAATAAACAATATAGGCATATTCAAATACAGCTGAATCTTTGATTAGGTCCAATCGTAATTGTAACTGTTCAGATTATAATATGGATGTCTCAGCCCTTCCAGACTCCCTTTTCAATGTATTTTCTTATCATGACAACTAAGTGAAAAATTACAGTCTCTCAATAAAGTTTCATTTTGTCCAGCTTCCAAAATTATTGTGATTTTGACTTAAGTTCCTCCTCTCTTTCTGACTACGTAATGAAGCACTGGGCAATCAGACTATGGTTGGGTAAATTAAAAGATATGTGTATGATTAAATTTAAGTGGTATGATATTTTTATTTATAGGATTTTTTTCAATATTTTTCTTTTAAGATCCATCAGTGAATTAGAATCCTTTACCTTTTCTAAAAATCTACTATGTTTTTAATTTCATCTTCTTAGTCATTGTTTCATTTTGCCTTTGGGCATAGTTATTGCTGATCTCAATTGTTTGGAAGTTTAACATAAAGTATACTTTAGTTCCAAATTGCCTATACTTTTAATTAAAAAAAAAAAAAGTTCTTAAATTAAGCTTCAATTGTTACTAACGTGGTGATTCTCTTTGAAAGCAAGGCCAGACTTAGATGCCTATCTTAAGTCAAGTTTATTCTGCAGGTTAATTTATCAGTTAAAATACTCTTCTTGAATTTTGCCATCTGATATTTATTAGGGAAGTTTCTCAATTGTGTTTTGTGTAAAAATAGTATTTTCAACATCTTTTGCACAAAATGTTATTTGTGAGGTATAATAGACGCTCTTAAAATATGATTACTTTTTGGAACTGGGGTGATAGCTGGGCCTATAAATTTTTCTCCTTATTCACAATTCATAAAATCAGAGTAAAACATATTGTTTATTGTTTTTAAATAAAATCACTATGACTCCTATATCCCATTTATACATAGTATTAAGAAATAAACAGACATGGAATTTGATATCAGGTAGAACTAGTTTTCATTTCATGTTCCACAGTTTATTAATTGTATGAACATGCTTAAGTTTATTTTTACTTCAAGTGAACAAAGAAAGCTATTGTATCTTGTGTCGTTCTGATATGCTGTAGGCACTGCCTATCTCCATTAGTCAGGGGATAACTCAGAAACTAGAAACCAGCCTAGGTATTTTAATCAGCAAAAGATTTAATATAGGGACTTAAGAGCTTACAAAATTGTTAGAACTGTTGAAAAAGAACAAACCTGGTTGACTAGCCCTCTAGGTGAATCACTGTAGCAACACTGGTTCAATTTGTATATTGAAATTTTTCTATGGGATTTGCTGTAGGAAATCATATTGTGCAAGACAGCAGAAACAGCTAGAATTGCAGAAAGGTCACCTCTGCCTGACTCCCGCTGGTTGAAACCCACATAAAATCATCTAGAAGCCAGAGCCGGTTATTTAGCTAGCAACCCAGGTGAAAGGGAGTCTGCCATCTATTCAGCTATAATTCCAATACTGTGGAAGACAGAACAAAAATGTTTTGGAGCATCAACAAGAAGTCCTTCACAATGTTTTTTATTTTTCCACAAAAATATTCGTGGAGTTTTTATAGTTCACTTTAATTTAATTCAGTTCATTATTTTGAATCAAACTGAATCAGGCTTTCACCCAGCACTGCCTTTAAACTGATGTGGTCAATGTCTCTTATAATGACCTGGTACACAACACAGGTACACAATTAGTCTTCGTTACACTGGACTCCTCAGCTGGACTGAAAATGGAGCTTTCTCTCCTTATGGGTTAAAAACAGAAAACAAACTTCTTCTCCTTTTTTTTTAGTGACTTGACTGCAGTAACACCGTAGTCTTAAGTTTTTCCTCCACTCTTTCCCAGTCTCCTTCAAATATTCAGCATTAGTCCTCTGTATGCTAAAATTCTTCAAGGTGGAGTACTTCAACTTCTCTGTTGTAACTCCACATACTAAGTAAACATCCTGTCTCACGGCTTTAAATACTGTCCTTTCCAGATTTAAACCTCCACACTGTTCCTCTTTCTTGAATTCCAGGCTGATATATCCCGACTGTCTACACAGCATCTTCACTTGGATGCCTAATAATTGCAAGCTTAACGTGACCCAACTCAACTCTTGATCAAAACTCAGCCCCCAAAACTGCTCTCCCTTCTGCAGCCAGTCCTTCAGAAAATTCTACAGGCTCCATTTTCAAATTATTTCCCCAAACAGATGTCGCACCCCCTCCACTACCACTTTCCTAATCCAAGTAACCATTATCTCTCCTCTACATCTGAGTGCCTCTCCTTTCTCTCATGCCAGGCTTAGCATGTTTCCAAAGGCCAAAGACCTGTCTTGCGAAATTACTTCCAAGAGATTAAATTTAATATTATAATTATAAAGGCAATTTCTTTGAAAATTAGTTTTGGTTAAATATGCAGTCAATGAGAGACAATGGATCATAGAGCACAATAATCAGAGGAGAGAAATGCAGACTCATACCTTGTGACATAGACCATCATTTATGGATTACTCAACTAGCCTCTTAGCTGCTGTTAATGCTTCCACTTGGTCCCAGTCAATCTAACTTTACACAGTGATTACTTTAAGCTTTTATTAAACTCAGTCATGTCACGTCAGTCTTATTCTTCAAACTTTCCAGTGGCTTCCTATCTAACTCAGAGTAAAATTAAATTCTTTTCTCCAGGTGCCTCATGATATGGTCCCACTTCCACCAGTCTGACCCGTCTCCTGCCATTTTCCCCATCTCTCTATGTCCTTGTCGCCCATTAAACAAGCCAAACATACCTCTATCTCAGTCTTTGCACTTGTTGCTGCTTGGAACACATTTCCTTTATGTAGAACTGTGGAGTGTTTCTTCATTTTCTCAGGTCTATATTCGAACGGCACACTTGTAGAGGGGCCTTCCCTCTCCACTCCCACTACAATATCAAGACACATTATTCTCCGGTTGAATAGAACTCTGTGCCTTTATTCATATCGCTTACTATAACTTTGTTTCTTAGAGCACTTTTGTTAAGATTGTATGAGTCAGAGGCTCTGCCACTCCATGGTTGCATGAAAGTAGGATGATTTGATTAATATTTATGTGCCTCAGTTCCTTCATCTGTGTGATGGAGGTTATAGCATTTTCAACTTGATAGAATTATTATAAAGATTAAATGAGTTAATAAATGTAAACAAATTTAGAACCTGCACATTGTAAATACTCAATAAAGGTTAGTTCTCCTCATATATCCATTTCTCCTCTCTACTCCCCATTAGAATCTAAACTCCCTGCAGACTATCTATGTTTGTTTACTGTTTGCTATATTATCAAGTACCTAGAATGGTACCTGACGCATAGCGAGTACTCAGCAAATACTTGTTGACTGAACTGAAAAAATGAAAATTAGGTAGCAACAGGTAACTGAATTCCACTGTAAGAACAGGACTTTTCATCTTAAAGCCAAATGAAAATATAACTATCTGCTAAAAGAAAGGACATTTTAGTTATTTGGCAAACACAGTTAAATAAAATCAAATTCCATGAACTTCACATACTTTCTCAAAGATCTTGTCAACAGGCAGGACCACTTTTTTATGAACAGTGGGTAAAGGAAATTGCCCCATTAGAAAGAAACACTGGGATATATGTGTAGCTGGACAGCCTGTTTCAATAAATGATGTGTGCACCCATGAGGGCTGGACTGCCTAGCTGAACAATCATTTCATTTATTGATGCTTTTCTTCCCTTTGATTCAAAATGAAAGGACAAAACTGAGAACCACAGAGCAGGAGCTAAATGGATACATTGGCTAAATAAAAAATCATCTGAAGCCTCCTGTGTTATTTTAGTGAGACACTAGGAAAGTTCTACATATGAGAGTTAGATAGTGAATAGACCAGCTCTTACTAAATGAGCTCAAAATATTCCAGAGAAAATTGACGTTGTGAGCAGCAGGCTGCCTATAAAATATAACCTTGACAGTCGGCAAGCACAAGCCTCAGGCGTTTGTACAAAATCAAACCATAGTGAAATAAGTTTATCAGCTTCAGTTCAAAATTACCAGTTTTGATTAAAGAAACGCACTTTGTTACAGATAGGTGAGGTTCCAGAAAGGCAGTTTTGATACCATTTGTATCTAATCCCAAAGTAACACAATACAAATGACCAGGAATGTCATCTTTTGGTGGTAGGCATCGTTAATGTTTTGTTCTGCTGTACAATTTTGCTTATATCAATGAATTTCATAAGAAAAGGAGTTTTTATAACTTATTACACACTAAGGATACTGATAAGACTTATCAGGCTTCATGCTAAAAGAATGAAGAATTGAAGTGAGTTTTAAAATAAAATTTTAGTCCTAGCAGTGATATTATTTCTTCTGACCAGAAGTTCTCTCTGCACTGAGTTTAAGCAGGTACGCCCTTGAGCACTTAACACCAGACATTACAAGCTATTTGATTACAGACGTTCTTAGCAACTATTTTTGCATTAAAGTTTGACCTAGCTATATGAAAGTGTTCTTAGACTTAAAAAATGTATTTTGTGTTTCTCTCCAAAGAAAAATGATAAAAACAGCAAACTTTGCCATCTGAAATTGAGATATTTGCAGGGGAATCGTCAGGTTGTTGCCGGGGAAAATGAGGCCAAGGTTGATGATTCAGTGCTCTGCTTGCTTCTGCTAGAGGAGGAGGCAGCAAAAGGAAAAATAAAAGAATGTACTAACATTCTGAGTGAGCGTGAAGGGAAATTTAGTAGTGATGAGAAGGAACAGGCATTTCTCCTAAGAACTTGGAATATTCAGGGGACAAAATTGCTATTGTGAAGGGAAACATTATCAAAATATTCACTTTTAGCAGAAAGCAGTGAAGAAGAGAATAATAACCGAATTCACCACCAGGAATAGCTAAACTTCTCTCTAACATCTATCCCATCATTTAAGTAAATGAGTATGCTCATGGTAAGGATGCTTTTTTAAGGAATAATATTCTTAAAGAGCCATCATTTTCTTATGTAACCTGCAGGCAAATGCTGGCTTTTTTAGTTAAACGAGCTGTTAATTTTATGTGTAAACTTTTTTTCTGTTAGTTTCTGTGAACAGTGAATTTAACGTATCTGGAATAGCAGACCCTTTAAGACAAGCTAGTGGTACTGATGCTAGTGAAGGGAAGCTCAAAGCAAACGTCGTCTCTCACTGCAAGGTGTACCGAGGAAGAGGGTTAAATAATTTTAGTATGAAAACATCTTATTTGTTCATCTATAAATACTTCCTTTTTTTCTTTTTTAAACTACTTTATTGAGGTAAGATTGACATGTAAAAACGTGTACATATTTGATATATACAACTCAACAAATTTGGGGATAAATATACACCCAGGAAATCATCACCACAGTTAAAGCCATAAACATATCCATCATCTCCCAAGGTTTCCTCCCACACCCTCTATTATTGCTATTTTCGTGTGTATAGTAAGAACACTTAACATAAGATCTAACCTCTTAGAAAATTGTAAGTATTCAATACAGTACTGTTAGATATAGACACTATGCAGAACAGATCACCAGAACTTATTCATCTCCCAACTAGAAGTTCGTATCCTTTGACCATGACTTCCTGGTTTGCCCTCCATCTTCCAGCCCATGGAAATCGCCATTCTACTCTCTGCTTCTTTTTTTGTTTGTTTGTTTATTGCAGTAACATTGGTTTATAACATTGTATAAGTTTCAGGTGTACATCATTATGCTTCTATTTCTGCATAGATTACATCATGTTCACCACCCAAATACTAATTACAACCCATCACCACACACATGTACTGAATTATCCCTTTCGCCCTCCTCCCTCCTCCCTTCCCCTCGGGTAACCACCAATCCAATCTCTGTCTCTATGTGTTTGTTTATTGTTGTTATTATCTACCGTATGATTTCCTTCATTAAGTACTCTCTGCTCCTATATGCTCGACTATTTTAGATTCCAAGAAGTGAAACCATATAGTATTTTCTTTCTATGGCTGGCTTATTTCCTTTAGCATAATGTCCTCCATTCCCATCTGCCTTGTCACAAATGGCAAGATTTCCTTCTTTTTAAGGTGGAATAATATTCTGTTGTATGGATATACCACATTTTCTTTATTCATTCACTGTCAATGGGCATTCGAATTGTTTTCACATCTTGGCTACTGTGAATAATGCTGCAATGAACATGGGAGTACAGGTATCTCTTCAAGATCTTGATCTCAATTCCTTTGGATAAATACCCAGAAGTGGGATTGCTGGGTCATATGGTAGCTCTAGTTTAGCTTTTTATTTTTCCCATTTAATGGCCTATGTAATCATCATTTACTGGACAATTTCAAGATACTGTCAGAAAGATGCTACATATTTTTTTTCATTTTCTGAGTTAAATTTCATTTATGAAACTAGGTTTTGCTTCTCCCCGAAAGAGAAACAATAATTTCTATTTATATTTGTAATTCCCTAATTTCTGTAGATGCAATAGCTTCTAGTTATTGAGATAAAAATAATATTAGAAAAAGAGCAGCATAAAAAGAAAAGAATGATGTCTCTTTTTTTCTCTATTTTGATTCTAGAAATCAATAAATCAGGTCAGAAAAACAGTATGCAGAACTAGAGTTTGAAAAACTCTGAATATATGTTCCAGAAGGATGTATGAGTCACTTATTTATTATTTCTGTAGAGTTCCAAATCAGGCATCATATATACCAATTAGTCTCTAAGTCTTTATTCCTAAAAAAGGTTGTTCAGCTTGAAATGTAGGATAAGTCTTTAATAGCTTGAAAATATTGAGAAATTCCCCTTTTAAGACTCCTCTGTTTTCTGTACTCTCATAACCCATATGAAGACAAGTAGATTTTTTTACATATATTTTGGAGAAAATACTGTAGCTAATATTAGCAATCTTTGTTATAATACTAAAAAAATTACCAAAAAACGCATATTAAATAACACATTGAATATTATGAAATCATGTGTAATTCTAAAATCAGCACTGAATATCTTCACTTCTACTCATTCGTAGAGTTAGCTGGGAATCAGATTAAGGTAGTTATTTAAGACAGAGGATCATTAGTTGATAAATTGTTAATAAACAGCAGGAAAGGAGAGGTTAATTCTCCAGATAACTTAGTAAGTTTCTAAGTATCTATATGAATAAAAGTCACGTGGGTGGCCGGTCCCATGGTGCAGTGGTTAGGTGTGCCCGCTCCGCTTCAGTGGCCTGAGGTTCGCAGGTTTGGATCCTGGTGTGCACTGACTCACAGCTTGTCAAGCCGTGCTGTGGCGGCGTCCCATATAAAATAGAGAAAGATGGGCATGGATGTTAGCCCAGGGCCAATCTTCCTCAGCAAAAAAGAGGAGGATTGGCATGGGATGTTAGCTCAGGGCTGATTTTCCTCACACACACACACAAAAAAAGTCATGTGGGAAGAATATGAAAATTACGAAAACAATGTAAATTGTGTAATATTGAGTCTTACCTGAATTTACCCTAGACTCAGTTTTCTCATATATAAAATGGAGACAGTAATATTAACTTTGAAGAATTATTCAGAGCTTTTAATAGGAAAATTAATTTAAAGCATCAATAATATTGGTTTTCCTGGACAAAATAGTTAACATTTTAGTTGTACAATAATCTCTTTTTTAAAGATTTTGAAGAATATTTGGCATTAGTGGCATATCACATATACACTCTAAATACTACATGTATACATGTTATCTGAAGAATAATGTTTTAAGTTTTTTATCTTTCTTATTACCCATTAACGTTCACATTTGATAGCTTCAGTAAGTCCCTAATTATCATCACATCTATCATCATATCTTGGTTGCCAGTCAAGCCCCAGACAGCGGAGTTGATGATCCCACCTGAATCCTCTTCTTCCTTCTGCCTAAATGCCGTCATTCCACCCTATTTTTGAGCCCCATTGACTCTCAAGTCTGGGGAAAGCCAGAGGGATCCTTTGCCATCTATGTTGGTTTGAAGATCAGGGATATTCTTTACATCAATTACTTATATTATAAAGCAGGGCTTTTATGAAGTAGTCATTTTTTAAATAAATTTTATATTTTGAGGAGTTTTAACTTTACAGAAAAAATCAAGAAAATAGTACAGAAATTTACCACATCCTGCGCATTGTCTCTCCTATTATTAGCATCTTAAATCAGCACCATACACATGTTACAGTTAATGGAACAATGTTGATACATTATCATAAACCGAAGTCCACAGTTCATTCACTTTTCTGTAGTTTTTACCTAATGTTCTTTTTCTCCTCCCACTAGGATCCTATCCAAGATACCACATTGCATTGGTTCATCTTGTCTCCTTAGGCTCTTGTTGGTTGTGACTTTTTCTAAGATTTTCCTTGTTTTTGATAACAGTTTTGAGGAGTACTGGTCAGCTATTTTGTAGGATGTACATCTAGTGAAATATGTCTGTTTTTTCCATGATTAGATTAGGTTATGGGTATTGGGGAGGGAGATCACAGAGTAAAGTGCCAATTTCACCCCATTACGTCAAGAGAACATGCAATCAACATGGCTTATTGCCATGGCTGTTGGCCTTGCTCACCTGGCTGAGGTGGTTTTGCCAAGTGTTTCTACTTTACCTTACTCCCCTCCCCCACCCCTTTCTATGTCATAATTTTGGAAGACCTACATTTAAGGAGTGGGAAATGGTGGTCCACCTTCATACAGGCCAAATATCTATATAAATTATTTGAAATTTTGTCTGCAGAAAATTAGTCTGTTCTCCTTCATTAATTAGTTTATTCAATCATTTATTTGTATCATTATAGTCTCGAATGTTTTTTAAACTTGGGGTTATAACTCAAAACTACTTATTTATTTTGCAGTTAAAGTTGTTCCAGTTTTGGCCATTGGGAGCTCTTTCAGTTGGCTTTGGTGACCCTTGACATATACCCATCAGTGTGTGTGTGTGTGTCTCAACACTTACTTTCTGACAGTGTAAGATGTTTTGGGTTAATCACTTAAATTTCCCACCCCAGGCCTAGGATCAGAAATTTCTCCAAGGAGCCCTGGTCATTTTGTTTTACTGTTTACCCATTCACCTGTGAAGAGCTTCCATTTTTTTAAGATTATGAATAAAGCTACACTAAACATTTCTGTGCAGATTTTTTGTGGGCCCAAGATTTTAAATCCTTTGGGTAAGTACCCAGAAGCATGTTTGCTGCATCACAAGATAAGGCTTTGTTAGTTTGGTAAGAAACTGCCAAACTGTTCTCCCTGGTGAATGTTTCATTTTACATTCCCGTTGAAGGAGATTTTATATTTCTCTGTATACTCACCAGCAATAGATATTATCCATTTCTTGGATTTAGCCCTTTTAATAGGTGTGTAGCAGTATCTTATCATTGATTTTGATAAATAATTTTAAGATAACATTTGTTCTCTTTTATTATTTGAATCTAGAAAAACAAACAAAATTTTTGGACATTAGCTCATTTGTATCAGTAGGCAAGAAAAAATGCCGTATGAGAGGGTGAAGAATTTAGTTTCTCCTCTGTGAAAGTGTGTCTGTTCACAGCATATAACATATATTGCACTTTGCTGAAGTCTTAGAAATTAAAAAAGAAAGAACACAAATGGTAAGAGATATTTCTATGTACATTCTATAAACTGGTTTCAAGATCTTAGTTTTCTGAGGTAACAGTTTTTGTTGCAGAGTGATTCAAACACAAAATAGGTAAGAATAGTAACAACATAGGTAAACATACTGTTAATCTCAAGTATCTGGTCATTCCTTACTCTTATAATCATCTTCACAATTCACTGTTTGCCTTATGGTGTCTTTTTTAAACAGGGCCAGGTGAATTCAACATATTTAAAGTATTTTTCTTTTTTTTTTTTAAGATTTTATTTTATTTTATTTATTTTTCCCCCCAAAGCCCCAGTAGATAGTTGTATGCCATAGCTGCACATCCTTCTAGCTGCTGTACGTGGGAGGCGGCCTCAGCATGGCCGGAGAAGCGGTGCATAGGTGCGCGCCTGGGATCCGAAGCCAGGCCGCCAGCAGGGGAGCACACACACTTAACTGCTAAGCCACGGGGCCGGCCCTAAAGTATGTTTCTTTAGATGGCATCAGTTAGACTGAAAATTAAAACAGGATAATTTCTCTAAATGATAGATACTTAGAATACTAGGTAAATGCAAAAAAAAAAAATCCAGTTATTCTGTTCACTGGAATATGAAATGGAATATACTGTACTTGATATGTTCTTAATATGGTGCCAGTAGACCTTTGTTCCCTCATGCTTCATAAATATTTCAAAGAGTGTGTGGTGTCAACCTGCTTCTGATCTTCTACAGGCTAAAAATGGTGAGGATCATTCTTCAAATTTTACCTGTAGTCAATGGTGTGAGTACAAAAAGAGTGCACCTTTTTTTTTTGGAAAGGAATTAAATAATTTAGAAGAGAGAATAATAATTTTGCTAAGTACCAATTCATTTTTCTAATAGATTCAATTGTATTAGGAATCTTTTGACTATATTCCTTTTCTCTGTCTCCTAGCCTGGAGAGAGACAAATGTAAGGGAGTGAAAATACTAAGTATTATATCCAGCAAAAAATTTGTTCTTTTGTTCCAATGGGTTTTAGGTGAAAGTAAAAAAAGCTAACTAGGGTTAAAAAAAAAAGTGACTTTTGCATGATACTATCAATTGAACCAAAAGAAAAGAATTTTTAAATTGTAGGCTTAGACAGAAAGGGAATACATCTACTGTGTGTGTATCATATCGCTACTATGTCATAATCAAACATTTTAAACTTTCTTAATTATAACACGATGGTTCTCCCTGTTTTAAGCTCTCCAATACATCTGTTCTTCACTTTCATCTAGTAGAGTACTTATCATACGGTATATTTACTGTTAAATTTCTTCCTCCCAACTAGATGAGAGATACTTTCAGAGAAGGAGTTCAGCCATATTGATCTTTTTATTTCCAACATTCAGCATAAAGTGTATCATAAATTATAGATATAATACATGTTTGTTGGGCTTCGGTTTTAAGTTGAATCTAAAAAGAAGTATGTTGTGGAAGTCAGATTTATATGAAATTGAAAGTGTTGGCTGTTGAACACATTGATAATATACAAGCCATGTTTATATTTGGCATTTAGTAGCATCATACAACCATATCTTTACAGAAAAGAATTTTATTATATAAAAAATATGATTCAGTACAAAGCCTTAATACAGAGATCAACCAAAGGAAATTCAAAATCTCCAGAATAAGTTGCTTCTAAGAGCTGATAGAGAATTGTTCATACTTTCATTTCAATTTTTTTTTCTTTTTTCTGTTTAATGTATCCTAAACCAAATTAATTCCAATCTCAATTGTTTAACTGGCAGATTTCATAGAAAACTTGCCTAAATCTCCAGAAACTTTCAAGTCTATCCTGCAAATGAAGACAGTAGGATTTTGGAAAATGTCAAACAAAGATAATGCAACACAGCTAACAAATCTTAGAGAACAATGTTACAGAATATCCAATTATTATTCTCAGAATTCTCTTCCTGGAGAATGTCAGTCGAAGTCTACATTTTGACTGCAGCAGCAATAAAGAGGGCCCATGGGCTTGATGAAAAAAAAATATTGGCAACATTTTTAAAATCTTTATATCTAGATGACTTGTTTAACAAAATAAGGAATCTCAAAAATGTCTTCCGTGATCCTTACATATCAGAAATTTAAGGTTAAGAACAATACAAACTTTTGGTTGGAGCATATCTAAGTTTTCATCTATAGGGCAAATAGTGTGGGTCTCTGGAAAAAGTGAAGGAAACAATTGTCATGTTTATTCATTTCATATAGTATTAGTTTACTTCTATGTTTTAGGATATGGTTTGAATTTTATTATATTTGCCAAAATCTATTTTTAATCAATATCTGTATAAATTGTATGGGAAAGTTAGATAAAAGAATGTTTAATTACATTATTTATGGTGACATAATATCAAGTTGTCTGCAAATAAAAATGTACTGATAAGTTATGATTTCATCATTAAAACCTAACACGTAGGTAGAAAAAACATTTTATTTGACTAGAATTTTGAACACTCTGATCAAGATTCTTATGTTGTCTATTTAATTGAACATACCTTATGTATTCATCCTAGGTATGGTGTTATATTAACATGCAGTTAGTACAGCACGTGGTCAGTGCATAAATCAATTAAAATGAAAGTTTAAAAAAGAAAAATGTGATTATTTGCTGATGCAAAGAACCCCAGGCAGCTCTGGCGTATGCTGGATTGCAGTTGGAGCTGAGAAATTGCGTTCACTGAATGTGGTTTTCAGCATAACCAGAAACATTGTGACCACAGTATTTGAGGTAGAAAAGTATACTTTTGACTGTTTATGAATCATATCTTACTAAAAATACAATTTTTTAGTATCTTATACGAAAAGGATTATAAAGAAAATCACACCCTATGTCCATTTATAAAAACAAACATCTCTTTTCATACTTCCTTGTTATGTAAAGCACTGAAGGTAAAATTTTAAAGTTAACACATTTCAGGTATGGCTATTGGCAACTACATTAAAAATATATGTTTTCTCACTGACAAATAGGACAAGGAGATGGAGTTTTTCATTTTGAAGTTGAAAAGTGTAGCTTTAGGGACCACTGGATATATAACCCACCTCTGGCTAAACACCAAGGCTAAGTTCTTATTTCACTGCCTGAAGAACTCACGGATATCAGTTTTATAAATAGGTCAAATATAAGTTTTAACTTCATAACTGTCAATATAAAAACCAAATTCAAGTAAAAATTACAAATTAAAATGACAAGTTAAGTACTATTTCCAAGGTTCTTTTTTACCAATAAAGCATCAAAAGTTCTTAAAATTAAAACGTATTATTTAAAAAATGATGTATCTCTTTGTTAATGTATGTTAACGCAAACATACCAAGAATACCCCTATGCACATTAAATTTGGTGATTTCTCTTCTGACATAAAACAATATTCCCTTAAAAGTGAATGAAACACAACTGTTGTTTACCTAGATTCCAAACCCTAAACATAGCATTTAACCATTAAGTTTATTCAGCAACCTCTGTGGTATTTTTAAATTAAAATACTACCATCAGTGTTTGATGGTAAATATGCGTGGAGGCTTAGAATATCCCCTCCTGAATCATATAAATTTAATATAAACCAGAATACAAATATGTGAAGATAAAATTATCTTCTTACTATAAAAGAAATAAATTAAGTTAATTAAGTAATAATACCATGATTAATATTTTGGGAAATATTTTCCTCAGGTCTTTCAATAGTGATATACAATTAAAATAAGATTATTTCTAATCCTTTTTCATACCTTAATCAAATAAGTTTATTTATTTATTCCAAATCAACATTATGTTTTAATAAGCCATACACAAAGGATGAGCATTTAACCCTTCAATGCCATTGAGGTTGTGAGAGTCATTCATACTCTACTTTCCAGGCAGATTTTATAAGAATTCAGAAAGTAAAGAGTTGCCTATGCTTAAATGTTTCTAACCCGGGATTTATGCATAAAGAGAATTCATATCTCCTAAACAGAATTAACTCTAAGAAAATATGTTGTGATTTGAATTTATTTTCACAATGCCACTTTGATTAATTTATTTTTAGTCAACTAATATTTACTAAGCACCTAAAATGTGATCGAAATGCATCTAGTCCCTTTGTATACAAAACAGAATGATGTTCCCTTTCCTGGGGTATGAGAGTCAGGTGGAAAGATGTAAGCAATCATTAAATGTTTATACCAAACTAATAATACAATTAGTGTATTATTTAAATGAAAACATCTACACCGTGCAGAAAAGGCATGGTATAAGGAATTGCTTCAGGGAAACAGGACCGGCTACGCATATTCATCTGTAGTTACTTCAGAGAAGTGAATTTTATTTTCTGTACCTAAAATGTTAGCTGGCACCCAGATGATGAAGGAGTCTCAGAAATGTCATTCTCCTAGCCTCTACTCCTCATAATGTGGGGAAATATATCCAAGGTTCATGAGGGATGCCAGGTTCTAACGCGGATACTGCATCTAGGCGTAAATCCTCAACAACCACCAAAGCTGTCTGAGAGAAGCCTGGGTTGTGCTACACTCTCAGTGGCTTCACTGAATAGTTCTGGAATCCACCTGAGTCTGCAGAGCACATGTTATTTCAAGATTGATGAGGGAAAAGCTCAACCTCAACTAAAGACTTTGGCTCAGTCCAGCTTTAAAATACAATCTATTCGCCACACGATGCTTCTCCACGTATACAGGCATGGATAACTTATATGCGTTTGGTGCATCATCTCTTAATATTGAATTGATAGAAATCTTCTCTGATATTTCCTTTCTAACATCTACACAAATCCCGATATGTATTTATGATTTCTTTACAACGTCAGAAGAACATGGTTGCAATCATCAGCAATTGTACCGATACCTTGAATGTTCAAAATTAGAAAATTTGTTTTAAATCAAGCTATTAAGTGTAAGGAACATTTTATCCAATTTTATTAGTGCTTATCAATCCCTCAATTTTCTTCCAATATTTCACACTTGGAAATTAAATTAAGAATTAGTCATTTAAATGTAAACTATTTTACATAATTATGTTTGTGATATTATTTTCATTTATTTGCTGTTTTTGTACATGAGTGTGATAGAGAGATTGTGCCTATGATAAATATAATTGACAAACATACATAAAGCCAAAAATGAAATTTTTACTCAAACAACAGAAGCATCATGCCTATTGTTAACTTGTTTTAAGGAGAATAAGCCAATTTTGATAAGAAACATCAACAGTTTGGTAATAAAATAAACTTGGTAATGATACCTTTACTTCAAATTTTATTTTAGATACAAGAATTGATGAGGATGCTTTACAGGTGGATTCCCTTTGAATTTTCTCAACGCAGACAAATGTGCAGTGTGATAGTGGAAACACATCCTGTCATTTTCCCAGCTGCTTACACAATAGAGAACATGCTGCAAGTCCCCATGGACCATTATTGATGTCACAGGTGGCCGTAGAGGATGTACCTTACATTATAAACACTACCACCTTCATACAGAGAATTCAGATATCAGCTAAGGTCATTTAACAAAGTTTTCTGTTTAATAAAAGTTATTTTTTAATAAGAAATGTGGATGGTCTGTATTTATAGGGCTTTTTAGTAAGTTTATTTGCAATGTATTGTTATCATTCCCGTTGGTTTTAACCAATTTTATTTTTTGCATTTGCACATGAAAGTGCATGCAATGTGTTTCTATGTATGACCTGTCCTGGGTTGAATAGTTTCCCCCCAAAATTGATGTCCACCTGGAACCTCAGAATGTGACCTTATTTGCAAATGTAATTAGTCTTTGCATATGTAAATAGTTAAGATGAGGTTACTTTTGTTTACAGTGGACCCTAATTGCTATATACTGAGTGTTCGTGTCTCCCCAAATTTCATGTGTTGAAATGCTAACCCCTAATGTGATGGTATTTGGAAGCAAGGCCTTTGGAAGATGATTAGGGAGGCTTCCCCTCATGAATGAGGTTACTTCCCTTTATAAAAGAGAGCCCAGAGAGCTCTCTCTTCCCTTCTGCCGTGTGAGGACACAGCAAGAAGACGACCAACTATGAACCAGGAGAGGAACTCATATCAGACACTGAATCTACTGGTGCCTTGATCTTGGACTTCCCTGCCTGTGAAAAATAAATATTTGTTGTTTAAGCTACCCAGTCCATAGTATTTTGTTATAGCAGCCAATCAGATTAAGACATTAACCTAATAATTCATGTCCTTATAAGAAAAGAAAACAGAGACACACAGAAAAAAACACCATATGAAGACAGAGGCAGAAATTGGAGTTATGCTGCCATGAGCCAAAGTACACCAAGCATTGACAACCATCAGAGGCTAGGAAGAGAAAGGAAGATTCTCCTAGAGCCTTCAGAGACCATGGCCCTGATTATACCTTGATTTTGGATTTCTGGCCTCCAGAACTGTGAGAGAATAAATTTCTGTTGTTTTAAGCCACTTAGCTTGTGGTAATGCCTTAAGACAGCTCTTGGAAACTAATACACGACCCTACACTCTTTTTATACCATTTTTTCCATTTCAAAGATCTCAATTATACCTAGTTTTGAAATTTTTACCTACCCTTTAAGTTTTTCTAAAATTATACAATTTCTCCACGTTAAGAAAACTGGTCTTTTGTTTTTTGTCTTTTTTACTTTAAAGACTTTTTTCATAAATTTGAAGTTGATGAGTTTTTAGTACAAAATCAAAAGCATGATACATGAAAGAAAAAAACAATTACCTGGACTGCATTAAAATTAATAACCTCTGCTCTGTAAGAGACATTGTTAGGAAAATAAAAAGAAAAGCCACAGACTGGGGGAAAATATTTGCAAAACACATTATCTGCTAAAGGACTTATATTTAAAATATACGAGAGTGTTAAGAACTCTTAAAACTCACAATAAGAAAACAACAAACCCAATTTAAAATGTGTAAGAGATCTGAAGAGACACCTCACCAAAAAAGATATACGGATGAGAAATAGACATAAAAAGACGCTTAACATCATAAGTCACAAAGTAATTGCAAACTAAACCAGCAAGGTGACACCACTTCACATCTGTTAGCATGGTTAAAATAAAAACAAAGACAATATCAAGTGGTGGTGTTTATTTGGAGCAACAGGAACTCTCATTTATTATGGTGGGAATGTAAATTGTATAGTCATATTGGAAGACAGTTGGGCAGGTTTTTTTTTACAAAGCTGAACATAGTCTCACCATAGGATCTAGCAATCATGCTCCTAGCTATTTATCTAAATGAGTTGAAAACTTAGGTCCACATAGTAACCCACACATGAATGTTTATAGCAGCCTTATCTATAGTTGCCCAAAACTGGATGCAACCAAGATGTCCTTCAAAACATGAATGAATGAACAAACTGTGGTACATCTATAGGATGGAATATTATTCAACAATAAAAAGAAAAGAGCTATAAAGCTGCAAAAATACATAGAGAAAACTTAAATGCACATCACTTAGTGAAAGAAGATAGTATGAAAAAGCCACATACTATATGATTCCAAGTCTATTACATTCTTGGAAAGGCAAAATTATAAAGACACAAAAAAGATAACGGATGTCAGGGGCTTGAGGGCAGACGGAAAGGATAAATACGTGGAACACAAGGAGTTTTTAGGGCTTGAAAGGATCATATCTTGCATCTCTCAAAATCCGCAGAACTGTATAATGCAAAGAGCGAATCTTGATGTAAACTATAGACTTTAGTTAATAATATTGGTCAATATTGGTTCATCAGTTGTGACAAATGTACCACACTAATGCAAGATTTTAATAATAGGGGAAATACTGACCAGAGGAGAAGAGAGGTATCTGGGCACATTCTATTCTATCTGCTCAATTCTCTGCAAACATAAAACTGCTATAAAATAAAGTCTGTTAAGGGGCCGGCCCTGTAAGTGCCAGCACTCCGCTGCTGGCGGCCTGAGTTCGGATCCCGGGCACACACAGATGCACTGCTTGTCAGGCCATGCTGTGGCGGTGTCCCATATAAAGTGGAGGAAGGTGGGCACAGATGTTAGTCCAGGGCCAATCTTCCTCAGCAAAAAGAAGAGGGTTGGCATGGATGTTAGCTCAGGGCTGGTCTTCCTCACACACACAAAAAATAAATAAATAAAATAAAGTCTATTAATTTAACGTATATTATACTATATAGGGCTAGATTACCTGAAGTAAAGTAATCATATTAAATTATATCTATAGTCACTTTCAACTCTAAAACTGTATAAGCTTTATTACTGGATATTATGTCATGGGATGAAATATATTATTTCGTTGTGTTAATGCCCTTAAAAACCTCCTGGTTTAACATGGAATCTCCTTTCTCTTGGCTTCATGTTTACATAAAAGGGTGCTCCATTGGAGTAATACCCCACATTTCCTCACTTATCCCTCCTCCATGCAGTCTGCTGGGTGTGTTTAAAGAACAGCATGGTGGGCAGACGTAATGAAGCAAAGTGACTAAGGGAACAAGTTGTTGTCAGGGCCAGATCATGTAAGGTGTTAGAGCCCCTGGTAAGGTGGCCTGATTTACTTCCATCATAAAGGAAAATCTTTGTAAGGTTTGCGGCAGGGCAGTGAAGTTATCTGATTTATGCTATACTGATTTATACTCTTAAACAATAGTGTAGGAGTCAAAAGTAGAGACAGAAAGAGTGGTTAAAAGTCAATTCCGAACACCTATGAAACAGTTGATGATGATGTAGATAAACATGGTGTACCAAGGGAGATCTTAAAAGGTAGGCAGATGTAACAAAACAAAATTTGCTGGAAGATCAGGTGTGGAAAGTAAGTAAAAGACATAAATTAAGATTCTTTTAAAGATTTGAGGCCTTAGAAAACACTAGTGTTATTTATTGATTTGGGCAACACTGTGTCATAGCAGAGATAAGATTTAAATTAAGAGAACAGACTAAGGATGGATGACCTAAATTAATAAGCTAATCTGATGGAAACTTACACTTATGGAGTATAAATAAGCAAATAGAAAAAGAAGGAAAAGAGGACTAAAAGATATGTTTTTTCTTCTTTATATTTTCCCTAAGGCAATCAGTACTTTCACTGAGTTAAAGAATAAAAACAAGAATCAATATTCAATGATTTTCTCTCTAAAAATAGGTATAAGTAAGAAATGTGTTTAAGTGCAAGTAATAGAAAACCTGACTAGAAGCAGAATAAATGCATAGGTGTTTCTTTTTCCCCCACATATCAATGCCCAAGGGCTATTGAGTATTGGTTAGGCTACTCAATATGACCATCAGAAGACCAGGCTCTTTCTCATGGTGCTTTATCAAACTTACTATGCTGGCTTTTTCCTTATGTTTATTATGTTACGATTGCAAGTAGGTTGCTGTATCAGCAGGCTTATGTTTAAATTCTTGGAAGGAAAAAGAGAAAACATAAAGACACACATCTCTCTCTTTACATCAGAAAAGTAACAATTTTCATAGAAACTTTCACAGCACACATGTTACAGCTCATTGACAAAAAAGTGTGTTGTATTGCTTCCTTTGATGAAAATAAGACTGAGCAACCTGAAACTTAGATTTGTACACTCTGTAGTAGATAAAGACAGAGAGAGAGGCATCACCATTATTATTTAAGCTAACACACTGCTTTGGTTACCTATGTTCATGTACCGGAGACTCTGTCTCTCTGTCTCTGTTTCTCCCTTTCTGTCTCTCACACACTCATTAATTTGCATATTTTTTATTCATTTTAATTCTTATTTTAATTCATTTTAATGTGTTTTCCCTCTACTCTCAAGATTAACTAAAATATAGGACAAGCATTCTTTGAATCGTTTAATATGACCTTGAGGAGCAAGTTAAAAACACGTGACACGTATATAAAATAAAAAATGGCATACAATAGTAGAACTTCAGGAAAATTTTTTACCTAATCTTAAACTTTTCATGGTATATTTATTTTTAATCTGTAAATAAAAGCAAAGGATTTATGACATCTACTTCCTAGGAACCTACTTCATGCTCTTCATCTTAGAAATGTCCAAGATGTGGAAGAGGCTCCTGTTGTACTAGAGAGATCTGAACAAAATACCAAGTATTCTGCCTCCAGAGACAGGGGTAGAAAACTGGCCATATACACTCTCTTTCAAAAGGATGAGTTAGAGGCACATGTGGGTCAGTCACTGAATCGTAGCAATTTTGAAATATACCTAGGCACCTGTTTGCAGAACTCTGCATTCTGGGGAAGATAGTGTCCTTTTGAAGGGCTTAATTCTTCTCGTTGGGATTAAATCCAGCCTGATGTTCTTTACCTCTGCCTAGGTGTGGCTTCCATGGTCAGGGTTTGACAAACATTTTCTATAAAGGTCCAGATAGTAAATATTTTAGGCTTTGAGTGTTGCCTACAGTTTCTATTGCATATTCTTTTTTATAACTTTAAAAATACAAAATCTTCTTTACTTCTACAAAAACTGGACATTCTCCTCCTCAGATCTTGGCTCTGCTCTCTGAGATCTTAGACCACAGATCTCAGAGGGCACAGACCGCTGGCCCAATTTTTTTTTTTACATAATAAAATTCTCATCAGTGCTACTCCTAAGTAAATAATTCAGCTTGCTTGTTGCCTATAAAAATATTGGGACCCCAGAGACTTTTTTTTTTTTTTTTAATTTTGAAGTGTCTCTTTCAGGTTCTTTTGGTCCAATCTGGTGGTATATTTGACAGTGCAACACACCTAAAACCTTTTTCAGCCTTGTATGAATCTGAATTGGATTTGCTCCAGACTTCACGTCCTCAAACACACATCCATAATTCTTTTCAAATAGGCAGGCCTGTAACTAACCACTTTGTCATGACTGGTCTCTGTACATAAGACTCTGAAGATTTTGAGCAGTCTTTTTAGCTAGCTGAGGTCAACCAGGTTCTGCTTAAATCTTTCGGGGATCTTAGAAGAGAACCTTCAAGCCACATTCTACACCTTTTATTTGATCTGTATGTCCGGGTTGTACTTTACTTTGAGGATTTTTTGCTGGTAGAGAGATTGAAGATGACAAGGAGGTTTTTATTTTTTTTTCATCTCCCAGCTGAACAAGTCTGATTGCCTTTGTATTTCCTCTATATTTGGCTTGCAAATGGAACAGTTCATTTTTAGTTGATCTCCTCCTTTACCTTATAATATAGAGCTACACTAAATGAACAACGCTTTCGACATTTTACCAGGAGATATCTGTGGACAAATCAACAAGTTCATTAGTTACTCTGCTTGAATTGCTGGGGAGAACAACTGGATCAATCGTATTGCTATTATATAAAAAGATTACTTCTTATTCCAGCCTGCAAAGGTTATTTTCTAGCTATTTTTCTAGACTTTGCTAATGGTTTATTTACCCTTTTGCCAGCCTCTGCTGTTGCCTGACCCAAGAGCCAATGCCATCTATTTGTCTTTTGTTACGTCAGCACATTCATGTGGATCAATTTTCATGACATAAAAAAGCGCACTTATTTAGCAGGTCAGTTTGGACCAGGATAGGTGGTTCTTCTTAACAGAGCTTCACTGTTGTCAGCTGAGATCAGTGACAACAGATCTAAATATTAGATCTGTGAGGTCGTATACCCCTACCACTCTAACTGATAAGATGTACTGAGGAAGATCAAATGGCCAGAGCATAGTGTGTCTGGTTATCCTAAGGAGAGGAGAAATGACGAGCCCAAGGACCACAGAAACATAGCTAAGCACCACTGTCAACCTCACTTGGCATGTTACATTGTCTGTTATCATCTTGGCCTCAACATCACAACTCAACTCCAACTGAAGATTACATTTCCCAGAATCCATTTCTTGATATGGTTCCAGGTTAGAGTTTACCAGTGGGAGGAGCTTGTAGGAAATTTGAAATGTGACAGTGAAGCGGCGGTCATTGGAGTCCAATGGGCACTTTTGTGAGACATGGTATCTTTGTCAGGTGTACCAGATTCACAGAATTTCCCACAAGCTTCCACCTCAGTGTCACGGTTGTATTAGCAGGTTTACAGGCAGTCTTCTTTTTTTTGGCTCACTTACACTTCAGTGACTATTGGATATTCTGTCTTCAATTTTTTTAGACATTCATGCCCCTCACATTTGAATAGGCTCTTTGTCTTTGAATGCTGCTGTTTCACTACCGTGTGTTTGCGTTTGGTTCTTTTTACTTATAAATCTTGGTATTTATAGGCATCTTGATTTGTTGGTTGAATGCTATATCAGACTCTTGCCAGAGCCACACCCATATCCCTTCAGCACTCAAATTCCTGTACACGTAATGGCTTTCTACTGAAGCTACTGCAAACTCTTTACCTGAGGGTTTTGCTTTCTGGTTTTTGATTTTGTTTGTTTGTTTTTGCCAGTCCATTCACAGGACAGGGTATAATAGCTGGGGAATTAACAACCTTGGGAGTAATTAATCTTCGGCCAGTGATAAGTAGGAGATGCAGGGTAAATACTTCAGTCTTAGACTCACTTTTATGAGACAATGCTAAGGTATGCCCTACACTAGGAGCCAGAAAATCCAGGCTGGTACTTGTTTTTTAATTAATTTTTATTAGGACACAGCCAGACTATTCTTTTTCATAGGCCTATAGCTGCTTTCGCACTACAGCAACAGAGTTGAGTAGTCATAATGGAGACAGTATGGTTCACAAAGTTTAACATATTTACTATCTGACTCTACAGAAAAGTTTGCTGAGCCCCATTCCCCCAAAGGACCCCAGCAAGATGGAGCCCATGTAGCCACAGTGGAAACTTCTCATTAAGGCACAGTGTATTGGTTCTCTTTGCTTTCCTATCTTGCTTCCCTGTTCCTCTTTAACAGTTTCTTGGGATAAACTCAAAATAAAAAAATAAAATGAAAAAGAAGTCAATTTATCAACTTGCAGTTTACATCTGGGGAAGCCAATCTGAGAAATTTTAAATCAGTTTTGAAAATATTCTCAGCCATCACTTCTTCAAATACCGTCTTTTCCCCATGTTCTCTGCTCTCTCTTTCTGGAACTCTAAACCTCTCAAATCCACTACATTTGTCTTTTTAAACCTCTGCATTTTTTGTGAACTCTGCATTTCTTTACAACTCTTTGCTTCTCAAGACTGCGTTTTGTTTGTTATTATTAGTGTTGTTTGTTTATCTTCCAACTAACAATTCTCATTTCAAGGGTGTCTGAACTTTTAAACTTGTCTATTGATTTCTTTTATTTCAAAATATTTTCTCTTTAGCTCTAAAGATTTTATTTTTAAAGAACTTATTATCTGAATATATTTAATCATTTAGTTTACTGGTAGAAACACATCAATTATATTTAGTTTCTCTCTTGTGTCCAATAATTGTGATCTACAAAGGCTTTGTGAATATGATTCTGTTTTCTGTTGTATCTACTGGCATTTACATATGATGGCTTCTTTACTTATTTTGTTAGTTTTCAACAGTGAGTTTCTCACTTTTCTTTGAAGTGTGAGAATTCTTTGAATTAAAATGGATTTCTCTAGAGAGAATCTGTCATTGATTTTTCTCAGTGGCCTGGGATAAAGTCAGAATTATTTTAAATTAAACTACTGATCTGAGTTTTAAAAATTCACTTAAGAGGATTCCATTCATTCGTCAAACACCTAAGAGAATTGGCTGGGTTTTGTTTATAGTTTGTCAAGTGCACATAATCTTTGTCTTCCCCTCCCCCTCTTCTTCCCCTTTCCTCTTCTTCTTATTATATTATCATTATTGTTCTTATTACCCTTACACTCACCACAATGTTTTGATGAAGGAGATTTTCTTAGCGCTCCACTGGGTGAGATGTTTATTTACAGTTTACTATTGCACAGAGGTCCTACATTTAGGGGGCTCCCCTACTCCACCTGCCACTTAGGATGGGCCTAGGCTTTTCTCCTCTCTTCAGGACCTTCAGGACTTACACACCAAATCTCAAAATCCCACTGTGTTGCAAACATCCTCCAGGAAAAAGCATGCTTCAATTACCCACTTATCTCGCTGTATCTATCGCCACTTTGTTTTTGTCAGAATATTCTATATTTTCTTGCCAGATCATGACCGCATTCAAGAAGGCTTAAAATGTTTTAGCAAGCATGGTTTATTGTTTTCAGGTGAAGGCTAGACCAGGTCTGCAAATAGCCAAGTTACAAGGAATGGAAAAATTCTTTCCCTATGCAGAATGATTGCACAAATCAAGTTCAGACTAATTTGGTCCATCATTACAATTTCTATATATTATTTTTCAACAACTCTTCCAAATAGTTCCTAGATTTACAGACAATTTAACTATTTGCTCATATTAGTACCACTTTTATATTATGCATTAGCTTTAGATCGGGAGTGCTAAAACTGGTTCCGTCTATCTCCATCTATCTAGTTCTAATCAGAAAATTAAAATCTTGTTTTACTATGTAATAGCTCCTATATTTGCCCATTTAAAAGATGTATTGTGTATAGATGGATTAGAGATAGACATGTTAATAGTTAGAAAGCTGGCTAGTTTAAAAGAAAGATACATTGTAATCTGTCTCAAGATTATAGGTTACTTTTTCAAACCGTAAAGTCTCTTAAAATGATAGTTCAAAATTCAAATCTCTGTCAAGATTTTTCTGGGTGACAATATCAATGTAGTAATTTTCCCTCTGCTACAGTTTTATAAGCTTTATAGACTAGTCTATAGGATATATCACATAGATTGCTTTAGATTCTTACCTTGATGTTTTTATTGTGTATCAAGTATCCTCAACATCAACCACATGATAACTGAGACCAAACTGAATAATTTCCATTCTAACAATAAACAGACATGTGTTGATTGCTTACAAAATGCTTACTTGATTGAACTGATTTGAATTGAGTTGAATTAAATTGAATTGCCAGCAATAATGACATTTTTTTTTCTTTTGGCTAAGGAAGATTTGCCCTGAGATAACATTTATACCGATCCTCCTCTACATCGTAAATGGGTCGCCACCACAGCATGGCCGTCAACGTGTGGTGTAGATCTGCACCCGGCACCCGAACCTGGGCAGTCGAAGCAGAGTGCGCAGAACTCAACCACTAGGCCATGGGGCTGGCCCCAAGCCATATTTTAAAAAACAAAAAACTAAGGCTATTTATTGTCAAAGACTTGTTTGCTAAATTTGCTGTTTGCTAAATTAATAAGAACAATTTTATTTCTTGTTGGATAAGCAATTTCTATTTTTAAATGTGTGATACACTAATTATTGTACTCTTCTGTGTACAAAGCTAAAGAGAAGTGGTCGCCTTTTGAGACATTCTAAGACACGTTGGATTCCATGGGCTAAGAAAAGGGAGTAGTAGCCACGTGCAAAGCAGCCTCTGCCCAGTTTTAACGTTAACGCTTCCAATAGAACTAAAGCTATCTTCCAGAGTGAGTCAAAGCTATTTTGTGGCCGTAAAGGGAAAGCAACAACCCAGGCACCTGGGGAAGGAACACCTTAGAGCCCGTGAGGTACAGGAAAGGAGAGGCATAAATTAACTTTGTATTTCAAAACAAAAGCCCTTCAGCCTTCCTCCCAAAGAAAACATCCTGGTTGGCTCTCCCAAACTGTTACAAGTACCTTAAATTTAACTGATTGCTGGATCTGCCTCTCCCATCCCCTGAAAGATGACTTGCTCACAATCTGATCATCATTCTATTACAGAGAAATGTATCAGAAACACCCAGGGATGGTCCCAGCTCCTACACCTCTTCTGCAAATGTCTATCAATTCGTCTGTACATCTTCCACATTCCCATTCTCGGTCATTTTGTGGGGCAGAAAATGGCTAGTGACCGGACAAACAAGCCAGGTAAGATCGACTACCCTCAAGCCATTCTTTTAAGGATAAGGACTCAATCATTCAAACTGAACTGGAAACCCTAAGGCATACCAGCCAGCCAGGAGGTCATTTTGGAGCCAATGTCAGCCTGTGTTCCTGAAGTGATGTAGGTTCTGCTTAAGAAGCCTCAGTAGTTGTAAACAACATTTTCTTTCCAACGGCACCATAAATGATCTTGGGATTGTACTTCTTGTGTGAAAGCTAAGCATGAGTGTGTTTCCATCCTGGATACACTGACTTACAGCTTAGGGTAGTCATCAGAGACCTTCAAACGTTCAAGGAAACACCACCAGAGGATCATATAGCACTCAGATGACTCAGAGATTTCTCCAAAATGAGGCTATCCTTGGTTCCTCAGGGGAGCTTCCTGAAGAGATAAGTGAATGCCCATTTGTAACCCCTCCTGCTGGCCCCTCTCCTCCCCAGACAGCTACTGACCTGCTTTGACAAATAGATTAACTTGCATTTCCTAGAATTTTATATAGATGGAATGATGCAGTATGTCCTCATTTGTGTCTGTCTTCTTTCAGTTGACATGCTTATTTTGAGTTTCACTCATGTTTTCACATGTATCAATACTACATTGCTTTTTATTGCTGAGTAGTCATCTATTGTATGGATATACTACACTCATTTATTTACTCACCTATTGATGGAAGTTTTGGTTCTTTTCAATTTTTGGCTATTATAAATAAAGTTATTATAAACTTTCCCCATAAAAAAAGTTATCTTAACAGAGACAAGGTTAACTTAACTGCATATAACTGTATTTCTGAAAGATATGAAATGAATAAGAGCTGAAATGATGCAAAGTCAACTTTGGACCAATACAATAATGATGCCTATCATACAAGAAGAATGTAATGTACATTATATTGATATTACACCTTTCATATCAGCATTAGTTTTTACCTCTAAATCTAGCAGTAGATATGATTGTTTTGGCTTGGTATAAAATTTATCTTTACTTCTGACTGACTCAACAAGTTTTCAAATGAGAATTATTTAATTATTTTTTATAGTCTGCGAATATAGCTATGCATTTGCTTTTGTCTATTTATTATACATAGACGTAGTTGGTTTAAATTGTTTCCATTATTTAATAATTTGTTGACGTTTAATTTATTCTAGCTAATCCACAACTATGTCAATTAGTTTATTTACTTTGCATATAAACTTTTATTGAACCCTCTAATGTCAGAAAACCAAACTTTTTACAATAATTTGGTAGTCAAGGCTTTGGAGCAATACAATTGTCACCATAATTTAAATGATACTCTGTAAAATTAGTAATTGGAGGCATATTTATGTAATAATTTCATTAGGAATCCTTTATTGCTCTAGTGTAACTATACACAACTTTGGTCTATAACATATGACACAGATATATTAGGAAAATGTGTATCATTTGGGTATCTGTCATTATAGTTATGCAATTTTAGAAACTAGGTGGTGATTTCTTACTGCTAAAATTAAACCATCTGTAGATATTGTATCTAGATATATTCAAATTATATGAATTATTATAGTTACTTGTTAAAGGGTGGTTATGCATATTATTTTGATTACTAATAATATCCAAAATTTCAGGAATTTACAGCCACTGTTCAAAAAAAACTAAAGACTTTCATGGAAACTACCTTGGAAGACAATAGCATTGGAAGATTTCTCTATGAATCACCAACAAGAAGTTTGGGAACACTTTTGAAATCATAACCAAGCAAATATCTTTGGACATGTAAAACTAGACATAAAGGAGTCTAGATATCAATGGCGCCTAAATCAAGAGTGCAAAGAAAAATAGAGATGTTTTTCTAGCCATCTTGGTTTTTTATATAACGTTGTTTGCAAACTAGCGAATTATAAGTAATAAATAATGAAAAAAGAATACTTGTGAAAATCATCCTTTATTCCACCAAATCATTGTATATTGCATTCCTTAATGTAGATAACATTCCGCAGGAACTTGATTAGGTCACAAATGTTTCTAAAATTACACACTAGAATTTGAGGTACTGCTCTCAAACCAATCTGTGGGCCAAAACCTCCATACAAGGAATATAGAAAATATATGAGAATTCTTGGCTTCTGTATCTGTTTCTCATTTGTTTTTTTCTATGCTGTGAAGAGGTCGTGTTTTGGGGTTCTTTTCATATGTTGAGTAAGTTTGAATTATATTCTGAACCATGTGAATGTTATGTTGTGAAGCTAGAGATAATTTAGACATGAGCAGGAAGTAATTTCTTTCCTTGAGGAGGTAAATAAGTTTTTAAACTATTATCAATAAGCAATAATTGCTTGTTAAATGTAAATATATTCATTGAAAGCCCACAGAAAGGAAGAATTTAATCTGCTATGATGGAGAAGTAAATTACAGTCTCCTCCATACAACTATCCTTGGGTTAATTCATTTTAAAGTACTCTACAATTTTTTTTCTGACAGAAAGTTATGATACTTTTAATTTGAAGTGTAAAAGTAATTGTTTTTTTAAACATTTGCCTCCACGATCAGACTTTAAATTTTAATAAAGAGAACATTTCTGTCTTGTTCACTATTAAATGTATAATAAAGAGTAATCACTGAATAAACAATGTTTGATTTAGTGCATTAAATAGATTTAGATCTTGGAATGTCAATGGTGGCCTTTGTAATAATGGTTTGAGTGTGACTGGGAGAAAAAAATTATATCGATTTAGAAAAAAAAGTCTCCAGGCAGAAGTTGGCAAGTACAGATAAAACTTGCAAGAGATTGGACAGGAAGAAGAGAAGAGAAATAGACTAATCATGATGGGAGACTGGGTTAAGGAGAGTTTGTTTGGAGTTATGAAAACTTTAACATGTTGGCAGCCTGAGTTAGCCCGTATGTTAAGTGACTTGGTGTCAAAATTCCAGATTGTGTGTTTGTTTGGAAAGGTGTAGAATCATCTTTTCTGAGGCCAATTGAAGGAATTACGGATGTGCGATATGCAGTTATGTTAGAAATAGAGGTGACTAACATAATTGAATGTCTTATGGACACCTCCACTGCCTTAATAAAGGAGAGGATTTGATAACCTACTGATAACCAGAGTGCAAAGGAGGGGTTGGTGTCTGAGGAGAGGGATATGCTCTGGTGTTAGTCACTGTGGGACCTGGAGGTTTCTGTTGACTCTCACAAAATAATGAGCATGCACAGAAATTCAAACTAGTGGAGGGGCAATGTGCAAGGGAAGAAAGGAAGCAGTTTTATGAAGTACACAGAACTAAAACTTTAATAGAAGGATAGATGTGGTTTTAGGAAGGAGAAAGAAAAGACACATGCAGGGCAGGGGGAGAGTAGAAGGTTGTGTGTTTATGAAACAGAGAATTAGACGATAGGGAGCCATGGAGAAACATGTATGGACAGGCATAAAGAGAAAATATTTAAGGAGATTTTTAAAGGACCGCATTTTTTTTATTATCAAATACTTGGTACTGAAAAATAAAGGTAACAAAAATAAATCTTGTGTTGAAGCCAATTTTAATTTCACGTGATTTTATTGAAAGGAATATCTGGAAAGCAAGACTTCCTGCTTACCACATTAATATATTTATAGGTTTAAATGTTGTTTTGAACTTCAAATAAATACCTTAGGTTTTGTCATGTAAGAACAACATGCACTCTGGATCTCTCTAGGAGAGATATTAAAGATTGTTCATCCTGTTCTCTTGTATTATGATTTGAGATTAATGGAGTTCAGGGCAGGCTGCCCCCAGATGCAACACTCTGGCATGCAGATTATTTCTAACTAAAGACAATAAAGGCTCAGAAGTCTCAGGAAGAATATTGGAGCTTCCCCCAAACTGCCTAAAAGAATTTAACGTAGAAGGCCTGTTCTGGGTAGGAGCCACTCACATATGATAGCTGTAGTGTAATGTAAAATAGGTGCGATAAGAAAGGCACCAAGAAGCCCATCTTATAGAAATTTTCTCTCTCTGGCCACATTCTCTATAGGTGGCCCAGTGAAGAGTCTGGACCATCTGACAATATTTGCATTTCCATCTCCATGTAAATTGTCTTCCTCCCCTTTGAAGACCCACACCACTGCCCCCAACATCCTCCTTGTCTTTAGCTGAATACACTTAAGCGAGCAGCTTAGTCAGAATGGCTGAGTTGCTCAGTTCTCTTTCTGAGTTTCTCCCATGTATATATGTTATTAAACTTTGTTTGATTTTCTCCTGCTAACCTGCCTTCTTAATTATTTAGCCAGCCATAAGAACCTTAAGGGAAAGGCCGAGGGGGATTCTCCTTCTTTCTCTACAAGCTACACCAGTGAGTAAACTACCAGCAAAATTATTCAATAAGGAATCTGAGAAATTTCTCTTCAAGTGCCATTTCCACAAGATCTTCCTTGGCAATGAAAGACCATTCTCTCTCTGTTTGCTGTTGATTCTGTACCATTATCCCCTGTATCTGTCAATATCCTCCGTCTACAGACTTGAAGATACTTACTCAGGCCTCCTTTCTCTATTGATTGCGAGCTCATAAGTCCCTCTGCATAGTTGATCTTTGCAAATAGACTTTATCTATTTCTTCATGTACATTAATAATTCATTTGTATAACTTTTAGGATATTATTTCCAAAAAGAATGCTGACCAGAGGAAAATAATATGTGAGCTACTAATTGTCTTTTTAAAAATTATTCTGAGGATATACACATAAATATATCTTATAATAATTGAAAGAAGTTATTCTTTATTATGAAGTACCTGAATTAAATATAAAATTATCTTAAAAATATTGTTATGGTTATAGAAATATTTTTTAAAAAGCAACAATTTGAGTTCAACAGCTATTTTTCTGCTGTGTGGTAAATATATTGTGCTTTGAAATTATGTAATATTTTCATTTCCATGAGTTCAAAACATTTTATAGTTAGAATTTCTCTGAGATAAGAGGTTACAAATAGCATTATTTACACTTTGGTTCAAACATTGAGAAATAAATCAATTATTACAAGTAACTATAATAAGGAAAGCAATGAAGTGACTAAGCCCTTATCTTTTAAGCCAATATACCATATTAATTTCAGTTCCTTTTCACAAAATCCAAAACTTTTCCTTCACAGAAAAAAGTTGTTAGATTCTGTCGGAGTTTATTCAGTGTACACTATGATTAGGCTTATTTACATATGACCCACGTTTGACAGTTAATAACATTTCCATGTCCTTCTATTGTCACTAAGAATCTCTAATTAATGGACAGTGCTATTGAGATTTTCCTTTTGTCCTCTTCAAAATAGTTCGCTAATAGGCAAAATCAGATGGAAACTTGCCACAGTACTGTTGTGGGAGAAAATGGAAGGTGCAAAGATTTAGAATTACATTCTGGCTCACTGGAAGCTTACAGTGAAGATGTTACTGCACAAAGGGCACGATCTGCTCGCCGAGAGACAATAGCCAATCGTCAAGAGGCAAGATGGTGGAAAAGAAAGGGCAGTTTATTACAGCTTGCTAGCAAGGGGGAAGATGGCCAGCTAGTGTCTCAAAGAACCATCTTAAGGGGGCACAAAATCTTACAGCAGTTATAGAGGCCATTGGATTATAGGGGAGGTGGTTAGGAATGTTGACTCTCCTGTGTTACATACTGGGAGTGCCACACCAGATCTTTCAGTTTTCACTGACAGAGGCTATCAGAGTAGACTCTCTGTTCAGGGGTCATCACATTCCTAAGGAACTCAAAAGAACAAAGTTATCATCTTATTGCTGCTGGGAGGTACATGCACAAGCAGGGGTCATAAAATCCACAGAGCAGTTAGATCTCCTGGAGGGTGCATATCCATCTGGGTTAGTTGGTCAGAGGTCATTCAAAGTTACAATAGTGTTTTTCTTTTCTGCAATATGGCTTCCCTTATGTCAACATTGTCTTGAGCCTGAATAACAGATGAAGCCACAGAAGGTGTATCCAAAATATCACTTCAATAACTTCAAAAAAGCAAATTAGGTGATCCCAGGAAAAGTGGCAGAGTTAGAACCTCTGAAAATTCACCCCTCCATAGAAGTAACAATAAATGGCAAAAATTGTCAGAATCAACTTTTTCAGAACTCTGGAAATTAAAACTATGAACCAACCTGAGAACATTTATTCAAGTAATGAGCTGAATCTCAGTAAGAACTGGAGGTTTGGGGCATTTTAACTGGCCTTAGTCCCATCCTCCTACCCCCGGCTCAGCAGTAGTCTTGAAAAAGCACACACATTTCTGGTTATCTAGGGAGCAAAATGGAGCTGGTGCTGTTAGAAAGCCTCGTTTTCAAAGAATTATTATGATTTAAACTGTCTGGTTGTTCCCTGGAAGATCCAACTGAAAGACACGTCTTTATTTGGCCTGATTCAGAGATCTCCCAGAGTTAAGAATCTCTCCCTGGGGTGACATTTCTAATAACATGTACGGACATGTGTTTAATATTGTTGCAGCCTGAAGTAATGGATAAAAGGTAGAGCAAACAATAGCCTAATCAAAAAGTTTAAAAGGAAGGATAAGAAATGAGATACCCATAAAGGTGCTGAAATATTCAAATGTAGACATTTTTCTGGGCTGAGTGCACCCTGAGGAAAGACCTGGGAAGGCCCTAAACCCTCTCCTCTGGCTGGTTTTGAGGCTCTGGGCAGGAAGAAAATGAAAGCTAAGGCAGAGCTGCAAACTGCCTGTCTCAGCTTTGAAGGCATGGCCCTAGACACACACAGAGACCCTCAGCAAAAAGATTTATTGTGTCTAAGCATTTAAGGAAAACTGGTCAATTGTCAGCTGACCATAAAGTTCACTGATCAGAGACTTCAGTGGCCACACATGACAGTGCATGTAGACTTTATAGCATTAGTTCTAAAAGTGAACTAAACAGATAAACAGCAACTGCTGTGAGAAACAGCAACAACTACTGTAGGGGAGGGAGAAATTTTCCTCTACCCTTCTATGTTCTTCTGGATCATCTAAGAATTAAATTGACGTGAGACAGAATAACAGGGGAAAATCAAACAAAGTTTAATAACATGTATACGTGGGAGAAACCCAGGAAAACTGAATAACTCGCCAAAATGGCAGAAGCCACCACCTTAAATACCATCTTCAGCTAAAGAAAAGGAGGATATTGGGGGTAGTGGTTTGGAATTCAAACGAGGGAAAGGCAATTCACATGGAAACAGAAAAGCAAATATTTGGTAAACAAATATTTGCCATGTCTTGCCGAGACAACGGGACATGGAGAGGACTGTGATCACATGGGCCTTGCTAGGTTCCTCCCTGTCTCCCACACCTAGTTCATATTATACTATAGTTGTCTATGATGATAGCTCCTTCCTGGAACAGGCTTTCTGTCTTAAATTCTTTTAGGTAGTTAGGGAGAAGGTCAAAGTTTCTTCCTGCATCTTTTGTTCTTCAAAATAATCAAGCCAAAGAGACACATTTTGGGGTAGCAAATTCTGCTTCCCTGCACTACAAATTCTATTTTTTATTTATTTTTATTTATTTTTTTTTTATTTTTTGCTTATTGCAGTAACATTGGCTTATAATATCATATAAATTTCAGGTGTACATCATTATACTTCTATTTCTGCATAGATTACATCATGTTCAATTTTAAATAGATATGTTACTATTTTTGCTGTCAATTTCTGCTTGAATGTCCTTTGTTAGTTTGTGTCATTTGAGGAATTTGTCCAATTATATAAATTGTTGAATTTATTAACTTAAAGTTATTCCTGATGGTCACTTGTTGTTTGTATTCATAGCACATACAAAATCATGTTTCTATGTTTCCTGATAGTAATTTTTATTTTCTCTCTTTTCTTTTTTTCGTGATCAGTCTGGCCATTTGAATATTAATTTTATTAGTCTTGTCAAGATTCAGCTTTTAGTTATGTTGGTTTTATTTTTAATATTATTATTTCACTTATTTTCTTCTTATTTTTCTTCAGTTTACTTTGGATTTATTTTGATCTTTTCTAGTCTCTCAAGTGAATACTTCAATCATAGATTTTAGTCATCTTTTTCCCTCATACAAGCATTTAATACTATAAATTGCCCTCTAAGCTTTGCTTTAGTTTCAGCTAACAAATTTGAAAAGTTTTCTTTTGATTTGTATTCAGTTAGAAATATATTCTGTGATAACATGTTTTGGTCTATGTGTTATTTAGCAGTGGTTGTTTGGTTTCCACATATGTAGGGGTTTTTCAGGTCTCTAAGTATTTTCTAGTTGTCTGGTGGTCAGAGAACATAGTTACATGATTTTAGTCATTTAAACAAATGTAGAGAAACTTCTTTTATGGTCCAGAATATGATCTAACTGTTGAATGATCCGTGTGCACCTGTAAAGAATGTGTATTTTCTCAGTGATGGGTGGAACTTTCTATAAATATCAACGACATGATGCTGTTTATAGTGCTTTTGGAGTCTCCTATATTCTTGCTCTGTTTCTATCTACTTGTTCCATTAATCATGGAGGAAGAAGTGGTGAAGCCTCCAACTAAAATTATGTGTCCAACTAAAAGTATGTGTCTATTTCTTCTTTTAAATTTTATTAATTTTTACCTCATATATTTTGAAGTCATATTTGTAGGTGCTCACACTTTTAGGACTCTCATGTCCTCTTGTTAAAGTCACCATTTTATTATTTTAAAACGTATCATTTTTCCTCTTATAATACTTTATTTTCTCATATTTATTGGCCAGATATTAATAGAATCATTCAGCTATTTTTTGATTATTTATTGCATAGTGTATTTTTATCATTCATTTAATTTTAATGATTTTTTTATTTGCTTTTATTTTTCCAATCTGACAATCTCTGCCTTTTTTTAATTAGAATGTTTCAGCCATTTTCTTTTAAAGTAATTAACAATATAGTTGATTTCAATTCAACCATCATCATACTTTTTCTATTTGTCCTATCCATTTTGTGTCTCTTTTTTTCCTTTTCTGACTTTTTTCAATGGATAGAGTATTCTTTTAGCATGTAATTTAATGTTTTTCTTTTGGTTTATCATCTTTAACCCTTCTTTTAAATTTTAGTGTTTGCTCTAAGGTCCACAAAATGCATCTGTAATTTACCATGGTCTATATACAATTCATGTTAACGAGGAATTTAAGAACCTACGAAATATATGTCCATTTCCCACCTCCTGTCCTTTGTGATACCGTTTCTATACGTTTCACTTATTTTATGCTTTTAAACCTCCAAAATATTGTTATTACCTTGGTCATGAAATGTTAATTATATTTTTTAAAAAATTATTCTCAAATAAGAGAATTTTTTATGTTTACCAATGTGTTTTTTATTTCTAGCCCTCTAATCTTTTGTGTAATTCCAAATGTACATTTTCTTTATTCCTCAAGAACTTGCTTTACTATTTTTTATTAAGCAAACAAGTCTCCTAGCAATAAATCCTCAACATTTTTTGGTCTGAAAGTCTTTATTTCACCTACATTTTTAAAGGTTTTTTTCACTGTGTATGGAAATTTTCATTGAAAGTTGTTTTTAGTTTTTGTTTTTGTTTTCTCTGTCAGTAATTTAAAGATACTCTTCCATTGTCTTCAGATTTGCCAAGTTTCTGGCAAATAGGTTGTGGCTGTTCTGATCTTTATAGCTCTGTATCTAATGTGCCTTTTCTCTGTGACTATTTTGAGATTTTCTATTTTTCATTGGTTTTCAACAATCTGTATTTAATATGGCTTTGTGTGGTGGTATTTACAGTTTTTGTTAACACCAACGGACTTCATTCAGTTTGGATCTATTGTCTTATAATTTTCACAAAGTCAAAAAATAGCTATTTTTTCTCCATGATATATATTTTGTTTTACTTCTCCTCCTTGTTGTTCCCCTACACTGTAGTCACACATGTGTAAGACTGCTTGATATTTTCCACAGATCAAACATCCCTGCCTATTTTATTTTTTAGCCTTTTCCCACTTTGCTTCATTTTGAATAGTCCTGATTGTTATTTTCTTATTTCTTCAGCAGTATGTAACTGCCATTAATCCCATCATGTGTATTATTTATTTCAGGTATTGTTATAATTTATAGAAGTTCCATTGGATTTTTTATACATTACTTTTTTCTCTTTATCATGTTCATGTTTCTTATAACATTTTGAACATTTGGGCCATGTTTATGATAGGTTTTGTCATCATGTTTTGTTTGTTGGTAACTCTTCATCCATGTCACTTCTGTCTATTCCTAACAGTTGAAGTTTCTCCTGCTGTGTGTTATATTTTCCTGCTTCTTTGCATACCCAGTAATTTTTTATTGAATGTCAGACATTGTGTGTGTGTTGGGTGCTAGATTTTCTTGTAGGCTTTTAGTGTTTTAGACTTTGTTCTGGCTCACACTTAGGTTATATTAAATCAGTTTTATCCTTTCAAATTTCACTTTATGTTTTATTAGAAAAGATTCAGCACGGACATTATTCAAAGGCCAAGTTAGCTCTACTACGAAGATGATAGAATCTGAAAACTCTGCCTGATTTTCCATGAAATGCATGTTTTTTTATATTCTGAGTGGTCAAAATAGAAACTGTTCCTAGCTACATGTGAACTCCAAAAATAATTCAGACTGCTGGATTCCAATTGTCAATTCCTCGGCCTCCGTATTTTTCTCTCACTCATGTGCATATAAATATTTGTTCAACAAAGAAGGCACCCCTCTTCAGACCTCTTTCTCTGTTTCTGTCTCTTTCTCTGCAGTTCCCTTCTCTCTGATATTCTTTCCCATAAAATCTAGCCAGTTCGACCTCTTCCAACTCCAAATTTTGTCTCCTAGACTCAAAATTACCACCAGGATCTGTTTGTGTATCCACGCCTAGTCTGATTTTTGGACACTACTCCAAACAGAAAGCTGGGGCAATCATAAGACATATCTCATGTGTTTCTCCTATCAGGGATCACCATCCTGCACAGCCTGTGGTCTAATGTCTGAAAAGAGTTGTTTTGAAATTTATGTCATGTGTTCTATTTCTTTAAGCTGAGGTGATAAATTTGTTTGCTCGATCTATATTAAAAATCAAAATAATTGTTATTTTTTTAATTCAGTTTTAAATCACTGTCCTGATCTTGTGTTATTTATACATCATCATTCAAATTTTCTGATTAGTGCATTCTTCTGTTGTCTGTACTTTGGAGATTAAAGGAGATATCTTCCATGCACACTGGGGAAAAGTATCTGAGGACAGAACTACAGCATTTGTTTTGAGATAGAAATAGTATGCAGAAAACACAGAAAAAAAACTTTTAAATTAAAGGTCACAGGTGACAATTAAGATGGATTTGCAGAAACTCTCTGGCATTTTCAAAGTCTTGGGATGGGAAATGATTCAATAAGGAACATGAATTTCTTGCGGTCAGGCAGGTAAGATTTTGGACTATATTAGATACATATTTTAAAAAATAGCTCTTAAAGATAGAACAATTGGGAATTTTAGGTTATATGTATTTTTTTAATCTTAAATAAAACATTAAGACTAAGATAAAGCTTCAATTTAACATTGTAGTTAATTATTTTCTTATAAAACTGAAGTTTCAAATTTGTTTCTTTTTTAGGGGTTTTTTATCAGATTACTTTCTGTATGTTTGATCAAGGAGAAAGAGATATGGCAATTTGACATACAGTTTGACCAAATTATGACTTATTTGATTTGCTTGATTCTAAATAAATTTACATCAGAACTAGGTTTACACGGATGTATTACTTCTTTACATGTGAGATCATTCAACAGGAGAATTGTTTGTTTATCTAAAGAAAGAATTAGCATTTTGCAATAATAATCCACAAATATTAGCTCAAAGTCAAGCTCTAATTGCAGTGTCAAATAATGTGTCCAGTATACTTAATAAATAGGCAACTAGGCTTAATTCATCAACTTTATGTTTTTAATAACTAGTGCATTTTATTTTGTTGGATTAGATATTGATTAAAAAATAAAGAACTCCAGAACTTCAAAACTAACCTGAGATTATATAAGTCTTTACACAGTAATAAAAGAAAAATCTCTAGTTTTCTTCTGTATAAGCATTGGTTGCTTACAGATATAGAGCCTCTTTTTCTCAAAGGACATTACTCCATTAGTGTGGGAGAGTTTTAGTCACCAGCACTCTGAATATATCCTACAGATGACAGTAAATACATTCTCTCTATATATGACAAAGCTTTCCATGACAAGATACTGATTTCCAGATTGCTTTTGGTAACTCTGGCATTTGCTTTCTTGAGGTAGCCTGGCATCGTCCAGTTACCAAGTGACTTCTAGAATTAATTATGGATTGTGTTCTTGAAAAAAACCTGAGCGGAAGACAGTAAACTCTTCTTTGTATAATTACTTTTTAAATTTTTTCTTCCCTTTCTTTTCCTTTCTTCTTTCGTTTCTTCCTTTCTTCCTCTTTCCCTCCCTGTTTTTCTTATTTTCTTTATGGAGATCAGGGAAACATTGCACTTCCAATGACCAGAGGAATGATAAGTTTGTTTAATTTGTAGAATAAATCTAGCACCAGCCACAAAATATTCTTCCAGTACACTTATGTATCTGATCAGTAAATATTAGGTGGGTAAAATTGTACTTGCAATGTGGGGCAATTTGCTTGGTACACTATTGAGTTTCTTTCCATATAACAAAAGCTACAAAGTCCCCAAACTTCAGAATTAAAACAAAGCAAAAAAAAAGAAGGGGGGGGTAATTTAGACTTAGATATTTCTATTGGTTTTCTAAGAATACATTAGTATTTAAAAAATATTTGGTTATGTACATAAGTATTTAGGGAATAGGGCTGGCTAAATTAAAAGAATGTCAGACAGAAATTAAGATTATGAGGTGGTTCACTTTTTCACTTTGATACACTCCATTTCCCCCTTTAAAGTGCAGTTATCAATCTAACTGACTCATAACCAAGAAAAATGCATTTCCTGTATCTCCATATTGGGACAGCACGGGCTTGGTAATAGGGAAACCAAAATCTGAAATTTGGAGTGAGATGTAACTGGGAGGGAAATGTTTCATTTCCACATTTAAATATGGAGTTAGTCACAGCTACCTCTCAGAATTTGAGGATGACATGTACAGAGTCTGATCCAGAACAGATATGAAATGCCTGGGCATTGCTTTCTTCTACCAACCACACTATCATGTTTAGGCTTTGTCAAAGAACTAACAAATGATTTCATTTAAAACATTAAGCATTCCACACTAATGGAAAAAATGGGAGTACTAATAATTCACAGGGTTCTTTTGGAAATTAAATGAGTCAATATCTGACAAGCCTTTAGCACTGCGCTTAGCAACTAACTGCTCTGTAAATCAGAGTTATTTTCATACATGACTTTTAAGTAAACATTAATTTGAAAAATAGTAAAAACAAATAAGACATTTGTCTCATACCCTCCCATTGTTGCAAGGGGAAAGGAATTTCATTAACTTGTCCTCTTTTAATTGCCAAAGGATCTCAGTAAAGGTAACAACCTACTGCTTGAAGGTTTTTATATTCCTGGGCTTTCACATTTGTGTACCGTAGTCCCCCCTTATCCGCAGGGGATATGTTCCAAAATCCCCAGTGGATGCCTGAAACCACAGATAGTACCAAACCCTATATATATTGTATGTATTTTCCTATATATATATATATATACCTATGATAAAGTTTAATTTATAAATTAGGTACAGTAAGAGATTAACAATAATAACCAATAATAAAATAGAACAATTATCGCATTACTGTTATAAAACAGTAGAATAATTTAACATATACTGTTATAAAAGTTATGTGAATGTTGTCTCTCTCTCAAAATACCTTTTTGTATTGGACTCACCTTTCTTCTTATGATGATGATGTGAGATGATAAAATGCCTAGGAGATGAGATAAGGTGAGGTGAATGACATAGGCATTGTGATATAGCATTAGGCTACTATTGACCTTCTGTCAACAGCTCAGAAGGATATATACAATAGAATACTACTCAGCCATAAAGAAAGGTGAAATTTTGTCATTTGTGACAGTGTGGATGGATCTTCAGGGCATTATGCTAGGTCAAATAAGTCAGACAGAGCAAGACAAATACCATATACTTTCACTCGTATGTGGAAGATAAAAAACCACAACCAAACACAGACACAGAGAACAGATTGGTGGTTACCCGAGGAGAAGGGGGGGAGGGCAAAAGGGGTAAAAGGGCACTTGTGTACAGTGTCAGATGGCAATTAGACTTTGGGTGGTGAACACGATGTAGTCTACACAGAAAGCGAAATATAAAGTTGTACACCTGAAATTTACATAATGTTATAAATCAGTATTACATCCATTAAGAAAAATCAATCAAATAAATTAAAAAAAAAGAAAGATCATCCGCTTTTGGACTGTGGTTGACCTCGGATAACCGAAACTTCAGAAACCCCGGACAACGGGGAACTACTGTACTGATGAAGATTTCCAAAGTTGTACTTCACATATATTTAAGATGAGGATTACAGAGAATGCAATGGATTAAATCACTCTAGTATGACCTATCCGCTAATCCACCGTGTGCTCTCTGAAATTGTTGCTGGCATAGCCCTTCCAGCACTCTCACACCTAGCTGTCCATAAGGGTAGACGTGAAACACCAATAACAGGATTCTCTCTTGTGCTGTAAGTTTTCCTTCAAGTAACTTTACGACATATTTTCTCCTTTTTCCTTCACGTCGTTTTATTTCAGGACTGGAATAACAGTCTCTAAGATAATCATTCTGTGCCATACTTTTGTATGTATTTTTTTCATAACGTAGTTTAGACTTGCATTTGTTCCTCTTTCTTCAAAACAGTGTTTCTCGTGCTACTCTGTTATCTTTTTTTCTTTTCGGCTGAAGAAATCATTAAAAAAAACAGAATCCATAAAAATCGGTGGTCTCTCGGACCAGCTGGGTGGTGCTAGCAGTTGGGTGCGAGTGCTCTGCTGCGGTGGCCCGAGGCTCGCGGGTTCGGATCCTGGGCGCGTGACGCGCCGCTTGGCAAGCCGTGCTGTGGTGGTGTCCCATATAAAGTGGAGGAAGATGGGCATGGATGTGCTCTTTTTTTCCCTCAGCAAAAAAAGAGGAGGATTGGCAGATGTTAGCACAGGGCTGATCTTCCTCACAGAAAAAAAAAAAAATCGGTGCTCTCTTGCATGGCAAGGATTTTATTATATCATAATAGAAAACGAGTGTCTGAAACCATACTAGGCTGTGACTTATCTTTTCATTTATGCTTAAATAAACTGTTTGATGAGTTGTATATTTTTCTCTGCAGTCATTACAAACTATTCTGTAAACTCTTTGACGAAATGGTTATAAAAAAAAAAAGCATCTCAATTAGGTGATCCCAACTGCAAGTTTGTTGTGCTCCAATAATTAAGTTAAAGTAGCATATAAAAAGTACTGCCTTTTCAGAGGCATAAATGATTACTGAAGTGTCTTATAAATTGTGTAATTTGGATCTAGAATGACTTCCAAAAAAATCCTACTCTAGACACACACATCCATAATGTTGGCGAACAAGGGCTGGCCTGGATGCCATTTCCTCCCAAAGGAGTTTTTATAGTGCTCAGGAGTTTTGATAGTGCTAAACCTTTTAAAAATTATTCACAGCAAATTACATCAGCATTTATTTTTATGCTTCTGTTAATGTGATTTTTGCGACTTTCTCACATTAGAATGTAAGCTCGGTAAAGCCCTGTATGTTTTGGTTTTTTTTCCCTGCAGAGTCTGCACAATATTAAAAAAAAAAGTGAGTTAGTGACTATACCTATTGGACCTCAGACGATGCACCAGGTGAAAGCATTAGTTTAAAATCACAGTGCTACAAAGCAGAACAGAGTTTGAAGATGATGCGTTGATAGTGGTGGTGATGATGGCGGGAAGGTCTTATTGAAAGAACTCTCACAAAATGTTGATGCATCACTGTGTCACAGCAGGTTGATCGCTTCCAACGGCCCCTTAGCCAAACTGGAGATTTTAGTTTAGGCATTATCATCTGTAAGGAAGATAATTTTAAAATCCTTGAATGCCATAGGGAGAATGAAGGCTACCAGTTAACACTGAGATTTTTAAGTCTTAAGGAAGTAAAGGAATGAGAAAATTAAAGGCAAAGAAGAGAAAATAACTCAAAATAAGAGAAGACAGGAAAGAATTTGAGACATAAAGGAATGTAAATAATGAAAGAAATGACCAAAGAAAAAAATTGAGTAGCGGTACATTCAATAAAACCTCTCCCAAGAATGATTTCCATTAAGGTACCTCAACTAGAGCTTGTCTGTTTCGGAAGACTTGTTTTTGGAGTGCTCTGCCCTTTCTACTCAAGGAGGATCAAAGATATCGCATACGTGGTAAAGGTCCTACAGGTCAATACATGTAACTGTTCTAAAATCTCCTGTGACTAGTTATGAATGTCATTATTTTGTTAACTCATCACATCTCTAGTTAATATGGAATATCTCTTTATGTCAAAATGCCTTTTTGTCAAAAGAGGATTATTGTTGCTCCAGCTGTCAAACCCTAATAGCCAATTGCTCACTGAAATATCCTTACTGAAGCTCTTTAGCCTTACACTAGTGTGGATAATTGACAAAAACATTTAAAAATCCCTTGGAAAGGAAAAGTATTTTGACTATTCGTTGAATATTCCAATGAACTAAGATTATGTCTTGTCTTTGTGAATTCAATTATTAATTGATCAATCACTACTCTCTAAAATAATTGATGGTTTAGGATTTTCTGTGCCTCCAAGGAAATTAAGTGCAAATCTATATCAGTCATCTGTTACCAAAGGCTCCTTTAAGGAATCCACTGGAATACAAATAGCACACCCTGCCGCAGTCTGGGTCAACTGTAACTCACTCTCTTTTATTTATTTTTTTCTTAATAACCCCCTATTTAAGGTGCCTATTTGATTTTTCTTTGACTTCTCTCCTTTAAAAAGGAAATCTGATTTGAAGTTAATATATCAAAGTGCTTAACACTGATACAAATTAGAGTTCTGTCTTTTTTTCTTTCTTACACAAGTTTCTAGTGCATATAGGCTCTGAGAAGCCTGAGGACAGTATAAGCACTGAAGTCTCAGCTATCGGAACTTCAAGGAGATAAGTGTTCTTCCCTTTGAGATTTTTTTTTTTTTTTAAATTATTGGCAGAGAGGCTTAGCCATTCTCTGAAAATCTTGAATGAAAGAATTTTTTTTTATTCCCATACCCTGTGGTACTGATAATTCATTTTAAATAAATATTTTTGCAACAAGATCTAAAATATAAAATATTTTAATTTTTGATATAATTTATATCATATTGAATGAAATGCTCCACACTAACATTATATCCTACCTTATCCAATTCGTTCTGGTCCATGATTGTCCCTTCTCTACATCATTGATAAAATGAGGAGGAGGGCACAATGAACAAGCTTCCAATTCATTCACTCATTCATTCACTCAAAATATGTACTTTACCCTCCCCTTGCTAAGCAAGGTACCAGGATTCATTACTAAAAAAAAAAGCTGAAAACCTTCAAATCTCTGTTATTTATGAACTAGCAGTCCGTTGGGAAGAACCAGTAATTGTTCGGCTCTGTGATTCCAGTGACAACCAGCATCAGCACCTCAGCCTGATTCAGAGAAGAAATGGTCAACCCAATTTTGACAGCAGCCATTTCCCATTAATACTTAGGTAAATCCTTTCCCAAAGCCCAAATGAAAAAAAAATACAAAAGAGCTCAATTATTCTGACAAAATGACTATTCTTTTTAATCTCTGAGTCCTCCTGGATTCTGTCTCTCCTCAAACCTCACATAAGAATCCCAAGCGTTATAGGTTCTTCTCTAAACATTGCTAATATTTTGTGAGTCTTAACTTCTCTGTGGATCCAGTAAAAGTTAATGAACTCCAAAACTCCACTGTCTGCACCTCTCTTTGTCACTTTATTTAAACCTAGTGTCTACTTATCCAATGTAATGTCATTTCTCACACCTGAGGTCTCTCCCTGCCACTCACTGACAAATACTATTAACACAACTGTCTCCCTTTTTCTTTTTCTTTTTTACTCAGTTATTTTTTCATTCTGGAAGATATAACGTTCATGTCCATGACATTGACAAAGGCTTAGCCTCTCAATTTCTTGGCATCCTTACCTCCTGTGACCTGTACCTGAACTGAATGTATCCACACTTTTCCATGACCACTCTAGGGAATTTTTAGATTTAGTGACATCTGGAAGTGGTCTCAAATATCTATTCTCTGTCAATAAATTTATTTTCACAGTCTTCTACAATTATTAGTTTCATGATACCTATTCTATAAACAAAGTGGCATCTCCAGTCCAATGAACACTTAAATTTCTTTCCATATTAGCCACTTTTTTCTTTAATGTACCTGGCCATACGATTTCATTTTAGGATCCAACACTGAATCAGATTCTGTCAATTTGCCTCTATGTTTCCCTTCTGTCCTGCTGCTTGGATCAAAAGTTCACGTCTATATTAGGTCCAAGTGCCTGCTCTTTCCATGTCACAAGGATTCAAGCAAGTGCTGCAGAAGAAAAATCGGATAACTAGGCTGAATATATCAGCTACTAATCCCTGGTTTCCAGCTCATCCTCACTCTCAGCAGATGAAGTAAAAAACTAGATCAGAGATGAAATAGGAGCACTGGCAGGAACTTGCCAATTTTGGAACCCGCTATTTCCTAACATAAAGCTTACCAACATGATATCTCTTCTTTCTCCCCATCCTCCTGTCCCCGTGGATGAGGTGTGCCTATGGTGAGACTCTCCACCTACTTTTTGAATGCAGCATTGCTTAAAAGCTGTGGAGTTAGACCCATAGGTTTGAATCTTGGCTCTGCTACTTAATATCTGTCTGATTTTAAGTAATACTAACTGTTTAATGCCTTTACTGTCTCATCTTTAATTAAGATAAGAGATAAATACCATTGGTATTGTCACTGTCACTGTTCCTGAAGGTCATTGGCCACTCCTGGTAAAAACAAATGCATTCGAGTCTCTTTCTCTTTCCTAATTCTCCCTGTCTTACTCAAACTTAGCTTGACTGTTTTATGATTGCTTTTCAGTTTAAAAGAAGTTGCTCTCTTTCCTATACAACCTTAGTGCCAATTTCTGTACTATTGATTTGCACATTTGGCTACAATGACTTGTGTGGTTTTGTTGAGATGGTTTTAAAACACGCTGTCCCTTGAGCACTGAAGAGCGTTTCTCTAAGACTTAACATAGCTTATAAACCACTTTGCCACTTGAGACAGTTTCAAATAGGTATTTATTCAAATAAAATATAAATGAACTAAATCCTCTGTCAGAAAATTAGAATTGAAAAAGGCAACTGGCAAAATCACTTTCATCATGCCAGAGAAGATTATATAGGGAATTTAGTTTCTCATAACACTAGAGCTTATCTCAATTACCTCGTTATGATGGGGAAATATTTTGACAGAAAACTCACTTTAGATTGCTGTTTGAATGAAGGATGAACTCTTTTCCTACTCCTCTTGCTGAAGTACCCTTTATGGAGCAATACCATAAACTTATAAGATACAGGGTTCAACTGACAAGTATACTATTTTTTACAATATTTTAATCTCTCTTCCCCCTCATTCCATTTCCGCATAAACCTTTAATTTAAATCTAATCACATTAACAGTCTTCTATATCCATTTTAAGATTTCTTGAACTATAGCTAAATTTACCTTCAAAAAGCAACATAATGACTACAAAGTAAAAGTATTCTAGGGAGGTGGGATAGGAAAAATTGAAAATAGTAACATCTGGAAGTGTAGGCCCTTCCTGCACTTTATCTGACACATATGCAAATAACCCCCAAATACTTGCTCATTCACTTCCCAGGCCATTTTCTCTTGCGAGACACTAAATATAGTTGTTCAGAGTTTCTGGTAACCTCTGGAAAATCACCATTCCTCTCTTCTGATGGGTTTACCTGCTTTATAAATATTTTCATAATATTTTGCTTCTGAAAAAGATCATCTTTCAAATATTATTTAGTGTGATATATGGTACTTATTAAGTAGTCAACATCATTCTAAGGACCTTATAAATATTAACTAATTTAAGCCTCACCATCAGCCTAGATGGTAAGAACTATTAATTTGTTTTCTTTTCATGCATAAGAAATTGGAACCCAGAAATGTTAATTATTTTCATCAGGGGCCACACATCACAGGTAGTGTCTCTGGAACTGATAGCTAGTGCCCTTTTATGCAGCTCTACCTGAGAACTAGAGTCACCTTAAAAGACCTGTTATACTACTTATGAAGTGATGCTTTGTCGTTTGGTATTTCAAGTATAGATTTTAATTTAAATGTTGTCTCAACCTAAAGAGATTGTCAAGTATGGTTCAATTGTCAGCCATCTATACTGACCTCAAAAATGTCATGTTTATAATTGATGATCACTAGAGATACATGCAGGTTTAACTGTGGGTGTCTACAATCTGTAAATAGATTACTGTCACCCACCCTGTTTTTCAGAGATCTAAGTGTTTACTTGAGGATGAAATTCCCCTCTAGTACTTTGTAAAAATGTAATACAAGTGTTAAAATCAACCATTTTGTTACCTGATCAGATGCCATCCTATTCATCAATTCAAGTTTGAAACCAAATGAATTGCAGCAGTGAGTGGCTCCATATGGCAAACACAATAACAATTAATGTTAATACATGTACTGTATAATAAATAAAAATAAGCAGAAAGTGTCTTGAGTTGTCTACTTACTGTGTCTTTCTATATCCTTTCTATTTCTGTGACAGATACGTATCATTTTGATTTCATAAAGTGAATTAAAATTAAGTAGTTAAAGAAAATTCACATTTTTTATATTTTAATATTTTGTATTTTAATTACTGGATTTAATAAGCACTTAAGAAATTCCAGGCACTATGTTCAAAACTGAATTCTCCGGGCTCTCATGGAATTTATACTAGATGAGGAAACAGATAGTAAACAAAATGGTAAAAGCTGATGCTTATTTACAATAAAGAGAAGTTCAGGGAGGCATTAGTTTCTATTGGTGGTGTGGGCAGGTTTGTCAGACATCTTCCCTGAGTTGAAACATTAACAAAGAATGGTAATTACCAGATATGGTGGGAATCTGTTTAGAGAAAGAGTTTGGAGCAGAGAAGACATCATATATTAAGGCCCTGAGCCAAGATAACAATTAAGAAATGAAAATAAATATAAGGATTTTAAAATGCACTAAGTTTAATAAGCACAAAGTTAAATTTCTTGACACCAAAATTTTCACAGTTTAGTAATAATTATTCTTTTAAACAAATACAAAAATCTTCACAGATTTTGAAGAAAAGTAACAAACGTTTAAATTTTCAATATATAGTCAACATATGAAATGAGTTCCTTATTATTAATCAGACAATGAAGGCAAACATAATTTCTCAACTGTTTAAAATAGTTACACTTCTATTATCAGTTTGTTGAAAAAGGAGCTCACTTTTTTAGCATCAAAAATTATTGCTCTCCTCTCCATAAGACTTGGTATGAAAATTTTCTGACAGTCCAAATGAAAATGTTGACACAAACTGGTAGAACAACTATGTCAAAAGAGGTTACCAGTGTTTCATCTTCCATTCACAGTTCTGGCTCTCATCAAGAGCAGAGTGTTTCCACCAAGATGGAAGACCATAACAATCCTCTTAGCCCTAACCCAGCAGGAAGTGTGAAGTAAAAGAGAATTTGGAAGACTGTTAAGGATAGAGTAGAGGTCTAGTTTGCTGCTCACCAAATAGAGGCTTTTATTCCTGAGATTGAAGAAAGATTGCAGAGCGAGGATCAAACAAACTGGATTCCATTTTACTTTAGTCTAGATGCTGACCTGACCCAGTCTCTACTGAATCCAAAATCTGTTGCATCCACTCACGTCCTCTTGGTGAACCCCTTGACTCCACTGTTGCTGTGGCAACCACCTGTGGGTGGAGGTGAACTGACAGCACCTTAGCTTAGCCTCAGCAGCACATTCAGCTCACTTCCTGCCTGGGCTCCCCTGCCTCCAGATGGAGTTTTGCCTGCAGGAATCTGCTCATCCATTCCATCATGGGTGAATCTGGGAAGGAGAGATAGTTGAATGGTGACATGGGAACCCATAAATAAGTACCTGCTTTTTCAGGTCTGGAGTGTATTCCACACAGCATCTCAGAAGCACTCAGTGCCTTTGAGCCCCACTTGTGGACAGGGGTGCCCATCTTGATAATGACTCCTTGGATTTCTTTCTCTCCTTCCACAATATTCTCCCCTGGCCCCCAAACCTTTTCCCTGACATCATCTCTCAAATTAAAGCCCCTGCAAACATGCTGAACATATTACATGAAGTTAGTTAAGGATTAATAAATTATCATTGGTAATATTATGAACATATCTGAGTAAAAAATAGTAAATTCTCTGTATATGAGAAATCTGAACTTGATACAATATTAAAGAAATGGATAGATACTAGGAAAAGGTTCTGTTTAATGACATTCTGTTCATTATCATGTACCATAATAATTTTTCAATTATTTCAAAAACTTTAAGATCATATCAGTATTATGTGACAGAAATGTAATTTATGACTCATTTGTTGTTTCTGAATGTATGGCAACGTATATCCAACAATTGATAATTTTATATGACATCGCGAGTCAAACTATTAAACGTTTTAATGGACACAAAAGCAGGATGTGACGGAGATTTCTCTTCCTGCAAAGCTTTGCTTTTTCATCTGTGCAGTGTAGCCCGCCATGGACCTTTCTATCAGATCCAGGTGTTAATCCAAGATCCCAAAGTAACTACTTCTAAAACTAATAATATGAATCTTGCTTCAAGGAATCACAGAAGGAATGGGTAAAAAATAGCATGCATAATAAAGCAGACCATTAGCAGGCAAGTGGACAACCAAAAGTGGAATACAAACAAGAACAAAGGTCTGGCTAAGGCTTATTGTCATCTCTCTCATGAATAATTCAAAATTAGTAGCATGAACTCCTTGGATTTTAATTACAATATGGTATATATAATAATTTTTAAATTCTGTATAAAGTAAAAGTATATGATTCTCATCCCAGAGTGTATGTCTGGGAGCACACAAACGCTATAATAATTGTACAGTTGTTTTTGTGATCGTTAGTTTAATGTCTGTTTCTCCAACTAGGATATATTTTGTGAGGTCAAGGGTCATGTTGATTTTGTTCACCAGTAAATCTTCAGAATATGTATACCGTATAGTAGACACTCAGTAAATGTATGTTTATATAAGGGATGAATGTTGCCCTCACAAGTAAGTCTTATATAGTTTTATAAATTTTTGACAGAGGAATAATAATTGCTGGCTATTTTGTTTTCCAAATTTATATTTAGAAATTATGATTCCCATACTAAGGTTAGGCAAAACCAGGTTAAAAAAAAAAGCTTTTTTGGATATTGTTTTTAGAAGACATTTTTGTTTGTATGTGGCATGTCCTTTCTTGGTGCCATTGAGTAGATTCTGACCTCCAGGAATCCTGTGGGCGGCAGAACAGAACCCTGACCTGTCTTTTTGTGCCATTATTGATTATAGATTATTGGAGTAGCATCCCTCTCAATCCCTCTCAATCCACTGGGGATGGATTCAGAGAAACTGATTTCAATATTTCATTGAAACAATTGTTTTCTTTGAAATATTGTTAAAAATGCTGTGCTTTGCCCCAATTCATAATGGGCCAAGCTCTCAGTGAACCATGACATTGAACACTACTTGGGATGGCTTCTTCAGTGGTGCATAGAAGGTGTCTGATGGCTGAAGACATCAGCCCAGATCTTTCCAGTCAGTGAATTTCACCAAATTTACATGGATCTCTATAAAATAAATGTGTCACTCTACTACAGCAATGAAATGATGGGAATATGAAGAGCTGAACTAAGTCTATGACCAGGTGAATTCTGAGGAGAGTCGGGGTGGAGAATAGCTGTCACAGAGACAGGAAATCTCGGAATATTCCAATTCTGATCCTAATAAATGCGGCTAAAGAAAGATCAGATAAAAAGTATTTATTCGCCAGGTATGTCTTGGAACTAAAGTATTTGCATCTATAATATCACAGACTGAATAAAAGAGTGTCTTAAAAATATTTATCAATATTTCCTATCGGTGAGGACTGTACTTAAAAATATTTATTATATTTTAGATAAATGAGTATGAATAAAAAGCAATATAAAACTCTACTTCTATATACTAAATTAATAATGTGTAAATTATAGGCAATCGTTTTAAATATGTCACATATTTTCAATGGATATACAATAGAAATGGTTTTAAAAGGTGAATTAGCTAGTTATACAAATAATTATAGTAATTGTTTATGCGCTCATTATAAACATTGCTTCTGAGTCTTTTGTGAATTTCTGAAATGCCTACGTAAATCAAGAAAGTAAAGGTTGTATTATTCAACCACGAAATATTAATAAGGCACCTGCTATGCACCATTCATTGTTAGTGTTAATGATAGAAAAATCAATTAAACACAGCCTTTCTCTTAAAGGGAACTACTTTTCTTTAACAGAACACAAAACAATAATAATCATTTTACGGGAAGAACCACATTAACACAAAATAAAATTCTGACACAAAAAGCCATCTTAACTTTTGGGATATGTGCTCTCCAGCATTAATGGCATTACTGGTAAGATCTCAGTAACATGGAAACGTGTATACAGTAAAATCTCACTTTGAACCTAATGGAGTTACAAATACGAATTATTTTATGAGTGAAATATTTCTGAAAATAAAACTTCAAATAAAGGAGAATAATTAGGTCTTATTTCTTGGCAAATTTGGAACAGAGCCGTTAGTTCAAGGCTTGAGTCTGGAAAATTTCCTTATATGATTCGTTCTTAGTAAATATGAACAATTTAGGCCTATAATAGCACGTCAAAATACAGACAGCTATGACAATGCATCTAAATTAAATAAAATCTGTAAAAAATCAATAGATACAGAAAAGTCTCCTCTTTTTTTAATTTTAGGTTGCTTATCAAAGCAGGTCAATGTACTCCTTTTTTATTAAATCCTGTATTTTTCCAATTTCAAGGAGTCCTGAGGTGTCTTAATGAAACACTACATTTATGATGGTTATAAAATTTCTTCTTCGTTAGTAACTGGGCAGCAAATGTCCTATTTGATTCTATCCGAACAGAAATGAATATAACAAGTGAGAGATAACAGTCATAAAAAGACCTAATGATGTTAAATCATTGTTATGTAGTACAAAGGTTATCTAGTTCTTTAATGATATCTTTTACTCCTATTGTAATCCAATCATCAATCACTTATCCAAGTAGGTCATCCATGTAAACTGGTAAAATAAAATATAATGAACAGTTTTACCTTGAATATATGCCATAGCATATATAGTAGCAACACATAATGTAATAAAATTCCTATAGAAAGACATACAAAATATTGTATGTTGATGTCTTATGTTGACAAAAAATGCTTTTGTTCTATAAAATCATAGCAGATTACTTTTTCCCATCACAAACATTATTTTCATTCTACCTTTTTAAAAATATAGATCACATCTACAGGGAATAAAAAAATGAAGAGGTTATTTGTAGAAAAACTGTTCATTTTAGTGTAAATTAGAGCCACAAGAAAACTTGAAAGAAGAAAGATGGATATACACAGCAATTATCTTTTCTATCATGGATCCCATGTTTTTCATCATACTTTCTGTTTTTTCTTTTTTTTTTTTTGCGTAATCAGTTCTCACCCTAGAACAAGTGCAGAGAGAGTTTAAAAATAGATCCTAAAGAACACGCGGGGCAGTAGGGGGAAATTCTCATGCTGCTTCCAACACATTGACACTCTTCTTTCTGAAATTCTATTTTACTGTGTTTTTCCTTTTAGTCCCTATCATTCTGTCCACCATACTTTGAGTCAGGAAAATAACCATAGCTAAAACTGAAAAATTTGAGGGAATTTCTTTAGCAACAAGGGAGAAAGAAGAATCATAAATCTCAGACAGCTGAAGAGTCATAAACAAACAAAAATTTGAGGTAGGTCTACTCCCTTTATTACTGCTCCAAAATTTCTATTAATAAGGCCACAGTTTGCCAAATCACCTCCTGCACCTGAAATTTCAACAATTAGTGTTTCCTTTCACGTTAATAACGTAAATATTAAACAACTATTAAAATATATAAAATCCAGGTGGAGATATTACACTAACATCGCATTTACTATTAACATAATTGAGGTTATTTTTTTAATTGTAGTTGCTGTCACTGAGGAATAGACAGGATCCCAAAAGAATGATGACAATGTGCGTGAAGGTAGGTGTGGATAAAGCTGCTAGACGTCACTTAACTAAGAATGGGTTCTGAGAAGATGGGATCACAGGGGAGAGGCACTCGAGAGAAGATGAAAACAGAGTCAAGACAAAGTTTATCTACACAATCATTTTGCCAAGAGCTAACTCTACACCTTAGGAAGACCCTACAGTCTGAATAACAAGCAACATTATAAGTAATTTAAAAGCCCCTAACGGCTTAGGCTGGCTCTACATTTGATCTCTTAGAATTTGTATGTCACAATGCATCAGATATAGTATTGGCTACCATTGCTAAGATTATTCATAATTTTACATTCTTTTCAGTATAATATTAAAACACAATACCTATAAAGAACTTCCAAAAATCTTAATTGATCCTGTTATTATCTACTTTAAAAATCGTCAACATATTCTTATTAAATACAGCAAAAAGTCTAAATTCTTATTATGACATCTGATACTTTCCATGATCTGGTCTTTGCCCATGACTTGAACCTTGTTCACATGCTGCTTTCCACATAGCTGTCACTGTAATCTATATCCACGATCATGGAAATCCATATCCAGCATATGACAATTTACCTCATTGCTATAAAAATTATGTCAAAGTGTTACCTCTTCCTCCAATCTGTCCCATACTCTGCTGCCTGGAAAATACCTCACATTCTTTAAATTGTTAGCATGTCACTTTGCTGTAAATTCTTTCCTGATCCTGATCCATGGAGACTGACCATTGCCTTTAAATAATACTCTCCCCGTCCCCAACATCTATCATGATGCCTACCATATTCAGTTTCACTGAATTGCTTAAATGTTTGTTTCTCCTTACAAAAGTGCAACTAAGGAAGGAATAATATCAAGTTCAGTTGTGTGAGTGTACTCTACGGTACTGTGTTTGATAGAAATGAAGTCCTCAAGAGCAATTGGATGTGTTGAAAATAATAGATGAAAGAGCAAGTAGGTTGACAATAGAACTGTAAGTGGTTGAGAGCTGGAACTCTGGATTCAGAGATATGAGTTGAAGCATGCGCACCCCCGGAAAGTTATACAATCTTTCAAACGTGCAGTAGAGGTAATGAAATAATGTATGCAAAATGATCAGCAGGGAAAATAGCATGCAGTAAGCATTGAGTAATATTATATACCATTTAACATTTCAGGACTTAACAGTTTTAGTAATCTGCAATCTTCCGATAAACTAGATTGCCAAAATTGCAACCAAGGGCTGGGAATGTATGAGCTTTTTAAGATTCTTGATACACTCTGCAAACAGTAAGTGTCCAACATCTGCATTAAATGCTGCTGCTACAGCCACTGCCAAGACTCAGGAATGAATTACCCTATTGTTAAACCACTTCCTCAAACTGCAGAGTCCTGGGAGACAACACATCCTGAGAAGAACTGTGGTCCCTTGTCCACCACTCACTTTACCAGAAATTGAGGAGAGGAAGGATCTGGTGTTCCTGTGATTCCGCAGACAGAGGAGAGCAAGTCAGTTAATGTTCCCCAAATACCATGCAAATTCAGAGAGAAATAACTTCCCCAAAATTAAACTTGGTTCCTTTGTGAAATGTAAATGCATGCTAGGCAAAAATCTACTACATTGACTAAATAATGAAATCAGTCTATTGGAGAATTTTTTCATCTTATGATTTCAATATATAATAAACTATTAAATTAGAATTTTTATCACAGTTTTGTTCATATTCATTTTTGATGACACCCGTTTACTGACAATGTAGGAAATTTCATGAGTAGTAGTATTCTGTGTTTATTCGCAAAACTGCTTTAGCAGAAGGGAAACATAACTTTTTTTAAATTAAAAAAATGAATAAAATAAAAATCTGTGAAGCAAAGGAGGTTCTTAGAGATAAAATTCTGTGGAATGATTGACAATCAATCTAAATTTCTCAATTTTGTCCATCAAAACAAAGAAACAGCTCAAGATTATAGTAATAATTTTATGTGACTATTGTAAGTATATATATTTAATTGAAATAAGAAACCATATATTGTGGAGAATGAACTCAATCTGACACTCAAGGAACCATGAATTTCAAACCTCAGGCTTTTCCTTAAATGATAGGCTTTTCCCCTGGTAAGACAGTGTTAGTCAGGGGAATGGAAGTGGTGAAAGAGATGGCATTTCATATATGAGAAAGTTTCCTCTGGACCCTGATGTATAAATGGAAGTAAAAAGAGAAGATACAATTGTAGTCATTCAATTAATCTTAGGTATCAGACAGTGTCTCAACAACACATTTCTTATACCACTAAGCTTTTCCTAAAATTTACTTTTCTTAGGTCTTAGATTTTCTTCCCCAACAACACCAAATATCCAACAAGAGGAAATTTGCTAAATAATTTATGGGACATTCAAAAACTGAAATGGAACAATTTATATATGTTTATTAACTAATTACATGAGCATATGCTAATTTAAACCACAGTCATGTGTCACTAAACGACAGGGATGCCTTCTGAGAAATGTGATGTTAGGCGATTTTATTGTTGTCCGAACATCATAGTGTGTACTTACACAAAACTAGATGGTACAGCCTACTGCACACCTAGGCTCTATGGTACGAATCATATGGGACCACCATCATATATGTGGTCCGTTATTGACTGAAATGTCGTTACACGGTGCATGACTGTGTTTAAAATAAACATTAAACAATAATATTTATATTATAATCCAAAGTGTGTGCGAGTGTTGTGTATTTAGGGGTATATTTAGGACTTACATGTTTTTAAGTGTTCACAATATTCTGAAGGGTCATGAATAGTGTCATGGCAAGAGAATAAAATTCAATTTTATTAAAAAAGGCAAAGTTCGTAACCCAGTTTACACACATTATTGAATTTTACAGTATGATTTTTCATGCTTGTTTAAACCATGAAAAATATATAGACATTTTCAATAGATAGCCTCTTTTAACACGGGGCATCTTGTAACCATTTCTGCAAATGAAGTGTTTTGGCTAGAAATTATTCTCTCACTGTTAAAGCAAACCAAATTTTTTTTTTTCAAGTTTTTTTTTTTTAATTTTTTGTTTATTGCAGTAACATTGGTTCATAACATCGTATAAATTTCAGGTGTACATCATTATACTTCTATTTCTGCATAGATTACATCATGTTCACCACCCAAATACTAATTACAACCCATCACCACACACATGTGCGGAATTATCCCTTTCGCCCTCCTCCCTCCCCCCTTCCCCTCTGGTAACCACCAATCCAATCTCTGTCTCTATGTGTTTGTTTATAAATAAAGCAAACCAAATTTTAAGCTCGTTCTTTTAAACAATTTCTTTAGGCAAATCCCTTGAGGGCTTATTAACCAAACATTTTATACATCGGTTTATTTTTCCCTGTAAAACAAAACAATCAGTAAGACCTTAGTAAATTAAAGTAAGGTAATTTAAATAACATTATCTTACTAAATTCCATTTCAATTTTTTTTTTTATTTTTCAGATCTAAGCATGCTAAAGCTAAAATAAAAGGACTGCAAGTTTGTAAAATATTTCAAAATGGCACTATTATTATAAACCCTTTTACTGCAGTAATTATTTTTCGTTGAGCAATTCTTTAAAAAGTTAGCTTAGATATAATTTACAATCCCCAAAGCACAAACAGGTCCATGGGCAAATACTCTTCAATATTTTTTATTCTTTTGTTATTAAAATTAAAGTTCTATATGTTTTCATCCTTTCTATTTCATTGAATTCTTTCAAATATCTGAAATGTGAGTTTTGATCTCACCTCGTCCACTGTGACATCTAGAAAAATTATTCAACCTTAATAAATAACCAGTTTTCTCTTCCTAAAATGTCGATAATAATTGAACCTGTTCACAAAAGGTTTTGGGGAATTAGTTAGTTAAACGGAGGGAAAAGTTTATCACATTGGCCAGAACATTGTCAGAATTCGATAACCAAATTGGCTATTATTATTAGTGTTATCGTCACGGTTATTATTATTATTTAGATCACTCTCTATGATTACTTAACCATGTTATGACTCATCTATAAACATTAAGCTTTGAATAAAGTATATTTGTTGTCTTTCTCTATATTAATATTTCTAAAATTTAATGCAGTGTTAATTACATTTCCTGCAATAGAGAACATTTTCTAGATATTGACACCCATGACGGTAGAATGTGAGCTGCTACTTTCAAAAAGCTGCATAAGCTTCACTCCTACTGCAACCAAAAGGGGGAAATGCCCTTTACTTTGGGAATGAATATTTCTCTAGGCCTTGACAATGGAACGTACAATTAGACCTTATTTAAAAGTTAATTTTCATGAGAGAAAAAGTAACATGAGAAGCTCACCCCATTACTGTTGACAAGAGAAAGCTCATAAACATAACATTTAACTCAGTGTAATGAAATTGGAAAGGATCAATCCTTCAGAACTGAAAAAAGTCACTGAGGTCCACGCGAAAGATGGAGCACTTCTATTAAGTCTATTTGTTTCAATAAGAGGGTATTATCCAGTGACCTTTTCTTTAGCTGCCTTGGTTTCTCCACTTTTAATCATTATGCGAGATTTGGTAGGAATCCTTGCTGACACTTTGCTCCTCAGGGGGCAATTAAGAGAGTAGTGAATTTGCTGGGAACTGAAAATCATTTCACTTACTACCAAAAGTGACAGGAGAGAAGCTGACATATTTGGACTGTCAAAGCACTCTTCCGATGATAATAAAACAAGAATTCATAAAATTGTGCTTCAGGAAAATTACAAATCCAAAAGAAAATTATAAAATACATATCACAAATAAATCACTACCATTAATGATCTATCACACAAAATTTAGAGCTGTAGTCCTGCATTTATCGTTTTGCACATATATAAATAAATTTGTTCCCAGCAAATCCACTATTTTGGTTTTTTTTATCTTGCTGTTTCCATTTTATATTACCAAAATATATTACTTTGTTAAGGATTTTATTTTTCAAAGCTGAAAAAGCAAAAGTAACATAGCACTATTTTTTTACCCAGAGCAAATTAATTTAAACAAACAATTATGTTGATTGTTTGTTAAATATTTGTATATATTTTAGGAAAAATATACTGAGAGTAAAATGTAATATGAGAGGTTTATTATTTGGGATATGTACCACCAGCTGCTGTAACAAACAAACCCCCAAATCCTAGCAGCTTAACACAGCAAAGGTTAAGTTTTCCTCCCATATCAATGTCAATGAAGGATGACAAGTGAGCATCTTTTCTGTCCTGTGGTTTCATTGTTCCTTAGATCCCCTGATTTTTCCACTTGAACCTCTGCGTCACAGAGAAAGAGAGAAAGAGAGAGAGAGAGAGAGAAAGAGAGAGTGATGGTAAAATGAGTACTTTCAAAGGCCAAGCCTGGTTGTTCTCATGTCCTTTTTCCCTATATTTCACTATCCAGAAATCAGATCTGCAGTTCCACATCATTATGAGGGGGTGAAATGTGGTCTTGATATTTTTCCCCAGGAGGGAGCTAAAGAACATAGGTATTGGTGGTCATTAGCATTCTCTATAAAAATAAGTTTCCTTTGAAAATTCTTTTAATAGATAACAACTTGAGTTATGCATCTTCTTTGAAGAAAATATTTATTATTGAAAGGTATGATCACTGTAGCCATATCTTTCTTAACTAAGATATTAAGAGAGGACAAAAATGAAATAAAATTATATTTAAAAATTTACTTTACCAGCCTAGACCTTTCCTTTGAACTCCAGATGTGTATATTTCGTTGCCTATTGGCATATTGACTTGCATGTCCAATCTCGTTTAATGAGCAATCCATTCCATTGATTGTTTGACTCTACTCCTTCCTTCATACCCTACTTCTATCAGCAGAACTTGCCAGCACTACCCTCAAAATACAACTAGAATCTGACCACTGTCACTGATATCTCTCTGGCCCAATGCACTGTTATCTCTCTACTAGCTGGTAAAAAAAACTCCCAACTGTTCTCTTCCTCCATGCTTGATAATTGCATTTTATTCACAAAGCAGCCAAAATGAGGTATAAAAAAACTTAAATCGCTTAAACTGATCCACAAAACTACACAGCTCAGCTCTGACCTCTGACCTCATGTCTTGTTCTCTCCCTTTCTCGCTCTGCTTCCTGCACACTGGCCTCCAGGCTGTGCCCCTGCATGACTGCTCTGTCTGCAGATTGTCCCTCTCTCCACACCCGCATCTCATCAGGCCTTTGCTCTAAGGCCTTTGCTGCTCGTTGAGGCCTTCTTTGACTCATCTATTTAATGGTCAATATCGCTATCCCGACTCCTGGCATCCTTCAGCCCCGTTTTCTGTTTCAGTTTTCTGTAGAGCTCTTACCACCACTCACCACCACTGCTACTTTGAAGTACTGTTTGCAATGCCTCTTCCCAATGAGAAGATGATATATCCCTGCCTATTCCCAGGTGCTTCACCAACTTGCCCCATGATAGGAGTACACTTCTCTGTCTCCCACTTGGCCCCACGGTCTCCCTAGTCTAGTGGGGTTAAAGAGAAGGAGATATGCACCATATTTAAGTAGATTCTGTAAGAGCAGTTATATGGCTCCACAATTGTCATTTTTCTCTGCCATGAGAATCCTCTGTTCCCAAGAAGGAAAGCCCCTTTAACCTAGTACATGCAGTTAGTATGTAACTACGTGTGAGTAGGGAAATATAATTTTATTACCAGCCTCCAAGATTTCTTCTTCTTTTCTTTTTTGATTTGTTTTTGTTTGTTTGTCATTGTTGTTACTGAAACATAATCTATCAAAGCAGGCTAATATATTTTAAACAACTTCTATTTTAATTACTTTTTAAATTGCTTGTCTCTCTGCACTAGAATGCATTTTTCATGACAGTAGTAATTTTGTGTGTTTTATACTCTGATATATCCCCAGTGCCTAGAGATTGGCTATTATAAAGCGGGATCTACCTCAATCAACACCTGTTTAAGAAAGGAATATTTCAGATGGGGTCTCTCCCCATTTATATTGGGGAGGAGTCTACAGTAGGAAAACTGGCTTAAAATTAATCTAAGTTTACTAGACAATAGATTTAAAATTTTATGTACTATTTGTTTTGAAACAGTAGAACAAATTATCCCAAATTACTAGTTACTAGTAAAACAAGTGCACAGAATAGAGAGAGGGAGATACTGTCTTTCCTACTTGTCAGTCTGCAATTATCTTGAGAGAAGACTGTCCCTTATGATATCTCTCGATACCAGACAACCTGGAGTAGATGACTACTAAGATTCCTTTGTATCACAACCTTCTATGATTCCATGATACTCTGCCTTTTCAGAAAACTATCATCCTTTTATTGCTAAGGAATGCTGTGGAAATCTGGTTATTATCTCTAAATTACTCAAGTGAAAAAGAATCCTTTCAGGAGCGCTGCTGTCCTATGAGAAGAATTATCTCCTTACAATTATATGAAAGTTATTGATGCACCCAAATATTCTCTACAGAAGTCGAGAGTTATAGAAATTCGTCCTCTGAATTCTTCATCTTATGAAGTTATTTCAGTGATGTATGATATGACAAAAGAAACATGCTATAAATGCTTTTATAAATATTGCTTAAATGAGTGAGATATTTTAACACATATTTTAAAAATATGAAGAGGGGAGAATGAGCTCTTTACAGACTCTAGGATGTGGCAATCACACTAAACCATCTTCCCTGAGTAGGTTCCTTTTTGAGAATGTGCGTAATTTTGACCTTCTGAGGTTACTTGTGATTCAGTAGATTAAAACATAGATTTCTCATAGAAATATGTTTGAAGTAATGATGGTCAGTATCAAAAAGTTACAAGTAATGCATCTAGAATTGGAAGCTAGATCAGAAAACCTCATACCTCTGAGAAACTTGTGAGACCAAAAAGAGAAATGGATTTGAACGCTGCATGGAAGATCCCACAGAGAAACAGTCTCAGGGCAGTCTAAACTGTTGTCTCCACAAGCAAATGCTAGGGATAGGCCAAGGGGAACAGACACTCAGCAGACGGGACAGAGAAGTCATCTAATTTCTCACTTTCTGAAATAATGTCATTCATAAATTAATTTAGGGATTTATTTTCTGGTCCTTTCACTTGAATTTAAGCTAATTGAGATTCTCCACCATCCTGTTGAGTACTATATCCTCAATTTCTAGAACAATATTTATAACATAGTAGTTATTCAATAAATTCTTACTGAGCATGAATGCATGAATTGAATTGATCAGTTGAAGAGATGAGCCTCATGGAAGGTTGAATTAGCACTCGATAAATCTAGTTATGAGTGCTCTCAAAAATATATACTGAACTCTCAAAATTCATTGAAAAAATGGTGTAAAATTATGAGAAACAGATTAAATTTCTTTCTAAAAACTTCAAAATTGTTTTGCAAAGACAGCATCTTTTTTTTCCTTTTAAAAGAGAACTAAAGAAACATTAAACCAATTTGTATAAAATGGCTTAGTTTGGTGGCATATTTGGGAAATCTCCCTAAAAGTAATATAAATGATCAAGGAGTTAAAGCAAATTATTTGATAGTTATAAGAGGGAGCTAAAACATAGTTAACTCATTGAATGTTAAAAAAATGCCAAAGTTGATACAAAGGTATACAAATAGAAAATTAATACACAATTAATTCAATTGTAAAAACAGATTAATAACTGAAGATAATTTTTATAGCTATGAAATTTATTAGGCAGTAGACTGAGCTTTTGAGGGAATGGATGTAGATTTTGTACGCTGACTCATTTAAAAACTGAGTTAACTGAACACTTAAGAATACCCTAAAGGGAATAGTCATCTATTAGGAATAAGATTGTATAGATGTACTAATATAGCTTCCATTTATGATATTACTTATGTTTTCAATCTTTGACTAAAAATGTATACAAAACTAATAGTCTCCTGATAGCTACATGAATATTTAGAACATATTAAATAGAAAAATTGATGTTGCTAATTAAAGCATAAATTAAATATTATATAAAATATAAAATTTCAGATTTATAGTAAAATATGTTCTTCAGGTTGTGATTGAAAGAAATTATTTAAATGAGTGCTAATATTAACCTTTATGATCAGAACTGTATTTTTCTTGGATGACATATAAATATTCCTATTAAATTATTGTGTTTTAATTTGATTAATAACAAGCAGCAAAATTAAAATCAGAAGAAATTACAATTTCCAAATAGTAGGAAAATTTTGTACTTAAAGTTTTGTATATATATACAATAATTTTTAATATTTTAACCTGTTAGCTTTAATTATGCTTAAAATAGAGATGATGTATCATTGTTTTATCATAAGTAAGAGATTTTCTGTCAGGTAATTTAAAATATTTCAGAATTACTAAAAAGTACAATTTTCTGAATACAGTTCAAAAGATGGAGTCCAAAAATTTGGTTTAAATAATTTTACACAATTTCTAGTTATGTAATGTAAGGTACATTATTTACTTCTTTAAAAATGAATCAAAAGTGATTCATTAAAAAAAGTCAACGTAATTTATCATATCACAAAATAAATAAGAAATAAAATAATACATAAGTATCACAATTAATGAGAATTAAAGCATCGACAAAATTCACTTATAAACTCTCAGTATATTAGGAATAGAATGGAACTTCTTCAATATGAAAACTAGTATTCTATAAAATATATAAAAACTTACTATATAAAAACCAGCTGATAATATCATATATCACACAATGGTGAAAGGAAATAATTTCTCCCCTAAGATTAGGGGTAAAAAGAGGATACACTCCTTTCCCATTCATGTTCACTATCACAGTGGAAGTTCAAGCAATGCAAGAACGCAAGCAAAATAAATAAAAAGCTTACAGATTGACAAAAAGAAGTACAATTTTCTTTATTTGCAGACAATGGGAATATTGACCTAGAAAATGCAAATAATTTACAAACAAGCTACTAGAAATAATGTGTGTTAGGAAATGTTGAAAGATTCAAGTTCAATGAAAATCTTACTATATATTAGCAATAAACAGTTTTAATTTAAATTAAATATAAATTCAAATTAATTTAATTTAAACACAAATATAAAAATAAATATAAATTTAAATACAGTACCATTAAATTATCACCAAGAAACATAAAATATTTAGGAATAAATGTAAAGAAAATATAGTGTAATATCTTGTGCTGAAAACCATAACATTGACGAAAGGAATCAAAGAAACCTCATGTATGGATAGATGCATGGTCCTCATGGCATAGTAGAATCAATATAGTTAAGAAATCAATTCTGTCCAAACTGTTCTGTAAATTAAATACAATCCTTATCAAGATTCTATTAAGATTTTGTAGAAATAAATGAGCTGATTCTAAAATTTATAATAAAATGTAAAGAAAGTAGAAGAGCTGAGATAAATTTGAAAAGGAAGAAGAAAGTTGTAGGAATAATACTACTTATTTTCAAGTCTACTATAAACCTAAGTAATCAGGCGGTAATGTCAATGGAACAGAATGTTTTGAAGCCTGTGGTGTACTAGGGATGACCTTTGGAACAACAAATCCCAAACCCCTCCAGCTGCTGACTGGATTGACTGGATCCTCCACATTCAAGGCCTACCACAAGAAGCGGCGTGCTGACTTCCAGGCATAAAAACTCTGTATCTTTGCTTCCACTGCCCTCGACGAAATATCTGATGTTCAGTACAAGATTATGAGGCATACATAAAACAAGTAGAGACACCAACCACAACAACCAAAAAAGAAAATCTCAAAAGAAAGCAAGCAGTCAATAGAACCGGACTCAAATATGACAAAGTTATTGGGATTATCAGAGAGAGAATCCAAAATAACTATGAATAATATGTTAAAAGCTCTAGCGGAAAAGGTGGACATCATGAGTAACCAAGTGGGTTATTTCAGCAGAGAGATGAAAACTATCAGAAAAAAGTCAAATGGAAATGCTAGAAATGAGATAAATACACAGTAAAGAAGATGAAAAACAGCTCCAATGGCTTCATTGGTGTATTTAAAATAGCTTAGAAAAGATTTAGTTAACTTGAAGAAAGGCTGAATCAAAATGTGCAATCTGTGACAAACACACACACAAAAGAAGGAAGAAGCAAAATAAATAAAACACAGGCTTACACAGAACAGAGCTTTCAAGAGCTGGGAACACCACCAAATGCTACGTTCTCCTAACTGAAGCCTAGAATACAAAAGAGAAAACTGAACTGGGCAGGAGGTATCTGTGAAGAAATAATGGCCAAGAATTATGTGAAGAAAAGATACCAAACCACAAATCTAAGAAACTCAGAAAACAAGAGCACTATAATTAAAGACAAAGAGAAAGTCTTAAAGGCAAGCAGAGAGGAAAAGAAACAATACTTATAGAAAAACAAAGATATGAATTAGAGTAGATCTCTCATCAGAAACTAAGCAAGCAAGACAACGGAGTGACATAATTAAAACACAGAAAGTAACAAAACAAAACAGAACAAATTGTCAGCCTGGAATTCTATACCAAGCAATAGGTATTTCAAAAATAAATGGGGCTGGCCTGGTGGCATAGCGGTTAACTTTGCGCACTCTGCTTCGGTGGCCCAGGGGTTCACGGGTTTGGGGGTTCAGATCCTGGGCGAGGACCTACACACTGTTCATCAAGCCATGCTGTGGAAGTGTCCCACATACAAAATAGAAGAGGGCTGGCACAGATGTTAGCTCAGGGACAATCTTTTTCAAGCAAAAAGAGGAAGATTGGCAACAGATGTTAGCTCAGGACCAATCTTCCTCACCAAAAAATAAAGGAAGAAAAAAAGAAAGAATAGATTTAAATTATTATTTATAATTTTCATTGTGTACAAGTTACATCTTTTATAGTAGTCTCACAGTCCTTGGATATTCTGTTCACTTTTTTTTATTCTTTGTCATCTTTGCTTTCCAGTTTTCAAGGATTCTATTGATATATCCTCTAGTTCAAAGACTCTCTCCTCAGCTGTGTCCAGTCTGCTGATAAGTCCATCAGAGGCATTCTTCATTTATGTATCAGCACTTTTTATCTCTAGCATTTCTTTTTGGTTCTTTCTTAGGATTTCCGTCTTTCTGCTTATATTGCCCATCTGTTCTTGCATGCTGTCTGCTTCATCTATTAGAACTATTAGCATAATAATCATAGTTCTTTTAAATTACCAGTCTGATAATTCCAACATTCTTGTCATGTCTGAATCTGATGCTTGCACTGTTTCTTAAATTATATTTTTTACCTTTTAGTATGCCTTGTAATTTTTTCATGATAGCCATATATGATGTTCTGGGTAAAAGGAATTGTTGTAAACAGGCCTTTAGTAATGTGGTGGGGAGGTATGGGGGGAGGGGAAGCATTCTGTAGTCCTATGATTAGGTCTCAGGCTTTTAATGAGCCTATGCCTCTGGACTGGCCACTTCACAAGGGTTTCTCATTTTTTTCTCTACCCTTAGGTGGGACAGGGAAGCTAGAGCTGGCTGGAGTTGGGCATTTCCCTTCTCCCAGGTCAGTTTGGCTTTGATAATGCCCCAGCAGGTTAAGTTCTGGTTACCCAGTTTCTCCTGAGGGCAGGCCTTGTCAAGAACAGAGTGTGCTTCATTGTTGCTTATTTCAAAGTAATTCCTTTGCCCCTTCCCATGTGGCAACATGGTAAATCTTGGAGGTAAATCTCACAATATTGTGGAGACTCCCTGTAATTAGGTCCCCCTGGAGTTTTTGATTCTCACACTTATCCACACTGAGTGTCCAGCAATTTGTCAATTACAGTTCAGGTTTTCTGACCCAGCCCGGTTCCCCGGGTGAGTCAGCTCGTGTGTCTCTGCACGGGTGAATGCAAATCCCGGTATTTGCCTGTCTCCCTCTGACCTTGGGGGCAGCAGTTTGCCCTGCCTTCTCCCTTTTGTTATAGATTCAAGAGTTGTTGTTCATTCTTCAATCTGTTCAGCTTTTTCCTTGTTGTTAGGATGGAGTGGTGACTCCTCGCTCCTTTCATGAGGAACCAGAAACCAGCGGTCTTGTATCAGCGTTTTTTCACGGGTGACTTTCCACGTCTTACAAAATCAATCGCAACTAGCTCCCCATCTTTGCCAGAAAACTAAACTGTAATATCTTCCTCACATGTCAACATGAATTACATTAGAAAAGAGAGGCATTTCTCTCAAATATCCTTTTTCTGAATCAGTCAAATTAGAGCCTTTTTGATTAGAAAATACTCCAGTGTCTTGAGGAAATATGAAAAGTTAAAAATGTTCAATAACAAAGCTGAAACTAGTCTGCAAGCAAAAAACTAAAGTCTGACGTCCATAAGCACAGATAATTCTATAATTAAGCCCAGTGATGCTCCTTCTATCAATTTATAGTCAGTACAACAAACTGAGGGTATTAGTAAGGTTTATGTTGAGCTTTACTGATAAAAACTTTCGCACATATTTTACCCTTTTTGATTTCACAATAGTACTGTAATGGTCTTTATGATTATTATTCCCACATTACAGGTTATGCATCTGGGACTCAGAAAGAATAAATGCCTTGTCTTTGACAATACAAGTTTAGAAATGAATTTTGAACCCAGTTTTTTATCCTATTTATTTTTACTTCAATTCACAATCATTCCATACAGAGATTGGCCCCTAAAATATATTGCCAGTTTTATAGGCAGAGTTAGAAAAAAAGAGACCTCTTTTATACTAAAGTTGGTGAAAAATATCCTGGGCATATTTCTGCAAGTGTATAAAATTTCTCCCTTTGCAGAAACACTCTTCTTGACTTAACATCTGAGAGGTTGAATAATCAATAACAATTTCTTGACCTTAATTGTAAATATAATCTGAGTGCAATGCAAATTTCACTAGCCTGATATATGATATAAAATTTCTTTTAAAGGGCCTTTTTAACTGAGTTTTGCAATGAAATATATTAATCACATGTTTCAAACATGTTGTGCTTTTAATTTCCCGACGATCTGTATTCTTCAACACTTGCCTTCAATTTTAATGTTGTAAAGGGAGCATTTTATATGAATTTCTTTTCAGTGACAGCCAGTAACTCCACATGAAGGCATTAAGGTGTTTGCTTCTCTTTAAAAACTATTGATTTAATATGCTTCATTTCTGCCAGCAACATATCCCTTATGGCCACCCTAAAAATAGAGAAAGCCTGACCCAATACTAATGCGCCGTTCTATTTTCAGTGAGCGACTTTGTTTTGTTGATTGATTTAATTGAAGGCACAAAAAATGAGCCTATTGACGCTCCTTATGAAGAGAAAAAGAGAAAGGTATCACAAACCCACAGAGGGACAGCCCTGGTGTCCCTGGAAAGATCTATAGGCAGGAAAAAGATGTTTTCCTCTTTTCAACTGTGTCAGGATAGAGATGTAGACCCTTAAAAACCTGCCGCTGCTCAAATTGAACAGGCGTTGTAGGGGACAGCTCTTTGCCAATTATAAGACCACACAAGCATGAAAGAATAAAAGAGGTTTTCTGTTTGTTTGTTTTTACCGTGAAAAAATTTCCAGTATGGCTCAGAGAATACAGAGTGGAGAATATTTTTCTCTTGCTTTTAATTGAGAGTCATAGGGTACTCCTTCTTCAATCTGAAAAAAAGAATTAAAGAGATATATGTTTGTTATTCGATGCTCCTATCATCAAGTCTGTCTCATAGTAGTTTATCACTTAAAAAAATAGACTATAAAACAGACTTGATGACATGAACATCAAATAGCAATTGTATTTTTGATCACTTCTTTCCCCCAACTGTCATCCACTTGGGACACAGGAAAAAGATGCAATTCTCCCCAGTATCTCAGAATACCAGTTTGGCTACAAACTAGTCCAGCTTGACTATGGGCCCTCACCCCACACCCCGAACAATGTATTCCTTCCAAATGAACACACTGTTCTACCTTAGAGGATGTGTAGTGGATAAAATTCTCTTTAACTTGTACATCATGTGGAAATCACTGGCAAATTATCTTAAAAATATATTTGTGTTAATAAACACAACTTCTATAGTGTGTGATTTGGTGTCTAGTTTTGAATATATTATAAATGCATGTAGATCATATTTCATTAATGTTTTTGTTCACTTGAAAGAAAATGACGAGAAGTAACTCTAGTGTGTATAAATAATCCAAAATTAAAAACAACCTTTAGCAAACATACACATATGCTTTAATCAGATTCTGTGGTGGAAATGGTTAAGTACAATTGTTCCAGAGTGTTTTAAGGTGAATAATCCTATTAACTCTTCAATGGGATTTTAATTATTTTTTTTGTAAATTGAATATAGAGTTGAGAGAGATGATGTAAGTCCATATAAAATTTTAAAAAAAGAAAAATCAGGGCCAGCCCTGATGGCCTAGCAGTTAAAGTTTGGCATGCTCCGCTTCGGCTGCCGGGGTTTGGTTGCTGGGCGCAGAACCGCACCACTCATCTGTCAGTAGCCACGCTGTGGCAGCGGCTCACTTAGAAGAACTAGGACTTAGAACTAGAATACAGCGATGTCCTGGGGCTTTGGGGAGGGAATAAAACAAAGAGAGAGAGGAAGATTGACAACAGATGTTAGCTCAGGGCAAATCTTTCCCAGCAAAACAGAAAAAAGAAAAGAAAAGAAAACAACAAATCTTTAAAAAAAAAATCAAATGCATGATTGCTGGAATCCAAAGTAATACACAGTTCAATATTTGGCCAAAAATAATAAATTAACTTCTAAGGACATGGACACGTCTCCCTTATCTAAGAAGCGCTGAGCATCTTATTTATTTTGGAGCAAAAAAAGAGAAAAATATTTCCTTACTCACTCCCTCCTCTGCAGAGTACCCCAAGTGCAGCAGTGGAGTTGCTCACCTGAGAGGTCAAGGGAAGCCAGAGGCTAAAATCCTAACACATATATGGCGATAAGACTTTTGAGTGATTCCTGGTTGTGTCAGATCCAATTATCTAATCACAGAGTTTAGAAGTAACGATTTAAATATCAAATTTTTTTTGTTTCTTCCTGAAATTAACAGGGTAAAACTTATTAGCTTACTTGTGTTAGACACAAAAGTAGACACTGTGTCTCATAAGAACAATTAAATTAATCTGTCAAAATAGAGGAAACTCCTCATTTACAAATATTCCTATTATATTGCTGAGTTACCTGAGCTGAAATTTGGTTTCTACCTTCTATAGAGTAAATTTAAGTATGACCCACTTCCTATAGGTGCTTTATCACAATTATTTGCAAAATCAGTTTTCCCTCATGTTTAAACTTTCTTTTTTAATTCTAATTTTACAAAAATGTTGCAAGGATAATTTGATTATTGGTACATTTGTTCTAGAGAGTCAAGTAACCCATGGAATCTACCCTTTAAGAGCTTAAAATCTAAGTGGATATAGACAAATATACAGACATTTTGATATCTAGTAAATTGTGTTATGAAGAGTGAACAAGAAATAAATCTAACGAAAAGTTGTTTTTCTATAAGAGGGTGCTGTTTATCTGAGTGATATAAATTCATAGAGTTTTGGTAAGAGGTGAATAGAAAGAAAGATACTCCAGATTGATGGAATAGTTTGAGCAAGTCATGAACGTAGGACATGTTTTCAGAAATGTGAGTAGCTAATTTAGAATTATATGTACGGCCTGGGGATCATCGTACAGGCTGTGAGAATGAAGACAAAGAATGGAGCCAAACAAGAGCGGTCAGGAGATTTAAATCGCATATTTTATAATTAGCTGTGGCATAGTGGAAACCGTTCCCATTTACTTCTCTATTTCTTTAAAAACATCAAATACATTTGAAAATATTAAGATTCATCTATAATATCTTTAAATCATTACTTAGTGTAATAGCAATCTGCAAATCATATAATGGAGTGTTAAAAAAAATCCTTTAGAAGTGCCTAGCATCAGATTAGGGGCGAAGGGAGAGAAAATATGAAGAAATGTTAATTGAGGAGAGAATACCTAAAACTGTATGGAAAACCTAAGAGTACCTGAGATTACATAATAGTGTGAAATGTATGGAGGCCTGTAAGGACTATTAAATGGTGATTGAGTGTCACTGAGGGCTGGGGCTATTAGCAATCATCATAAGGAGTTTAGACCTCACCTAGGATTTCGAGGGTGTGTATGATTTCAATGAGAGGAGGACATGGATGGAGAACATCATTGAATGTTTTGCCATTGTTAAAAGCAAAGAATATAATTTACCAATAAATTATTCAAGTTGCATGTAGGATGCACCATTTATGGGAAGAGTTCCTAGTCAGTAAATTCCAGACATGGTAGTGAGGATCCTTTGCCATGGCCATCATATTTGAATTCTTTTAGGTTCTGGTTGTTGAACCTATCAGCTGAAGATGGGTTCCTTCTCTTGAGGGTAGGGCTAAAATTCTAGATGTCTTTTGACCCTAACATCCTCAGACCACTCTCTAAAAAAGCACAGAGTGTTTTTTTATTTATTCTATGTTTTTAGATATCTATTATTTATATTTTTCTATGTTTCATACTGTAACAAAGTCAAGAAAGAGTCATTTGCAGCGGTGCACATAAAAGACAGAAATCACAGTATGGTAATTTAACCAACAGATGATAAAGTTTTAGCTAGGAAGATAGAGAGGTAAGAATTTGGACAAACTGGAAAACAAGGAGCTATTCAACAAAAACAGATTCTAAGTAGTTATTGATAGTTCCATTGAGAGGAGAGAAAACTGTGATAAAGGATTTAGGAATTTCAGACAATGCCAATGATGTTCATAGGATAGTTGTTAATAGGTATTGTTTTGTGGAAATTTAGGGGTTTATATTAAGGAGTAAAGAGGCTACAAAAATATTAGGAAATGTTCTAAAGAGAACTGAAAATATGGAAGTATATCTAAAATCAGACAAAATGGAGAGAAGAAAGTAGTTAGTCACTAATATAAATGTTATATAGTCAAAAAGTAAGAAATGTCTAGTGGATTTATGGTAGATAAATAGCCACATAGTAAGGATTGTGTTTGGAGAATTAAAAAGAATCAGGGGCCGGCCCCATGGTGTTGTGGTTAAGTTCCACGTTCTACTTCAGCAGTCTGGGTTCACAGGTTCAGATCCCAGGCATGGACATTCACCACTCGTCAGCCATGCTGTGGTGGTGATCCACGTACAAAACAGAGGAAGATGGGCACAGATGTTAGCTCAGGGAGAATCTTCCTCAAGCAGAAAAAGAGAAAGATTGGCAGTGGATGTTAGCTCAGGGCAAATCTTCCTCACCAAAAAAATAAATAAATAAAAAATTAATAAAAAATAAAATAAAAGAATAGGATATTGGGAAGTGCAGAAGTATTAGAAAAGAAGAAGAATAATTAACACAGGTGATCCCAGAACAATAAGTAGTGTGGAAGACATTGTGAGAGGAGAAATTTTTAGAAGGCACATTGGTGAGCGGGGGTTGGGGGAGGACCATAACTTAAGTCAGAAATGGCAGTAGAGGGCCAGCCCGTGGCTTAGCAGTTAAGTGCGTGCGCTCGGCTGCTGGCGGCCCAGGTTCGGATCCCGGGCACGCACCGACACACTGCTTCTCCGGCCATGCTGAGGCCGCGTCCCACATACAGCAACTGGAAGGATGTGCAGCTGTGACATACAACTATCTACTGGGGCTTTGGGGGAAAAATAAATAAACAAATAAAATTATAAAAAAAAAAGAAATAAGGGCAGACAGATGGCAGTGATATCCAGCATAACTATCTTTCAAAAATGAAGGCGAAATAAAGACATTCCAAGATAAACCAAACTGAGAAAAATCATTGCTAGCAGACCTGCCTTATAAGAAATAATAAAGAAGGTCTTCAGGCTGAAAGCAAGGCAACCGGACAGTGATTCCCATACACATGCAAAAGCAAAGAGCACCAGTGAAGGTAAGTGTGGCCATATCACCAGGGTGGGAAAGACCACATTATATTCTCCTTTATCTTTATCCTCCTGCTGTCTGTATCAAGCTATGAGATCCATCACTGCAGGTGCAATGTCTTATTCATCTCTCTCGTGCCCCTATTAGAGAAATGACTTAGTGTAAGTATTTCTTTTAAATGCTTATTGAAGGGAGAAAGGACAGGAGGGAAGGGGAGTTCCAGAAAAGCAGCTGAGTGTGCAGACCTCAGCCCCTTAATTACTGTGCCCTGGCTCTTGAAGTCCAAGGAAAGAGGCATCTATCTTGCATAAATTTCATTAATTACCATCTTATGGCTTAACATAAGAGTCATCTTACTCCCCTTATTTATCATTTATCTTCCACACTGTAGAATTATCCTAAAACTCTTCAGTGGAACTCATTTCTATAAAACTAAAAACTAAGAAATAAATTACATAAATAAAACTTACTAAATCCTCTTGTTGAAAGTACATTGCTCATTGACGCCAAACAATGTCTATTACTTAATTAGTCATTGAAACTGACAGGAAACAATGGCTAATTTTCTTCTCCTCACCTAAAGTAAATACACTCCATACACCATTGCTATGTTTGTGAAAATGAAAATAGCAAGTAACTGCTCAAAAATCAAGGTTTTATAAAACTGTGTTAACAAGTGATTGGAAGATTTAAATATTTTGTAATGCAGTGAACAATCTATTATAAAATCAGTAATATATGACAAAACTGTTTCATAATAACTATGAAAATACTTAGCTTAAGTTAAGAAAATTTAGATTTTAATTTAAACCTTCATAATTCTTTAGACTTTTCATAATTTATTTAATCATTCTACCCCAATGGTTTAATATAATTAATGTAACTCCCAAATGTCTAGCTTACTCTATGATTTTTAGCACTTTTTTTGTACAAATCAACTTCAAAATTATTGTATGTGGAAATATTTGCCAAGAACTTTATTTTTTAAATCAATTTAAGGAGACTTCTATTCTGAGATGGCAATGTTAAGCTAGGTCCCAGACTTTTCTCCTCTCATACTTAATGACATAACCAGAAAAAATGGTATCAAAAATATACTACAGCAATCCATCAAAGGAAGCACAATGCCAAGCCCAAAACTTTGAGAAATAATGTGGAATCAAGGGGAAAAGTCGGTATATTTTAATTTGGGAATTATCAAATATTATTGGTGAAAAAGTGGGATACACCAAAAAAAAAAAAATCAGACTAATAACTGATCTTCATCCACACACCGATTTGGCAGACCAAGACTCAGAAACCCATTTAAAGCAAAATATTGATTCTATAATTAAGTCACAACCATGACAGGAAAATTCCACAGCATCCAATATTTTTGTTTTATTTTTCCCAGCTGGAAGAAAAGCATAAAAGGGAAGATCAGATAAACATAATCATCAAGAATTAATTATTTTTAGTCTTAAATAGAGATTAACTAGAAGGCATATAAAGAGATAATAAATAAGATAAAATACTCAGCAGGAGCTGTCTCTCTGTGGGGGAGATTTTTTCAGCATATTCCAGTTGTATTCTGCTCTTCTACCTTTAGAACTAATAACAACTTGGCCAAATATTTACATAATTTACCTTTTTTTCTCCTTTGACAGATGGTCTAGAGGATGTAACTGCTCCCACAATGTAGCCAAATCATGGGGATTACTGTGTCTATAAAAGTGATGTTTGGGGACAAAAATGAACACTGAATGGAATGCCCACCAAACAAAAAACAAATAAGCAAATAAATGTTTCCTTGAATAGGTGGACTAAAATTTGATAGAGGATATTTTTTCAAATATGTATAAGGGAATTTAATAAAGATACAATGCCAAGAAGCCACATTGTTTCACTCCCTCCCCGCTCATTATCAACAGAATATCAGATAGATACAAGACCATAAAACTAACTCATTGAAAGATAGGTTTAAAAAAATTTTTCAGATAAGTGGGGCTGGAATTCAAGAATAGTGTAATAGTAGAAAATTCTTGGAAACATGTTCATGTTAAATTTGTAGCCAGTGAATAGAATAAGATAGCATACCTGTAAAAGTTCAGCAACAAATATGACAAACAAAAGAGTTATAATGTGCAGAAAATAACTTTCATTATAAAATAAAAGAAAATTCCTCATATTGAATGATTTGCTCAATATAATAAATTGAGGATAACACAATGTCAATGAAGAAATCATCAAAGACCAGGCAACAGACAACATATAGTAAGGAAAACTTCTGATAACAATACATTTTAAGGAAAATCAGTAGAGACGGAGTCAAGATGGTGGCGTAAGCAGACTCGGAACTCACCTCCTCCCGTGGACACAGCCAATTTACAACTACTCGTGGAAAAATTACCCCTGAGACAGAACTGAAAACTGAATGAGAGGAACTCCTGCAACAACGGACAATCCTAACTGAGGTGGAAGAGGCAGAGACTCCCTTCTGGAGAGGAAAAACGCCGCCTTCACAAGCCGCCAGCTTCACGGCCGCCGGGAGCAGCTCACAGGTACGCAGCCTCCCTGGAGGCGCGGGGCCCTGAGCCGGGGAGCGCCCCCGCTGTGGGCATATTGTGGACCCAGCACAGTCGAGACCAGCGGCATAATATCTGACTGTGCCTGCTACTAAAACACTGGGGAGCACCCCCAGAAAACCCGGTTCACAAAGAAACTAAAACCGGCTCTTAAAGGGCCCGCACGCAAACTCACCCATTTCAGGAAGCATCCTGAAATCACCAGAAAGAAAGGTGTACAGTGCTTTGGTGACAAGGGACTCACCTAATAGGCCCTGAGTGCATCTCGGTGAGGGGTGAGACCTCTCCAGGGACTGGGACATTGGCGGCGGCCATTGTTGTGTCCTGGTGTGAGCGTGCTGACACAGACGCCATTGGAGTTCTCCCTGAGGCCTGCTAGCCCAGGGTCTGCCCCACCCGCTAGAGCACCGATTTAATCCAGCTCAGCCAGGGCAGGCAGCCCACCCTAGAGACTGGCCCCACCCAACAACAAGCCCTCAGGCAACTTGTGGGCCTGCATAGATTGGTGACTGGATTCTCTGCAGCCTGGCAACTGAGCCAACTTGAGTGGGGCAGGGTGTGCACAAGGAGCGGGTGGAGAGTGTGGGGTGGTGGCGGAGTGTGTGGGGCTCCCGCCGTGGAGAGACTGGGTCTGCTTGGGGAGGTTGGGGCGCTCACACGGGGCAGGTTTGTGTTGATTGTGTGTGTGGACCTGTGGACGGCAGGGCTTCTCAGCCGCAGAAGACTTGTGGTTCTCAAAGACCCACATAGGAGGTTTGCTCCACCTTCCAAAACCTGAAACAATTGGGTGCTCCTGTGCCTGAGGCCAGCCACACCCAGCTGCAATCCTCAGAGAGCTGACAAGAGACGTAATAGGCTAGAGGCTTACAGCAATTGTAAGGCCCTGAGCCTAATAACCTGCCACGCTGGGGGCCTACTCACTTAAAAGAAATATTGCAACACAAATGTGGTATTAGAACTTGCAGCCAACTGTGCTGGGGCTCCCCACACCTGATAAAGAGACTGAAGGGCCCACAACAACTACAAGCAGCTGAGCATTACAACAGCTGGCCAGGAGCATAACTCAGCCTCCCTGGGCGCCTACAGGGAGAGCAAACAGGCCACAGCAGAAGGATACACGTAGCCCACATAGGGGTCACCCCTGGAACATTGAGAACTGAGGGAAGCACACTGGAAGCCTCCTAAGGCATCACTTATATAAGGTCACCTATCCAAGAGCAGGAGACAGAGCAGACCTACCTAATACATAGACACAAGCACAGGGAAAGAGGCAAAATGAAGAGGCAAAAGAATACATTCCAAGTAAGGGAACAGGACAAAACCCCAGAAAAAGAACTAAGTGAAACAGAAATGAGCAACCTACCCGACAGAGAGTTCAAACTAAGAGTGTTAAGGATGCTCACTGATCTGGGGAGAAGAATAGATGAACTCAGTGAGAATGTCAACAAAGAAATGGAAGATATAAAAAAGAACCAATCAGAAATGAAGAATACAATACTGGAAATGAAAAATTCATTAGAGGGACTCAAAAGCAGAGTAGAGGATACAGAAGAACGGATCTGTGAGCTGGACGAAAGACTAGAAGAAATTACCCGAGGTGAACAGGTAAAAGAGAAAAGAATTAAAAAGAGTGAGGACAGTCTAAGGGACCTCTGGGACAACATCAAGCGCACTAACATCCGTGTTATAGGTGTCCCGGAAGGAGAAGCGCGAGACAAGGGGTCAGAGAATCTATTTCAAGAAATAATAGATGAAAACTTCCCTAACCTAAGGAAGGAAACAGACATCCAGGTACAAGAATCACAGAGAGCCCCAAACAAGATAAACCCAAAGAGGCCCACACCAAGACACATCATAATCAAAATGTCCAGAATTAAAGATAAAGAGAGAATACTAAAACCTGCAAGAGAATGTCAAGTTACGTACAAAGGAAACCCCATAAGGCTATCAGCTGACTTCTCAGCAGAAACCTTACAGGCTAGAAGAGAATGGCACGATATATTTAAAGTGCTAAAAGGAAAAATCTTACAGCCAAGAATACTCTACCCAGCAAGGTTATCATTCAAAATGGAAGGAGAGATCAAAATTTTCCCAGATAAGCAAAAATTAAAGGAGTTTGTCATCAAGAAACCAGTGCTACAAGAAATGTTAAAGGGACTGATTTAAGGGGAAAAGAGAAGACCACAAATAGGAAAAATTATCTATTTCCATGATTAGAACGTAATGGATACAAATGCACAACAAAGAGGTTAGATATGATATCAAAAACATGAGGGAGGAGGGGAGTTAAAGAGTACAGCTTTCAGACAGAGGTCAAACTAAAGAGACCATCAATTCTGTATAGAAGAAGAAAGGAACAGAGAAGGACTACTAAAACACTGAGAAAAAAAAAAAGTTAAAAAATGGCAGTAAGTACATACTTATCAATAGCTACTTTAACTGTCAATGGACTAAATGCTCCAATTAAAAGGCATAGGGTGGCTGACTGGATAAAAAAACAAGACCCATATATATGCTGCATACAAGAGACACACTTCAGACCTAAAGACACTCACAAACTGAAAGTGAAGGGATGGAAAAAGATACTCCACGCAAATGGCAATGAAAAGAAAGCTGGGGTAGCAGTACTCATATCAGACAAAATAGACTTTAAAACAAAAACTGTAAAAAGAGACAAAGAAGGGCATTACATAATGATCAAGGGAACAATCCAACCAGAGGATATAACACTTGTAAATATCTACGCACCCAATGTAGGTGCACCTAAATATATAAAGCAATTATTAACAGACATAAAAGCAGAAATAGACAGTAACACAATAATAGTAGGGGACTTTAACACTCCACTTACACCAATGGATAGATCATCCAAACAGAAGATCAATACGGAAACATTGGCCTTAAACGACACACTAGAACAGATGGACCTAGTAGATATATACAGAGCATTGCATCCAAAAACCGAAGAATACACGTTCTTTTCAAAGGCACATGGAACATTCTCCAGGATTGATCACATATTAGACCACAAAACAAGTCTCCATAAATTTAAGAAGATTGAATAATACCAAGCATCTTTTCTGACCACAACGGTATGAAACTAGAAATCAACTATAGGAAGAAAATCAGAAAAGCCACAAATACGTGGAGATTAAACAAAATGCTACTGAACAACGACTGGGTTAATGAAGAAATCAAAGAAGAAATCAAAAAATACCTGGAGACAAATGAAAATGAAAATACGACATGCCAGAATTTATGGGATACAGCAAAAGCAGTTCTAAGAGGGAAGTTTATAGCGATACAGGCCTATCTCAACAAACAAGAAAAATCTCAAATAAACAATCTAACAATGCACCTGAAGGAACTGGAAAAAGAAGAACAAACCAAGCCCAAAATCAGTAGAAGAAGGGAAATAATAAAAATCAGAGCAGAAATAAATGAAATAGAGACCAAAAAAACAATAGAAAAAATTGATAAAACCAAGAGCTGGTTCTTTGAAAAGATCAACAAAATTGACAAACCTTTAGCTAGGCTCACCAAGAAAAAAAGAGAGAAGGCACAAATAAGTAAAATCAGAAATGAAAGAGGAGAGGTTACAACAGACACCTCAGAAATACAAAAGATTATAAGAGAATACTATGAAAAGCTATATGCCAACCAATTCGACAATCTGGAAGAAATGGATAAATTCTTAGAATCATACAACCTTCCAAAACTGGATCAAGAAGAAGTAGAGAATTTGAATAGACCAATCACCAGTAAGGAGATCGAAACAGTAATCAAAAACCTCCCCAAAAATAAAAGTCCAGGACCAGACGGCTTCCCTGGTGAATTCTACCAAACATTCAAAGAAGACTTAATACCTATCCTTCGCAAACTCTTCCAAAAAATTGAGGAGAGGGGGAAGCTCCCTAACTCATTCTACGAAGCTGACATTACCCTGATACCAAAACCAGACAAGGACAACACAAAAAAAGAAAATTACAGGCCAATATCACTGATGAACATCGATGCAAAAATCCCCAATAAAATACTAGCAAATCGCATACAACAATACATTAAAAAGATTATACACCATGATCAAGTGGGATTTATTCCAGGGATGCAGTGATGGTTTAACATTCGCAAATCAATCAACGTAATACACCACATTAATAAAATGAAGAATAAAAATCACATGATCATCTCAATAGATGCAGAGAAAGCATTTGACAAGATACAGCATCCATTTATGATAAAAACTCTGAATAAAATGGGTATAGAAGGAAAGTACCTCAACATAATAAAGACCATATATGAGAAACCCACAGCTAATATCATCCTCAATGGTGAAAAACTGAAAGCCATCCCTCTAAAAACAGGAACCAGACAAGGATGCCCACTGTCACCACTCCTATTTAACATAGTACTGGAAGTCCTAGCCAGAGCAATCAGGCAAGAGAAAGAAATAAAAGGGATCCAAATTAGAAAGGAAGAAGTGAAACTGTCACTATTTGCAGATGACATGATTTTATATATAGAAAACCCTAAAGAATCCACCAGAAAACTTTTAGAAGTAATAAACGAATATGGTAAAGTTGCAGGATACAAAATCAACATACAAAAATCAGTTGCATTTCTGTACACTAACAATGAAGTAGCAGAAAGAGAAATTAAGAATACCATCCCATTTACAATTGCAACAAAAAGAATAAAATATCTAGGAATAAACTTAACCAAAGAGGTGAAAGATCTGTACACCGAAAACTATAAAACATTTCTGAAAGAAATCAAAGAAGACACAAAGAAATGGAAAGATATTCCGTGCTCTTGGATTGGAAGAATTAACATAGTTAAGATGTCCATACTTCCTAAAGCCATCTATAGATTCAAGCAATCCCTATCAAAGTTCCAACAACATTTTTCACAGAAATAGAACAAAGAATCCTAAAATTTATATGGAACAACAAAAGACCCCGAATAGCTAAAGGAATCCTGAGAAAAAAGAACAAAGCTGGAGGTATCACACTCCCTGATTTCAAAATATACTACAAAGCTGTAGTAACCAAAACAGCATGGTACTGGCACAAAAACAGACACACAGATCAATGGAATAGAATCAAAAGCCCAGAAATCAACCCACACATCTATGGACAGCTAATCTTTGACAAAGGAGCCAAGAACATACAATGGGGAAAAGAAAGTCTCTTCAACAAATGGTGTTGGGAAAACTGGATAGCCATATGCAAAAAAATGAAAGTAGACCCTTACCTTACACCATACACAAAAATTAACTCCAAATGGATTAAAGACTTGAATGTAAGACCTGAAACTGTGAAACTTCTAGAAGAAAACATAGGCAGTACGCTCTTCGACATCAGTCTTAGCAACATCTTTTCAAACAACACGTCTGACCGGGCAAGAGAAACAATAGAAAAAATAAACAAATGGGACTACATCAAACTAAAAAGCTTCTGCACAGCAAAGGAAACCATCAATAAAACGAAAAGACATCCTAACAATTGGGAGAAGATATTTGCAAACCATACTTCTGATAAGGGCTTAATCTCCAAAATATATAAAGAACTCATGCATCTTACCAACAAAAAAACTACCAACCCAATTAAAAAATGGGCAAAAGACCTGAACAGACATTTCTCCAAAGAAGATATACAGATGGCCAACAGACACATGAAAAGATGTTCAAAATCACTATCAGGGAAATGCAAATCAAAACTACAATGAGATATCACCTGACGCCCGTCAGAATGGCTGTAATTAACAAGACAGGAAACAACATGTGTTGGAGAGGATGTGGAGAGAAGGGAACTCTCATACACTGCTGGTGGGAGTGCAAACTGGTGCAGCCACTATGGAAAACAGTATGGAGATTCCTCAAAAAATCAACGATAGAACTACCATATGATCCAGCTATCCCACTGCTGGGTATTTATCCAAAGAACTTGAAAACACCAATTTGTAAAGGTACATGCACCCATGTGTTCATTGCAGCGTTACTCACAATAGCCAAGACTTGGAAGCAACCTAAGTGCCCATCAAGGGACGAATGGATAAAGAAGCTGTGGTATATATACACAATGGAATACTACTCAGCCATAAGAAACGATGAAATCCAGCCATTTGTGACAACATGGATGGACATTGAGGGCATGATGCAAAGTGAAATAAGTCAGAGGGAGAAGGTCAAATACCATATGATTTCCTTCATTAAGTAGTAGATAATAACAACAATAAACAAACACATAGAGACAGAGATTGGATTGGTGGTTACCAGAGGGGAAAGGGGGAGGGAGGAGGGTGAAATGGATAATTCGGTACATGTGTGTGGTGATGGGTTGTAATTAGTATTTTGGTGGTGAACATGATGTAATCTATGCAGAAATAGATGTACAATGTTGTACACCTGAAATTTTTACAATGTTATAAACCAATGTTACTGCAATAAACAAAAAATTAAAAAAAAAAAAAAGAAAAAAAAACAATACATTTTAAGGACAAAGAAATAAGACCTCATGTCTAATCAAGATCTTAGCAATATCAAAGAACTTAATAGACCAATTAAAAGATAAACTTTGACATTTATTATCAGGTAATAACAATGAATAAAAATGAAAAAATTGAGAGCTGATAGAAGGAAATTAACAAATTTTGAGGGTAGTATATAATACAATAAAAATATAATGTGCCTGAAATAGAGTACTCCACAAGAGTTAAATGACAGTAGAATTGTTTTCTGATATAAAGTCCTGAATCAGCATATCAATATTCTGTTACAGAAAAATAATTCAAGCAAATTATTAAAACCTAGCCAGTGGTTAACTTTATAGGTATTAAGCTACAAGGAGAAGAAGAACACAATTTCAAACATTACATGTATCTTAAGATATATCTTTAAGTGTATCTTTTTCAGCAGTTTCTCTTATTGTATCCCTTATTCCCCCTATTGTATGTTACCTATTTTCAAAAAAGATAAAAAGAAAAGGAAAGAAAAGAAAAGCAAAAAGAAGATGAAGACAGTGTGGGGATGGTAATCAGAGTAGTACAGGCAATATTCTGTCGTTAAAGAATGTAGGAATAGGGCCAAACCAGTGGCGTAGTGGTTAAGTTCATGCACTCTGCTTCGCTGGCACAGGGTTTGCAGATTCAGATCCCTGGCACAGACTTACGCCCCACTCATCAAGCCATGCTGTGGCAGCGTCCCATATAAAGTAGAGGAAGATGGGCACAGATGTTAGCCCATGGCCAATCTTCCTCAGCAAAAAAGAGGAGAATTGGCAACAGATGTTATCTCAGGGCTAATCTTCCTCACACACAAAAAACGAATGGAGCAATAAACATCAAAATCCTGAGAAAAATAGTGTGAGTTCACTTGTTACACTTAGCCAATTTCCTTTATAAAAATAGTTCAGGTTCCTCAAACAATATTAGCAAATCAAATCCAACGATGTATAAAAAGAATAATACACCATGACCCAAAGGGATTTATCCCAGGCGTGGAAGACTAGTTCAACATTTGAAAATCAGTAATGTAATCCATCACATCAACAGGCTAAAAATGAAAAAGCACACGATCGTGTTTCTAGGTGCAGAAAAAGCATTTGACAAAATGCAACACCCATTCACAATAAAAACTATCAGCAAATAGGAATAGAGCGGCACTTCCTTAACTTGATAAAGAATATCTATTAAAAACAACAGTTAATATCATACTTAATTGTGAGAAACTCTAGGCTCACTCTAAGATCAGGAGCAAGGCAAGGATGTCCCCTCTCATCATTCCTTTGCAGCGTAGTTCTGGAAGTCCTAGCTAGTGCACTAAGAAAAGAAAAGGAAATGAGAGGTGTAAAACTCGGGAAGGAAGAAATAAAACTATCCTTGTCACAGACGACATGATTGTTATGATGTGATAACATGTAAAAATACAAAAGAATTGACAAAAAACTTCCTGAAACAGGGGCCGGCCCAGTGGCATAGCAGTTAAATGCACGAGCTCCACTTTGGCAGCCCGGGGTTCGGGGTTTGCAGGTTTGGATCCCGGGCGTGCACCAACGCACTCCTTGTCAAGACATGCTGTGGTGGTGTCCCATATAAGGTAGAAGAAGATGGGCGTGGATATTAGCCCAGGGCCAGTCTTCCTTGGCAAAAAGAGGAGGATTGGCATCGGATGTTAGCTCAGGGCTGATCTTCCTCACCACACACACAAAAAAAACCCTCCTGAAACAAATAAGCAATTATAGCAGGGTTGCAGGATGCTATTTATGGCAGGACAAGAGCTAACCAAAATGTACACCCCCTAACATAGATGATAGAGTGCTCTTTGAAACCATTGTGGTGAAAATAAAGAGCCTCTAACAGCTATGTTAGGAGCTGTAATTTCTAGTTAGTTCTTGTCTTGCCATAAGTAGCATCTTCTTTCCAGAACTGTATCATTACCTTTTAAAAGGAGAATTTTTCCCAGATCTTTTGTTATTAACTTTTCCCCCTCAGGGCCCTATTTTGCTGTTACTTGTTTGTTTTATATTGGTTTCAAAAAAAAAAGTTTTATCTGAAAAAACACTTCTCTTAAAAAAATTTTTTCAACTAAAGAACTACACCATTTGTGTTATCTTTTACAAAGCACAATATGATCTGGCCCATCTGAAAAGCTCTAAACTAATTTTATACCCTTCCTCTGACACCACACACCACCCTCCATCTACACTGACCTCATGCCCGGCACCACTCCAAACCAGTTTTCACTTTAGAGCACTTCTCCTTGCTTTTCCTTCTACTGGAAAGAATCTTTCTTCAATCTTCTACCTGGATCTTTTCTTTCTGTCATTGAGACTTAATCATAATCTTTTCAGTGGTGGCTTTTCCCTCTCTTTCCATATTTACAGTTCTCTTTCCACCACATTCCTATATTCAGATGTTCCACACATCATTTCACTGTTATTTTCTACGCACGTGTTAAAAGCAAGCTCCCTGAGAGGGAGAAAGCTGTGTCTGCTTCTTTCAGAATCACGTCTCTGACCCTAGAACAGAGAATGCATGCTCTTCATCTGGACTCAACAAAAATTCACTCAGAAAATGGAAAAAGGAATGGATACAGGGAGGAATAAATAAATGTTAGCCTGGGTTACCTCATTATTTAACTTCCAAACAAGGACACTGTAGACAATAAAATCGAAGCATTGTTTAATAAAGTCACCATGTCAAGAGATATATAATTGGGATTGTCATGGGCTAACCCAATAGTTCTGGGAAAAATAGTAAATATGATCACCTTACTTGTCAGTTCTAGAATCCTTGAACTCTGGATGTGAAGATAACTGTTTTCATACAGTTTATAAGACATTAAATTCAGTCTTAAAAATTGATAAAAATGGATGATTTTTTTTTAAGGGCTAGGTCATATATATTCAAAGATAGTGTTTTTTTCCTGAATCAATGCAAAAGACCATTTTGAGACATTCAAACCCATCAGGGCTCTCAGCTCAGGCACGACATACAAAGATTTAACAAACCAGGTGTCATACATACACATTGACTATTTTATTGTTAAAACTTCATACTTACTGTGAAGCCTTTCTGTCAGATAATTTCACAGCTCAGACAGTATCACACAGTTCTAAATTAATACTTTTAAAAGGAATCCAGAGTTAATGTCGCTGATATCATGACCTGAGAGGAAGATTGGAGACAAGTAATGAACACTCTCTTCGGAAGTTCTTTACCACCAAATTTAATATATAGCTTCAACTGCAACTGAGATTTAGTTAAAAAAAAAAAAAGAAAAAGAAATGATAACAGGCAATTTACTGCCAGGGAACTCAGACATCAAGAAGAAGAAGAGGAAAAAAAAGGAAACCTACAGACATTTATATGTATAGAAGCTGGATTGGCAGCATCTGCCTCTGGCATTTGCTCATCACTGACAGACGTACAGGGCAAAATTGGAAACACAATTGATATTGATAGGTGCTGGTTGTTGAAGGGAATTGTGCTGCTTGCAATAAATGATGAAGAAATTAAGGGCAGTGCCCTAAAAGCATGACCCTATCACCGTCTCTAGCGCTGTATACAGTTTTACAGACGAGTTACCCTTTGACTTCACATAGTTCAGGACTTTTCACGTATGACTAAATGGAAAATAACAGATGTGATATTTCCCATTTAGAAGTCTCATAATGTGCATAAATTTCCATGGAAAAATATCCGGAAAGATCACTCAGCAGATAGGCTGTTTATAAGCTAAAAGGTATTACAATTATGACAACAGGAAAAATACAGCCATACTGAATGTTATGGGAGTGGTTTAAAGACGTCCATCCTTGAGGCAATTAAGGCCAGAGAAAAGAACTTGCCCCCAAAGGCAGATCACGTGGCGGAGTCCGTTCTCACAAACAAGAGATCTCTGTAGGGTCCAGGCTGGAGAGGTTGACTGAGGATCAAGAGCTAGACGCTGTTTGGGCCTTGACAAGAGACAGAGTGGTGATAAATGAAACACACAGACAACTCCGGTGTTCAAATAGGAGAAGAAGAAAATAAGCAAATCATTGAGATAGAGAGTGTGCCCCGTATTTTAAGTTCTGTGAAGGAAAATAAAACAAGGAATGGGAATACGTTATGTTGAGGGGACAAATATAGGGTGGCGGTAGACATTTTAAAAAGAGTAATCAGGAATGGCCTCACTAAAAAAAGACTATGAAACGAAATCCTCACCTAAAGAGGTGAGGAAACCAGCCAGACAGAGAGCAAGGGAAGAGCTTTCCCTGCAAACGGAACAAGTCAGAAAATCCATGCGCTGGGATGAGGCGGTGCAGTCAACATGTTTTTCTACAACTGGAGAGGAAGGGAAGAACGCACACTCTAGTAAGCTTCCGACTAGAACTGACATATATTTTTCTTCAAATTCCATAGCTCTAAGCAAATTGCATGACCTTAGCTAATACTGGGGCGCTATGAAATACAATTGCCCTGATTAAAGAGGGATAAATTGGTAAAAACATCACACTATATAACATGTGAAAAGGCTACAAGCTCTAACATACTTCACAAACTTGGTATGCTTTTTAAACTTACCATACAACAAACTACTCATATTTAAAGTGTACAGTTTGTTAAGTCTTGAAACATTTGTAAATCCATAGAGCCATCACCACAGTCAAGAGTGAACACATGCATTATCCCTCCAAATTTTCCTTGGCCCTTTATAAAGTACTCCTTATTTCTACCCATCATTCATTCCACTACATCCCAGGAACCAATGATCTGCTTTTATTTTATGTTTTTTGTATTTTCTATGGTTTTATCTAAATAGAATTGTACAGTGTATACTCTTTATTTAGATGAGGGGGTATAGCCTCTTCATTTCACACTCTAATTATTTTGGAGTTTACTTATATTTTATTATTTATCAATTATTTGTTCTTATTGCTGAGTAGTATCCCATTGTAAGGATATAGCACAGATTGATTAGCCATTCATCTGGATGGTTGTTTCAAGTTTTTTGGCTATTACAAATAAATCTGCGATAAACATACATGTGTAAGTCTTTACCTTTAGACATATATTGTCTTTTCTCTTTGGTAAATATCAAGAAGTGGAATGGCTGGAAGATATGTTAGGTGTACAATTACCTTTTTAAGCAATTGACAAACTGTTTTCCAAAGCAGAAGTACAATTTTACTTCCCATGAGCAGTGTAAGAGAGTTTCAGTACTCCTACTTCTTTACCAACACTTCATATGATCAATATTTTTACTTTTAGCCATTTTAGTAAGTTTATATTTGTATATATTGTTTTAATTTGCATTTCTCTTATGATGAATGTTAACCATCAACTCACATGCTTATCTGCCACCCATTTATCTTCATTAAAGCATATGTCCAAATCTTTTGTCTACATTAAATTGGATTTTTGTTATCTTAGGGTTGATTTTAGAGGGATATATATATTTTTTTCCAAGGTATGAGCTCTTTATGTCTTTTTATACTCATAGTGTCTTTGAAGAAGCAGTTTTCATTTTTGGCAAAATCCAGTGTATCAGTGTGTTCTTTATTGTCATATCAAATAAATATCTGGCTAAGCCAAATTTTAAAGAACTTTCCCTGTGTTTTCTACTAGAAGTTTTATAGTTTTAAGTGTTTAAGTCTATGATTTATCTGAAGTTAATTTTTGTATATGTACTGCTATGGTCTGAAGGTTTGTGTCCTTCAAAATTCACATGTTGAAATTCTAATGTCCAGTGTGATGATATTAGGAGCTGGGGTCTTTGGGAAGTGATTATGTCCTGAGGGTGGAGCCTTCATGAATGGGGTTAGTGCTTTTATAAAAGAGACCTCACAGGGCTCCCTAGCCCCTTTTGCTATGTGAAGATACAAGAAGATGTTGGCAGTCGACAACCCGGAAGGGGGTCCTCACCAGAACCCAAACATTCCAGCACCCTGATCTTTGACTTCCAGCCTCCAGAACTGTAAGAAATAAATTTCTGCTGTTTATGTCACTCAGTCTATGCTATTTTATTATAGCGGCCAAAACTGGCTAAGACATGGGCCAAGGTATAAAATGAAGATCACTTTTAATATACTTCATTACTCAGTTGTCCCAGCAGCATAGTTAAAAAGATATCCTTTCTCCACTGCACTTTTGTCATAATCAATCATCCATATAAGATTAATCTATTTTGAATTTTCTATTCTGTTCCATTGAACTATTCATCTGTTTTGATACTAGTTTCTTACTGTCTTGATTACTGCTGAATTATCAGTCTGAACATCAGGTAGTGTCATTCTTCAATTTTTTCTTATTTTTTAAACTCGAAAAAAAAAGACAACTTCCTTTAGCTAATCTTGGTCCTTTGCATTGTCATATGGATTTTTAGAATCAATTCATCAATATCTACCAAAGAAAAAAAAAGCCCGTTGGATTTTTAGTGCATTGAAGTTTAGACCAACGTGGAAAGAACTGACATCTCTATGACAGTGAGTCTTCCAAAGCATATTAGTTAATTTTCTTCTTTAACTTTTCTCAGCAATTATTCAGGTCTCTATTTTCATATTTTTGATGCTATGCTGAATGTTAATTTTTATTTTAATTTTTGGTCGATTGTTGCTAATATACAGAAATATAATTACTGTTCTATATTTGTAGCAATCTTGCTAAATTCACTAATTAAAGTAGTTTTCTTCTAAATTCCATCATATTTTTCATGTATATGAACAGGTTGCCAGTGAACAAAAACTTTCTTCTTCTTGATCTAGATGTCTTTTTTATTCGTATTTCCTTACTAATTGTTTGGCACACAATGTTGAACAGCAGAGATAGTTGTGGACATCCATATTTTGTTTCTGATTTTAAGTGAACAGAACTCTCTCTTTAGCCATTAGGTATGACTTACCTGTGGGATTTTTGGAGATGCCCTTTATCAGTTTGAGGAAGAATCCTTCTATACTTAATTTTCTTAAAGTTTTTAGTAAGAATTAATATTGTATTTGTTCAATTCTTTTGCATCTATGTTGACATTAAAATGGCATGCACGCCTGTTGTAAATCACTGAAATTTTGGAATTCTCTATTATTTCAGAATAATCCAGCCTATTTTAACTAATGTATCAGGTGTTTTGTATATTTATTGCTTCAAAAATATTGCTTATAAATATTTTGCCATAACAAATACAGTATATGTCCTCTTTATTGCCCATATGGATTAAAATTCAACTAGTGCGAGTCTGAGTATGCCATTAATTCAGAGTGGCTTCTCTCTTTAACCAAACTGTTTTTTCAAAGTATGGTTCTTCTACTGTGCCTGTCAATTATACTTAAACAGGAAGCCATGCTGTAACAGAAGCTATTTGTTCGCCTTGATTTTCCTAAACTTGCAGCTTTCTGTTTTGAGGAAGCTGAGGAAAATATCAGAATAATAATATTCTTAGGAGTAATTATAGAAGTAACAGTTATAACTAACCTAAAATGCACCAACTCAAAATGTATGGTCTGTCTACTTGGGCTAAATCTGCTAACAAATCATTCCTATAGGATATTCATCAACATATAGTTAGATATCCTGCAAGTAAGAAGTATTAATCATTAAAGTGCTATTCTATGGACTTTAAATGAAACCATAAAAGCTGAATTTAAATGCACAAAACTCACCAAATCTATTGATGATGTAAAGAAGTAAAAATGAATTGTATTGATCCTATAAGTTTTCAAGATTATGGATTATACATCCTTAGAAAGAAAGAAACACTGACTTTTTAAAAGATACTCTTAGTCCTATTAAAAAAGAAACAGCAGCTCTTTTGTGATGCTGTGTTGGTGCCAGCTTACCACTCCCTAAGGCTCCTGCTTCTCCATGAAAAAAATATGATATGAAAAGATTGTTAGTTTTAGACTTCCGAAAATTGCAGATAAGGCTTAGAGAGTTCACTGTGCTATCAAATCAGACCCATCTTATCTACGTGCAGATCAGGTGAGTAGACTAAACGCCTTCCCCCCAACTGTCCCCTGTTATCACAGGCAGCAGACCTGGAGAAAAGCACCTTTCACCTATTACATGTCTATGAACAACCAGTCATGTCTTGTTAACATAATGTACAATATTTGGTCTTTTTAGTCAGAAGTGACACTATTTTAATAGTATCACAATTTGGTCCAGACAGTTTGATCTTTCTGTAATAAGACATTGTATAAGACGGTAGTGAGTTAATTCTTTGTCTTTGGGAAATTGAGTGAAAAGCAGTTCACAGTTGCATTTCTCTACATAAAGACTCAGGGAAAGCAAAAGAGTTCACATATAACCTCATTAAATAAGACAGCAAGTCTAAGTGGCATCCAAAGCTATTAAACAAACTAGATTGGTCCATAATAATAAGAAACATATTTCACATCTGTTGCACGGTACAAGGCTTTTAACAAGTAATAGGCATAACATGCTGGAAATCGTTGCTCTTTTCCATCAGTATATCATTGTCAATGGTGGTGCTGTCTCAAAAGAAGCACTTATCTCATACACTTTATTGCTTGATAGCTTGCTGATTGCTTTTACAAAGCAATAAATTGATGGCCTGATTCAGTACTGACATTAGGTTATGTTCATTTCTAGTGATTGATGTCTTGAATTAGAACTCTTGTATTCTTCTCTCTTTAGGAATATGAAATTCTAAACAGGCCTGTCTGATGTCACAAATAAAGCAGTATAACTGATGCTAAATGAGCTATATTTATTCATTTAAATAACGAACTGGCTTTTCTCTTTAATAAAATTTTCATAAGTTATGTTTTAATGTCTCCATTTCCAATTAAGTTGTCTAGCCAAATTAAAAAAAAAAAAACTTGAAAAAAATAAGGTGTTATATTTTTTAAAATTTGCAGTTTCAGGGTGGATGCAGTAAAGCATATAAAATTATTAGTAAATCAATTAGATAAATTTAATAATTTAACTACTTTTCAAACTTGACATTTTATTTATTATTTTCCATTAACTGGAGTTATTGTTTGATTTTGTAATTTTAAAATAGAAATGAAACTAGAAAGGCAAAAATAAGTAAAACAGTAGAAAAACAAAGCTATTGTTTCCATTTATTATTGTTTCCACTCTTTTTCCAGGAAGTTCAATATGGCAACCTTGATTAAAATAACATTAATATTAACCACATTCCTATAGAAGCTAGCAAATTCAGTGCTAAGATTTTTAATAGTTTAAGAAAATCAAATAACAAGTGTATTCTCAACCCAGTATATCAAATGACAAGCAATCTGATGTATAAATAATAATCTCTATAGACCAGTGGTTCTCAACTGCACATGATTTTACCCCCAGGGAGAATCTAGAAATGTATGGAGGTATATTTGATTGCCGCAACTGGGGCATTGCTACTGACATTTAGTGGGTGGTGGCCAGGGATGATGCTAAGCATCTTACAATGCAGAGGATATCCCCCTACAACAAAGGATTATCAGGCCCAATGCAGCCAATGTGTTGAGGCTGAGAAAACTTACTCTAGATAATTTAAAGGAGCAAGTATTGTGGGATTCTCTGCTCATCAGTCCCCTTATCCTGTTAAAATAAAATATCTTAACAAGATAAATATACCCTGCCTGTCTAGCTGTGCTCTCTGCCTCTATGGCTCATCCCTCTGCCCCCATTAAGGGAATCACACCATGGCCTCTGACCATGGACATATAGCAGGAAGGTGGGATAGAGAATGGACTAAAATGGGTGGTCTCTCATGGTCAGTCTAGCAAACTGGGTATTACTGAACCGCAAAATAGAATCAGATAAATGAAAAATGAGTGGTTATTGGGAGTAAATGAAGAGTTATGTTGTGATAACGCTGATTTGATCATCAGAGTTGGGATATATGGATAAGGGAAAATAACTTTTGCTTTAGAAAAAACTTTTAAACCTGTATTAAATATATGTGTTAACCTGCAGCTAATTGCAAGAGCTCTAATTACACTGCCATCTTTTTAAAAATTTTTGATTGTATAATATGTTTGTTTACACAAGTATGAGTATAGAATAAGTTCTGTGTGTGTGACAGAGAGAGAGAATGTGACCAAATATATAATATTATCTCTGCTGTATTTCACTTTTATTACTTATGGAAGCACAAAGTAGAACAGGACTGCAAGTTGAGCAAGCAATATTTCTAAAATAGCAGAGTCAACATTTTATTTTAAATAAAGGCTAAAAATAGCTATTCACTTGACACTCAATTGAGTTAAGGTGTTTATTACATATACATGGCTGGAGATTTAGATTACATAGTAAAATACAGTAAAATGCTGAAAAAAATGCTCAGCCAAGGCAAATTTGACAAAGTCAAAGCTACCTTTGAAATATCTAATATTTTCTATCGGATTCTCTTCTTATTTGCATGGCTCCTAATTCCTATGTACATATATATTTTATGTGCATATGTGTGCATTTTTGAAAAATAAATTCTGAGGAATAGAACTTCTGAGAAAAAAGATAGGGCATCTAAATCATTGATATAACACCACTAAAACACCTTCAAGAAATCTGTAGTAATTTACATTCTTACTCATAATGTTGCAATTACATTTATACTGACAGCATTTCAGGATAGTTGATGAGCTGATCAATTAATTAAAAGTCATTGGCTATATGGCTATTATTCTTTTTATTATTTTTTAATTTGCTAACATATAATGTTGAACATTAATATGTTCTAGAGGTTTCCGATTACTGTACTAAATACTGGGGATAAAAAGATAAATATATTTGACCAGTCTTCAGACAGCTTGTATTAGTCAGAGTCCTCCAGAGACACAGAATCAATAGGACATATACAGGTCTATATAAGAGGAGATTTATTACAGGAATTGATTCAACCATTATGGAGGCCGAGAAGGCCCGCGATCTGCCATCTGCCAGCTGCAGAACCAGGAAAGTAGAAGTATAATTCAGTAGCAGTCCAAAGGCCTGAGGACCAGGAGCTCCGACCAGGGCAGAAAAAGATTACTGTCCCTGCTCAAGAAAAGAGACATTTTCCTTTCCTCCATCTTTTTGTTCCATTTGGGCCCCCAATGGATTGGATGCTTCGCACCCTCATTGATGAAAGTGGATCTCTTTACTCAGTGTCCTGAATCAAATGCTGAACTCTTCCAGAAACACCCTCACAGACACACCCATAAATGGTGTTTTACCAGCCATCTGGGCAAGTTATACGTCAAGTTGACATAAAATTAACCATCATACAATTCACTTGTAAAAAAAAAAAAAGTAATTATAACATGTAATAACTTGCCATTTAATGATAAATTATAAATTTTTTCTGTTTTATTTGCCAACCAATAATGCAATATCCACAAAACTCTTATCAAGTCACTTTATTTAGACACATGTGTGTATGTGTGTACATATATAAAATCACTGAAGCTAGTATAATCCTACAAATCATTAAAAATATATTCATGAAATACCTGTTCATTGGCTAGAAATTGTTAATATTGATAGAGTCAAGAAAATTTAATTATGGAAACTTCGTTAAATTGACTGACAATGTATTCTAGTGGCTAAAACTGGGTTCAATTTAAGTTCTGCAACTTACCATTTCTGGACCAGTCGACAATTTTTTTTAATATTCTTAAGCTTTTGTTGTCTAATTTATAAAATGAAGCAAACAGTAGTGCATAAATTAAATGATGGATGCAAGGATTACCTGAGATAACATGTGTTAAAGAACTTAGCAAATTTTTAGCCAAGTGCTAAGTGCTGAATAAATATGTTAATTTTATGTTCATAAATGAAATTCTTATGGCAAATGATTCAAAGATATCCTTAGATATTAACACTATCTGCCTGGGAAAAATATCTAAATAAATGTCTGAAGTCTTATTATAATGTTTGCATTGTGACAGGGCATTAAGAATGGTACACATTGTCTTAAGCAAATTTGTATCTCTTGTTGTATTTATTGTTGAGAAAGTTCCCAGAAAGGATCTTATGGACAACCATTTGGAGGAAATTATTTTGTGCCAAGAGTTAGTGGAAAAAATGTAGGTCTTTATGACAAACATAACAGACATTTCCCTCTGAGATGCTTCATACTCTCATGTTACCCATGATGCCAGAAGGACTGACTGGAGACTCCCCAGAATTTGATGGACGTGGAGATTACATCAGCCTTCAGTAAAGAGTTCTTTAAGATATGCTACCGAAAATAAAAGCCTCCAACTATGACCATGCCAGTGACCCCAGATGCAGAGGACTGAGAATAAGTAGTGAAGGCTTTTATTTTTGCATCCTGCCCCTAGGAGTTTGCCGTTATTGTGAATGCCACAGATTGTGAGGTCCTGTGGGCAGAAGGGGCACACTATCTTGCTGATCTATTTAATTTCTCCAACATTTGGAAAAAGTGAGTGTTTCTTGAAATCTATTGTAGATAAGGGCCAAGGAAGACATGTCCTAGTCTGGATACATTGTGATAGTGTGAAATACTTAAACAGAAAATGTTTCCTAGAGAAAATAAAACCAGAGGGGCGCTATTAAAGGTTTGGCATTTCTAAATTTTATGAAAATGTCATTTCCATTTTCTAAAGCAAATACAGAAATATTAGGACTAAAACCTTATACATGTAGAAATAAAAATTTTAAACATGTATTTTTGGGGCCAGATTTATCTTAAATTGAAAGAAACTACCACATGGTGATTGAACATCCACCTCACAGATAGATTTCCTTTGAACATAGTAGTTAAAATTAAACATAGATATTTGGCAAAGTATATTTTTAAATTGGTGCTTAGACACCTTTGCTATCATTAGGAGAAAAATCACTTCATTAAGATATTTTCTTTTCCATGCATAATAAAACAAATGCAATATTGATATAAATTATGCAAATAAATCAGAAAAAATAAACCAAGTGGATATGAAAAAGGAGAATGGAGTTATAGGCATACCAATATTTGCAGAGAAGAAAATGAAGGGAAGCAAGCTACAGAGGTCAGTGAAACACTGCCATACTGCCTCTGCTCACACCACCTCCAGTCTAAGACCACATGCCTGCCCCACATGGCTGATCAACACTACACACGAACTTGAACATCGCCCCTAAGGCAGCGTCCTCCAAGAATGCACAAGATAAGGATGACTGATCATGTCTCTGAATTCTCCTATCACTTTCTACCTCCCTTGAGTCACATATCACAATCTGTCTTACAGTTACTTTTGTACATTTTTCTATCATCTGCCCAGATTGCTATCTCTAGGGGGGCAGCCTTTGAATTTTTCACCATTTATTCCCTCAGTCCTTAGCAGAGCACTCTGACTACAGTGGGTTCTTCAACAGCACTGGATGAATAAGCGGATGATAAGGAAGAATAGAATAGATGGGAGGATTCACTCTCGAAACATTTTAAATGTTTGAAGAAGCTTGGAAGCTTGCTTCAAAGTCTTTAATTTATGTGTGGTTTGATATGCCTCTCTCATTCTTTACCCTTCACAGGGATCAAATGCTTAATTCCATGTGTCAAGGAACCCTTGAATTAGGTCTCTGAACATTTTAAAAAACTAATGTTAACAGCAGGGAAATGATATATTTTAACTTGTGTGAATGGCATATGTTTAAATTCAGTTTTTTCTAAACAGATATATATATAATACATAGTAAGGTAAAGGAAATTTAAAGGTAGACTGGTAGTCTTTGAGTCAGTTTAGTGAGATTCATAAGACCATTAACGCAGTTTTTAAAATATTTAATTGCTGTTCTATTTTAATAAATAAACATAGTGTACATCTACTTAGGCTTTAAATAAGAATCTCTAACAGTCAAGAAATATACTATAAGATAGTTGCATTGTATTATTATGTATAATATATAGACACACCAGTTTATGGAAGTTTAGTGGGTGTGCTACAAATATATTCAGAACATGGTGCAAACATTTTGTTATTGAAAAGGCCAGTATCAAATATGCATGAGAGTAAGATGTTAACCTACTGGAACTGATTCTAGAAAGAGGATCAGAGTTGTCTTGCACAAAATGCAAGGATGTGTCACATTATAAAACTTTTCTATCAGATATCTTTAAATTTTAACCTGAACTTATTTTACTTAGCACGTATTTGGAAAATATCACAAATTATTCCTTCTAATTATATTTGTCAAACTATTAGCAAAGAAAATGCAATACATGGCAATGGATTTCTACTTTTTCTTATTTAAGAATGACAATTATTTACTCAATTTATGAATATCAATTTGTAATTCATGAATGGATGTTTAAATTAATAACTCAAAAGTAACATGAAGAGGAAAATGTATTGTCTTTTATACAATATAGAATGTTCTAATTAAAGAAAGAGCATTTTCTTTGTCTGAGTTCACTCCTTCTATATATGCAAATATCATGACAATAATATAAGCTTTAGTCTTAAAGGTAATTAATAAGTAAAACTTAAATATCAAAATTAAGTCTAAAAATAAATGCAAAAAGGCACAAATTTTTTGACATACAAATTGATAAAGAGAACATGCTTACAGACAATGAAAAGTAAATGCTATTTAGATATACCTTTGATGAGGTTCATTTGTCAATGTCCTCAGTGAAGAAAAATTTAAAAGGAAAGAGGAATCAGAGAAAATGTGACAAAAATGGAAATAATGATGTATTTTATGAGATTGGTATGTTTCTTATTTTGGTATCCAAAATAAAAACATGTTCTTATATTCAATAAATTCACTTGGCATTCCATAAGTATTTAAACTCCTGTTATTTTGTATTTTTTAATCTTTTTCCAAGTGTATATTACTTTTCTACACAAAGTCTTCTTCCCTCAACCTCACGTTCAACCTCCTTTGCGTTTTAACCTGTTACTACACGTCTGACCATTCAATTGTGTTAAGGACAAGTTATTTTTTAGTTTATTGTTTCAACTTCTGGATTCAGTGCTTTTCTTTCAGGGTGACATTGACTACACGCATATAAATTAATGCTTTCCATTCCCTAACTCATTTTGTAAGTAGACTTTTGTGAAAAGACCACATGGCAATTTTGGCTTCATGATTTTCTATTCACTAAAAACCATCATTGAAACATCTACTCTCTCTATTTTTGACTGATTAATAAAATTACTAAATAGTAAGTGAAGGATATTTTTGGTACTTGTCTTCCCTAATTAGGAAGAAAGCTACCCTTATTTCACAAGCCTCTTTAGATTTCTTTGTCATAACCTGCCCCCCAACACACACACACCCACACCCACACACACACACTACATGTAGAAGTTCGTATTTAAGGGCTATGCGAACAATCTCTATCCCAAAGATCAGGCTGAGAGACTGAATGGTGTGTTTGTCCCTGAAGTCACAATAATAAATCATTACAGAAGTAGAAAGGAAGCAAAGTTTTAGGAAAGATATTTTAACTGGATTAGGAAATGAGAATCCTGCCCTCATTTTCCAAATTGAAAATAAATATTTATTTTTCTCTGAGCTTCACACAGCAAAAAGAAATTTTATCTAACACCTCTATTATTCAATAATTTTTGGAAATTCAATAAGACAAGAAAAGTAAATTACATATTTTTAATTTCCTTTTTTTCAGAATAAAATATTGTCTGTCAGCTTAAAGCAAAGTAATCATCAGAAGTCTAAAATGATTTACCATAATTACTAAACAAAATCTATAATTTCAATAAATACCAGCAATGAAATCTATAATTTCAATAAATACCAGCAATGACAAGACAGTATACTACAGCAAAAACAAGTTATTTTTCAAAATATCACCAAAAATTATTTTCTACACTTGAATACTTAATTATAATAACTTTTTCTTTATTTTCAGGAAAAAAATGTTAATAAATTTAATGTACACAACTCTAAAACACATCTTTGTAGATATTAAAAATGAAATATCCATCTTAGATATAAGGGATTAAATTACTTTCCTATTAGGACTTAAGATAATAATATGAGTGCAGGATCTATATAAAAAAGATACTGTGTACCAAAATAAATTCCAAAATCAAGTAATTTTTAATCTTTTTTTCTTTTTAATTAATCGTTTCTAATCATTTTCCAAAACTCAATGTGTATATCACTATCTTGTCTGCTGATAAGCTCTTTGACTCTTAAGACTCTGGTAATTGAGTTGGTTGTGAAAGGCTGACAGTGGACAGCTGCTAAAATCCAAGATGGGAACACAAGGTGGTGAAAGTCAAAATTCCCTGCTCAGTTTTCCCTTTTAGGTTTACAGGCACTGCATTGAAAGTAGCATAAGGGAACCAGAAATGAGAGGACTGGATCATTTGAGTTGCTTTGTGGGTTGGTCCAAACGATAAGGCTTTTATTTTTCTATGTTCTCATCATGGTTTTTGTTCACAATAATTATTTTCATGAGGTAAAGTTAGCAGAAATGATACCATTTTATAAATATCTACTTGTAGAACTTCTTTATATTTTCTTATTTCCTTTTTACTTTTGGATATTTTGCAAAATATATCAACAGAAAAGAAAAAAAAATGTAGTTGGAGGTTATTTATAACACCAAAATAGCAATTAGAAAAAAATGAGATTCAAAGTTCACAAGCTTTTCCAGGGATAAGAAATGATTTTGACAAACTCCTTAAGAATTGAAAATGTCTCCAAGGCATACAGTGTGTCCCACTTCTTCCAAGTTCATCTTTTCCCTCTGATCATCATATAAAACAATTAATTACTCATCTCACGTCTAACAAAATGCCCTGTTTCTGTTTCACCATGCTGAAATACCAGACAAAATGAGATTCTGGATTAAAGCAGCAGAAACAACCGAGCAAATTCAATTCAATTATGCCTCTGCTCTCCATCTCCTAAATAACCACAACTGAATAAATAAATAAAACACCCACCTCTGCCGTCTAAGATTGAGTATGGAAATAATAAGATGATTGGTCTCCTTGAAAGCATTACCACTGTAAAACCTGTGTATTGATCCTTTCTCAGCCATTCCTTTGGGATAGGGATCTGTTCATAAAAATATGTTTAAGTACTGTCTTCTACACATCTCTCTTAAAATTCTGTCTCCCTTTACCCCTCTGTATACATACCCATAAACACATTAAATGAGCTTGAGTCTCAATAGGCATACAAGAAATGAAAACTTTAATATAATTCAGCAAGATGCCTTCATGCAAAGGTTAAAAGAAAACAATTTCCTTCTGTTACAAATGTTTTGCATTTCCTCAAAATGCATTTATCAAAATGCATGCATTTTAAAATACCATAGGAGATCTATTAAAAGATTGATGAACTGTTTTGCAGTTGCATAGCTCAAAGTATTTCCTTTTATCCAACTAAGATGTTACCCAAAGGGCACTAGGTTTAGCTAAATAAAAAACAATGTTTTGAGTCTCTTGCCAGGTAGTCGCAAATAATGCCTTCCTAGCTTATGAGCTTTAGTTCAGCAGCTATAGTAACTGTCATTCACCCATACATTCTTTCTTCAACCTGTGCCTCCACATGCTCAACTCAAGGCTTATGATGAAAGGCTGAACTAAGTAAACCTGAAAATCCCTCCTAAGCTGGCAAGAAACTCAAAGCAACTAAAAGAGGATTCATTGCTCAGAACATCATTTTTTATTTGCAAGGGAGTGGAGAGCCACGGCTGAAACTAATAGGTGTGTGAGTAAGAGAAAAAGAAGAAAAGAAGAGGAGGAAAAAGGAGATTATATGAGATAGTAACTTAATTCTTTCTTTCTTTCTTCTTCTTTTTCTTTTTTTGCAGTTTTCTTAAGGGTAAATTTTTTATTGTATCTTAGTGTAGTAAAAAGTCACACTTCATTGTTTGACGTTTGACTGCTGAAAGATTTTAAGCCTCATCCCTCCCTCTTCCCTTTGTGCCCCATATCCAGGCAGCAGCAAAGATCATCTGAGCGCTCTCTGCTTTGGCTTCAGTGGGAGATTCAAACTGCAAACCCCTTCCCAGGGGAGAGATTTCTCATTCCAGCCCCAGCCCCTGACCACAAAAAAAATCCCAAACTAGTTCTTCACTTCTCTCTCAAGCTATTTTCAGACAAGCTAGGGAGGCTTGCCCTGTTTTCTCAGAAGCCTCATATGTGAGTAATAAAACATTTTATACTCTTGGTCTGTGTATGGCTTCATCAGTTTTAGCATCTTAACCAAATTTTGAGAGGGGCCCATCCTGTTTCCTCAGGTTGTCCACAAGATTTAGTCAGATAGTTTAAAAATCACTAAATTATTTTTGTCTAAATTATATAGAATACACAGTTAAGGATGTCATTCAAATTCCAAATCAATAAATTTCTTTCTGATGCATTAGGGGGAGCTTAAAACCTAATTCAAAACTTGCAGAGAATGCTATATTAATTTTGTGCATAAGCTGAAACCACACTCTTCCAACAGAACATATGTGGCCTTATAAAACGGAAGCTACTCACAGTTACATACAAGCAGTGATATTTAACTAGAAAGTCAGAAACAGACCAGCCTTCACAATTTGCAAACCAACCTTAAATCAGCTCAATCCATGATTGGATTACAGTGATCTGTAACTAGCCAAATCCCTGAAGGAAGCAAAAAAAAAAAAAAAAAAAAAAAAATTCTGTTCTATAGGAGGACAACATTTTCAGAGCCTAAATTGTGTCTACTTGCTTTCATATGCAGAGCCTAACACACGATCAAATAAAATTACCAGTAACATTAGATGACAAGATGAGATGACTAAAGATTAATTAAAAAAAAAAGCAGACCATAGACACAGTCATTGGACATACTGGCTACTAATTATTAGATATTGTGATAAATATGTTCAGAAAAATAGAGAACAGTGTCTAACATTTCAGGTTTATTTCAATATGCTGTCTAACATTTCACTAACATTTACTCAGATTTAGGAATATATGTCAAATGGAAGTACTCAAACTAGAAAGTACAATAAGTGAAATTAAAAACTCAATAAATGGGTTTAACAGTATATTCGACATAGCTGAAAAGAAAGTTAGTAAACTCAAAAACAGATTAATAGTATTTGTCAAGAGTAAAGAATAGAGAGGGAGAGAAAAAACATAGAACAATGTGGAAAGAGTCAAGGTGTAACAAACATGTACTAGAGTCTTAGGAAAAAAAAGAGAAAGAGAACAGGGAAAATTATTTAAAGACTTAGTTACTGAAATTTTCTAAAAAGTAATGAAAGACTTTAACTCTCAGATTCAAGTGTTATAGGCTTCATCAGTATAAATATAAAGAAAATTTTACATAGGCACTTTCTACTAAGTCTTCTCAAAACAAGTGACAAAGAAAAAAACTGAGAAGAATCAGGGGAAAAAGTGACACATTGTCTTGAAATGAGTGACAATACAATGAAAGCTAAAATTACACCAAAATTGTAGAAGCTATAAGACAATGGAATGACATCTTCAAGGTGCTCAAAAGTAAATCCTTGCCAACCTAAAATGCAGCAAACCTATCTTCCAAAAATGAAGGCGTAATAAATTAATATTCAAAGAAACAAATACAAAGAGTATTTCTCACTAGCAAGGTCATAGTAAGAGGAATATAAAAGAGATGCTTAAGCAACAGTGAAAATCATGCAATTTGAACTAACAGAAAGAGAGCTCAAAAAGACAATAACACTTACAATTGCATCAAAAAGAATAAAATATCTAGGAATAAATCTTACCAAGGACGTGAAAGACCTATACAATGAAAACTACAAGACATTATTGAAAGAAATTGATGACATAAAGAAATGGAAAGATATCCCATGCACATGCATTGGAAGAATAAACTTAGTTAAAATGTCTGTATTACCTAAAGCAATCTACAGATTCAACACAATCCCAATCAGAATCCCAATGACATTCTTCACGGAAATAGAAAAAAGGATACTAAAATTCATATGGGGTAAGAAAAGACCCTGAATAGTCAAAGCAATCCTACGAAAAAAGAACAAAGCTGGAGTCATCACAATCCCTGACTTCAAAACATACTACAAAGCAATAGTAATCAAAACAGCGTGGTACTGGTACAAAAACAGACACACAGATCAATGGAACAGAATTGAAAGCCCAGAAATAAAACCACACATATAGGGACAGCTAAGTTTCAACAAAGGAGCTAAGAACATACAATGGAGAAAGGAAAGTCTCTTCAATAAATGGTGTTGGGAAAACTGGACAGCCACATGCAAAAGAATGAAAGTGGACCATCTGCTATCGCCATTCACAAAAATTTACTCAAAATGAATCAAAGGCCTGAAGGTGAGACCTGAAACTATAAAACTCTTAGAAGAAAATATAGGCAACACACTATTTGACATTGGTTTTAAAGGAATCTTTTCGGATGCCGTGCCTACTCAGACCAGGGAAACTAAAGAAAAAATAAGTAAGTGGGACTTTATCAGATTAAAGAGCTGCTACAAGACAAATGAAACCAGGATCAAAATGAATAGACAACCCACCAGCTGGGAGATATTATTTGCAAAACATATATCTGATGAGGGGTTAATCTCCATAATATATAAAGAACTCACACAACTGAACAACAAAAAAACAAACAACCCGATCAAAAAAATGGGAAGAGGAAATGAACAGACACTTCTCCAAAGAACATATACAGATGGCCAATAGGCACATGAAATGATGTTCAACATCACTAATCATCAGGGAAATGCAAATCAAAACAACACTAAAATATCACCTCACGCCCGTTAGAATGGCTATAATTACCAAGACAAAAAACAAGTGTTGGGGAGTATGTGGAGAAACGGGAACCCTCATACATAGCTGGTGGGAATGCAAACTGGTGCAGCCTCTATGGAAAATGGTATGGAGATTCCTCAAAAATTAAAAATAGAAATATCCTATGATCCAGCTATCCCACTACTCGGAATCTGTCCAACGAACCTGAAGTCAACAATCTGAAGAGGCTTATGCACCCCTATGTTAATTGCAGCATTATTCACTATAGCCAAGAAGTGGAAGCAGCCAGGTGTCCCTCAACTGACGATTGGATCAAGAAGATGTAGTATATATATACCATGGAATACTACTCAGCCATAACAAAAGACAAAATCATCCCATTTGCAACAACATGGATGGTCCTGGAGGGTATTATGTTAAGTGAAATAAGCCAGAAAGAGAAAGACAAACACCATATGATCTCACTCATATGTGGAATATAAACCAACACATGGACAGAGAAAACTGTATTGTGGTTACCAGGGGCAAAGGGGGTGGGGGGTGGGCACAAGAAGTGAAGGGAGACATGTATATGGTGATTGACAACCAATAATGTACAACCAAAATTTCACAACTTTATAAACTATTAGGACATCAATAAAAAATATACAATTGTGAGGAAATCTAAATAAACATTATGTGTAAATGTAATAAGAATTCATTAAAAATTTTACATAGCAACAGAACGAAAATAAATGAAGACGTTGGAAGGAAAATTTGGAGGGTGATAAACGAAGTTGACATGTCTTAAAGTTCATGCATTGTCAATGAAGTGGTAAAAATTACTAAGTTGTAACAATTTTTAGTATGTCAGAAATGACTTCTATTATGGGAAAAGGGAGAAAACACTCCATTCTACTCTCTTCTGTAAACTACACCTAAAAACTCTAGACAAAACTCATGAAACAACCACCAAGACATTCTGAAAGGTGAAGAAAAAAGCCAGATTGGCTAAGAACCTCAGGATCCAAGGTATGAACCAGTGGTGAATTCCCTGTTTTGTTTTGTTTTACCTCATGTATCCTTCCTGGGTAACAGAGCTCCCATACCTGCTTAGTGATTGAAAGTGAAGGTTGTGTCCCCCCATCAGTGCTGCAGTCACAGAGAACCTAGAGTGGAGCACTGCCAGTCCTCCCTTCCCTAACTTAGTAAGCACTAAGAGAGACAGTTCCATCCCCAGTTTCCATCTGTCTGTGGCTGCAGAGAAGTCTGTGAAGTGGACCTCCTTTCAGTGTCCCCAGCCTAGGCTAAAACCAAGTGATCTTCACCTCTCCCTCTCCTAACTAGAAAGTTGGGAGAGGATCATGGAGAGGAGGGAACTGGATAAAGTGGGCCTTTAAATCTGTAAGTGAAGTACTGAGCTCACCCTAATTTGGCCTATGGTTGAAACTATCCAGAATCAACACAGCAAAAGCTTTGATAATTGAAGTAAATTGTAGAATGCTGCCAAGGCTTCAGATTGGCCTGTGTGTCATACAAGCTGTACCCTCTAGAATATCAGTGCAAAGACTAAAGAAATTATATCAACATTCAAATCACAGCCCAAAGTGATATGCGCTCTGAAAGTAAATGGATTGACTGACCACTAAAATAGAAAATTTAAACAAGAACTTCTGTCTCATAACATCATTATTAAAATGCCTAGATTTCAAATAAAAAAATATTGGCATAATAAGAATCAGGAAAATCTAACGTCTAATGATAAACGACAACCAATAGAAGTCAACACCAAGAAGACAAAGATGTTGCAAGTATTTGGCAAGATCTTTAAAGCAGCTGTCATAAAAAAGCTATGACAAGCAATCATCCACACTCTTGAAACGAATGGAAGATTAAAAATCTTTGTAAAGCAAGAAAATATGTAAAGAAGAACTACACGGAAATTTCAGATCTCGCAAATGGAAACTTCGCCTGGTGGGCTCAATAGCAAAATGCACATGAGAGAGGAAAGAATCAGTGAATTTAGGATAGAGCTATAGATTTTCATCAAATCTGAACAACAGAGAAAAAAAGTCAAAGACAAAAATCTTCAGGAATCTATGGGACAATAAAAAAACCATATAGCCTGCATATCATCAGAGTCCCAGAAGGAGTGGAAAGTGACTGTGGGGTTGAAAAATTATTTTAAAAAAATGACTGTAAACTTTCCAAATTTATCAAGAGACATAAATCTAGAGATTCAAGAAGCTCAGTGACCCTCAAAGGGGATAAACCCAAATGAATCCACACCCAGATACATCAGATTCAGATTTCTGAAAAGTAAACACAAGTCTTTAGAGGAGTCTGAAAGAAATGATGAACAATTTTCAGAGGAAAAGTAATTCAAGTACAAGAACAAAGATTCCAATAACTGTGGATTTCTCATTCAGATAAAAAGGGGACAACCTTTTTTCCAGGCCAGATGGAAAAGGCACAACATTTTTGAAATATTGAAAGAAAAAAGCTGTCAACTCTGAATTCTATATACAACTAAAATAGGGCCATTCTATAAAGAAATTTTCAATTGAAGGAAAACTAAGATCCTTTATCACTAGGAGACCTGCTCT